>NC_139892.1:3356941-3854441 GCF_905171665.1 Trachurus trachurus
CTCTCTTTAAAAGCTGGATCATTCATGTAGCGTTGTGTAACATTAAGCTTCTGCTTGTTTCTAAAAGTTGCATCATACTTGTACCTTTGTGTAATATACATTTGTTTCTGTCGTCTGACTTGACGGTTTGTAACGTAACAGTTCTTCATATAGTCTTTGTACTTTAGTTTGATTTCTGCTTGTCTGTCTCGATAGCGTTTGGCACTGTATTGATGTTTTACTTTTCTGTGTAAATCATCAGAGCACTTTCTCTTTTCATAAAGTTTCTTCTTTTCTCTGAATGTGTCATTTAAAGAATATTTTTCTCTTTCTTTCATGTTTTTCTCCTTTTGTACGGGACGGGTTGAGAGCCGTTTCCGGAGAAATGTTCTCCTGTTTTTAGGTAGTTTAGACACTTTTTTCAAGATGTCAGATGAGATGGGTGGACGTGCTTCAGTTTGAATATCAGGCAACCTAATGTGATCCTGTTGTGTCACAGTAGAAGTGATGTCACTGGACAAACCTTGATGAAACATGTCCTTAGACTGATCAGCAGCATCATTTTCCTTTGAAGCAGCCATGGTGGATTCTTGGTGAGATTCATCATGAGCTGTAAGAAAACTGATATTGGACAGGATCGGTGATTGTAGTTCAATTTCAGTATCAGTGGATGCTTCATCAAATACTATTTCATCACAGACATCAGTGACGGGATTTAAACTTGGCTCACTGTGAACAGCATCATCTGAAACAGGGGGTGTTACATCAGTATTCACTGTAATTGGTGCGTCAAGGCTGACTTCATTGTGGTCGTTCAAACTGAAAAACTGCACAGGTTTCAGCTCATAGTTGCAGAAGGACTCAGCGTGCTTGTGACACAGTTTGATTCTGTTGATGACGTCACAGAGACGTGGAAATGTCACCATGATGGCACGACCACAAAAAGGATCTGGTAAACCAGTCTTTCCTCTGGAGTGTGGGTCAAAGAAGCCATACCTGCCAGATCTGGTTCTAAACACTGCAAAACATGTACTTCTCATCAATAGCAAAGCATACTGCACTTCTGACAGAAGACAGCTCAGTCCAGCTTCTAGGTCACGAAAGGAATCAACATATTCAGGACCGGGTTGTCCTAATGTGCCGTAACGGGACAGCAGAGTCATGTTTGCATAATACACATTTCTGCGTGCAGTCAAGATGTCAGATATCTCATCTGTGGCCAAGTGGACTGAGTTAGGATACCTTTCCATGGCTTCACTGTACAGAGCATTACCTTTGTCCAAAACGCAGTTGAGGTCAGCTGTCTGGATGTGTTCATCCTCATAAAGATACGCTAAAAACATGAGAGAGTTACATGTACATTGCCTGTTACGGTATTCACCGTATTTATAATGATTCTGGCTGTACGATGCACGCACTCTTATCTCAGGGGGCCGGTTGATCACGTTAGCATTATTAGCATGAGAAGCTGCAGCTACACATGGATTATCAGTTTGTTGTCCTCTCTTTAAAACGTCAGTATTTGAAACCTGTGCTGGACCTGGTACATCATGTCTGCGAGACTTTACCTGGTTAATACGAGAACACGCTGCTTCAAATGGTGTATCAATGGGACGTTTACCCTTTACCACATCTGCATAAGAAATGTTTGGTGCAGCTGAACCACTATGTTGACCACTGGGTTTAGCGATGTTAGCATCAGCATGTTCTTCTACACACAGGGGATCAGTGGGACATCTCCCTTTCACCACATCCAAGGAAACCCTCGATACAGGGGACTTCTGTTGACCTCTCTGTTGCACAGATGGCATGGGAACGGGCTCAGACTCACTGCTATGTCGACCTGGACTGTCAGCATGGAAACTTGTTTCTGCATCATGACACTCCCTCTGCTTCTGCCACCGGAGTTTTTGAGCATGAGACCTTAGGCCTGTACTGCGAAGGAGGCTCAACATACCTAGGCTTTGTGCTCAAGATGCAGCTCAACAAACCCTCAAGTCCGCAATCAGAGCTAAACGGTACTGTGACGGTGGTTATCAACTTAATTAGTCAAGTCCGGTTCTCAGCTTTGTGCTCTGCGCGCGTTCACATAAAAGGGGGCGTTTGACGTCATATTATTCTACTTCCGCACGAAATTGATACACAACGGGCTGATTTCAGCCAAGACCATAGACTGTAAAAAAAAATGGACGTAGACTTCCGGTCTGAAAAGTGAAGCCTATGCGGAAGTGACTTTACGTGCAATCCCAGCCGCATCCTGTAGGGGGTGGCTGCAGAAAGCCCTGGTTCCAATCCACTCCCATTCATTTTCAATCATGAAATACTCGCTCAATAATTTTTTTTCTCAACTGATAACGGTCTAAACAGCTAAAGTTCATCATCCTTAAATATGACCTGGTGGTCCTTCTGAAAAAAAATCTATAATTATTTAGATATTAGTCCTTCCTGGTTGGTATAACTGACCAATCACCTTCCAGCACGGAATATGATTGACAGCCTGATGACTGAGACGTCACAGGTCAGACACAGTGGATCAGACACCGAGGATTAACACCGGAGGGGACCTCCCGTCGTTTGCGTATTGTGTTCAGTCAGTTTTAATTTAATTTCTGATATTTTGTCGATATGTGTGGATGATAGATAGCACAGGTGCAGTGCTGGCAGTTAATTAATTTCAGCCAGTTTTCGTTTCACCTTGTCCGACGGTGCTAACAGACCCGGAGGGAGCTGATATCACGGTTCGGTGAGTATTTTTTTTCTTTTTCTGAATGTGTAAAAATTATATTTAATTTGTTGTATATTCCAGAAGACCACTGATTACTTTCCCGTGTGTTCTCCTGTGTGTTCTGACCGGAGAACATGAGACTGTCACCGCCCAAGACAAGTTAATTTATAGCTAATGTGAATAATCGAGTCACACGGCTAACGTTAGCTCCGTGTTAGCTCCGTGTTAGCCATGCTAACCGTAGCTCGTCTCCGACTTTTACCGGACCGGGATAAATACGGTTTAACATTTAACGACCACGGCGTCATGTTTAGCAGAACAGTGATCGGTAGGATCGCTCTACAAGCTGCAAAGCCCCCAGGTTTATCCATCAACTTGCTATCTTGCTGGTGTCATACTGTACTGATAAATACAATATATCGAGGGGTGAGAACCAAAAGGGCGTAAGTGACATTTTTGGCGAAATGGAGATATATATATCAAATTAAAGCTCTTGATCAGCTCTTTCTGCTGCAAAAAATAACACACATGAATTCCTAATCAATTTAGAGTTATTGATCAAAAACCAAAAGACTTAACTGTCATATAACTAAACCAGTTAGTGCCAAAAGGGCGTAAGTGCACTTACGCCCTTTTGGCCCTGAAAAATACATGTAAATACATGTAGGACCCACATGTTGGTTCAGAGCCAGAAGGGCGTAAGTGTAGTTATTGCCCTTAAACAGCATTGAAAATGGCTGAGAAAACTGCAGACATGGAACTGGCTGAGGCAGAAAAGATTTTGATGAATATTATGAAACAAACTGATGAATCCTATATTAAAGAAGTTAAAGATGAGTCAGAGTTGTTTTTGAATGTATGCCCTCACAAGGGTGATTACAGTAAGACAGAATCATGCCTTGAGAGCCTTACTGGGGTCATCCCTATGTTCCCCGGCTCCTATGTAGCTGTTATGTGTGTGACTGGGCAACATATAACCCTTTCATAGAAAAAGGGTCCTATGTTCCCCGCTTTTCCCCAAAAAGACCAGGGCAACATGCCATTTTTTGTCCCATACCTGCAGTGGAGTTGTGACTTTGCAGATTTTTGCCTATTTTTGAGTGAGAAGTTGAGTTGTGACTTTGAGTGAGAAGTGTAATTGTACAATTGGTTGGGTTTAGGCAATGAACAAAGGAGTTGGTTAAGTTTAGTACAGTAAAAAGACCAGGTAGAGGCTAGACAGGCCAGATAGATGGATAGAGTCCAGATAAGTAGAGAGAGTCCATCGACCAGCAACAGCGGGGAACATAGGACCCTTTTAAAATAATGAATGAATGAGTTACATGACAATTAATTACTTATTCAAGTGTTAATTATTCAATCAGTTCAATGCATTGTTCAGCAGATACGCCCAATATGTCCTAGAAGACTTGGAAATGTTTGGTGCCAAAAGGGCGTATGTGACGTTTTTGACATATTTTTTTGATTTTAAAATGTTTAAGAATATGTTCATTGTGTTAATATGTCATAAGTTTATTACATAAATACTCATTCATATAAGCATGTCTGTAGTTGCAATGTTGTGGTTTAAGGTTAATGAATACAGTTGATTGAAGTCTGGTCAAAATTTTGTTTTGCCTCTCCTGTAAAGTTTGTCAAATGTCACTTACGCCCTTTTGGTTCTAAGCCCTCGATATAGAGGTGGGGGTTTGTCATTTACTGCTGTACATTCACACACAAATGTCTTTAATTGAAGCAGACAGTCATGCACATGCCATGTTTTAATTTAAGTTCTTGTGTTTTACTGTGATTCTAAGGAGCCACTGTGAGAACTGAGTGACCGGTGCCAACAGAAGGAGGACATCATGTGAAGTTATGGAGCTGTGATGATGATGAAACCAGAAAACCTCTGATGAGGGAACAGACCAACTGTTTGTTTATTATTCTATGTCCACATTTGACCTCACACTTTTTAGGGTGAACTTAAAATTGACAGTGAAGATTTGGAAGCAGCTATTTTCATAGTCCAGTTAATACAAATGCTTTATTCAGTCAATGATTATTATCATTGAAAATGTAATAATAAAGAAAGTTACTGTGATTAAATTGTAGTATTTCTTTTACATTTACCATAACCTCATGGTCAATGTAATGTGACACTTTGGTGAATTTTGTTTTCAGTATCATAGATTAGTTGACAAGACACATCAGGAAAGCACAAGCTCTGATATTCATCTCTGGATGCTTTATTATCATTTCAAGGAGGGTAACAAGATTAAACATTTGTATTTTTCTTGTGTGTAGTGACAGCATACATAGAAATAGTCCTGGAAAGTTTTTCCTGAATTTATTATTGATTACAGCAGTGTGGTGTTCATGTTACTGTAAAGGCCCATTAAAAATCAGTAAAGCAAATCTTAGTAAATAAATTAATTTCATGTTTAAACTGCACTAGTAATTTCAGCATTTCACAGCATTGAAAACGTTTTATAAGCTGTGGATGATGTAAAAGTGAGCCATACTGTCAAAAGACAAGCTTGTATTGTATTAGCTGAATTTCCAGTACATCATCATGTAACCTGCAAAAAAGATGTGCATATATATATATATATATATATATATATATATATATATATATATATATATATATATATATACATATATATATAATAGGAATGTAAAATAATAGCTAATAGCTGGGTGAATGCAGTGTAAGTTAACGTGGTCGACAGGTCGGAGCTGCAGCAGCCGATCATCGGTGATGCAGGTGAGGTAACATCAAGTCCAGGAGCCGTAACCCACCAGTCTCAGTCCATGACAGTTTAATGTGTTGCAGCTTTACAGTTTGAGACAGAAACTAGTCTCCCGTTTCTGTAAAACAATTTAAAACAATATCAAAATATGTTTCACAGCTTTACATTAGCTTATTAATGCTAACATCGGCTACAATAATGTGACACATTACTCCTCATGGGATCTATGTATATGTAGTTCAAACATGGACATGTATTTAATAAGCTTCTGAGATTACTTTCACCGTTAAATATGAAGTTTACCTCGAGTTGTAGATGCTAACGGTGTTAGCAGCGTAGCCGCTCGGCAGTTAGCCGGTGTTGCTGGGTAAATTAGCAGCCTCGCAGACACGGGTCCGACCCGCCCCTCGACCTCCTTAGCCCCGCCCCCTCGTCCAAATATGGTTTCTTCTGGCTCCAAAAATCAAAAATGGCGGCGCCCTGAAAGCCAATCTCCGGGCTTCACAAACGGCCCTTCACAAACCAATGGGTGACGTCACGGAGGGTTGCCACTTGGCCAAGACGAGTGCAATTGTTTTAATGGAGAGAGTATGAGCGATATTTAAAAAAAGCACGATCACAGCCTGAAGCAACAGTGTTGCTGCAAATATGACGAGAGGAGGCTGCTTTTAATTTTTCTGACAGCTCTTGCGCTACTTTTAAATATGAAGCTTTATCCATATAAACTAGAGCAACATCAACTGTCATTTTAAATTGTGTTTTATATTGTTATATATTTCACTGATCGCAATTGTAACGCGAGTGTGTGTTTTATTGGAAGCGAGGCTGGATAGGTTACAGTGAGGTTTTTTTTTAGGTGCTGTAGCTACAAGCAAATCTCATAAACAAAGACCTTTTTAAATGTGAAAACAGCGGAGACTTATTCAAGATTTGCGTTTGGGCAACACTGAAATATAACAGGCGACACATCGGAATTAATTTATTCACGGCCACATTAAGTAAAATTATTAACTTTACCGATTATCCATCTGATTATCTGTCCTGCTGCGAGCGAACAACTTCTATCAGTGGTGACTGACTGTATAGCCTATAAAAGTAAAATATAGGCTATAGTCTAATATATAATGAGCTCCTGGCACTCGGCTCAACGGGTGAGGAGGCGGAGACTCGCGGAGACGCTCAGAGAGAAAGTCAGCAGCAGCGGATCAGCTGATCTCTCCCTCCGTACAAACGCTCCGTTCTGATCCAGCTCCACTGGACTTTCAAAGTAAAGGTGCCGCCAGCTGTAAATGAGTTAAAATAGTGAAACAGCGGCGCTTTTATAGCCGGTTTTATGATTAAACTCTGAACATAACCTGGTCGGGACCAGGTTATGAGCTAAGCATAAGTTACCATGGTGATCTAGCCTCGTTAAAAGACAGCCACCTTCGCAGTACAGGAGAGGCTGGCTTTACACTCAACACATTTGCAGCGCTTCCTCGTCCGGTGTGTACCCGGCATGAGCGCTGGTATTTAAAAATCAAATGGCAGAGAGAGAGAGAATAGCGCTGTTTAGTAGCTTGGGCAGCTTGGGTGCTTCAGGTGGATCGGTCTAACAGGTTCATCAGACCAACAGGTCCGCTCTGATCACAATTGCCTCCTAGATTTCCTGTTTTTCAAGGGGGGCGGGGGTTCGTGCTGGCAGGGCAGCCCGCACCGCCAACAGAACAGTGGAACACTGGAAGAGCCTGTGTGCTCGAAAACTAAATGTTTATTGAGATGTGCCTGTCTTTTTGCAAGAATAGACACCACAATTAATAGAGATAGACTAATTAATCTAATGTGGGTTTGTTTTACAGGTCTATGGTTCCAGTGTTCCCACCATGTGAAATTACTGTTGAATCACCGCAATGTCACCCATGTCACCCACACAAAAGATATGAATAATCAGTGAATATGGATGAAACACCTATTGATAGTCTATCAATTTCAGTCACAGCACGGTCAAACTTACCAACCAAAGCGAAGATTCAGACTGGTTTACTCTTTGTCTACGAGAAGAAACAATATGTTATTGTCATGTGTGGACACATGTTTATGCATCAAAAAGTATAACACCAATCACTTCTTTTTACAGAATGGCTCTGAGAAAGGTCCTCTACGAGAAGGCTCCATGCCCATATGAAAAACTGCCGATACTGCATGTAAAAGTGCTTGAATTAGAGGAGGATCCCAAAGTGGTGTCTTGGGACTTTAGTGATGGGGTAAAAGCGGTGACAACAAAAACCAATCAAGTGGCCATACTTTCCGATGGTCACTCTGTGACGAAGGTCACCATCTATGAAGGCTATGGTGGCAACCTCAACAAAGGGCGTTGTTTTGCCTTGACAGGCTATACCTTGAGAGGGCACTCCCCCCCCCATTTTATTTGAATATCACAAAAGACACCCGTTTCTTTAAAGGGTCAATTGTGGAGGTGACAGAGGCACTGGAGGTGGAGGCAAAGGCCCTCCTCCACCCTGTTGCGCCACTGATGGCCATCAATGAATGGAGAGACGCCACAGGCCTTGTGTCGATAGAGGGAGAAGTGGTGGAGGTAAGTTTATTTATTATTTTTTTATTAGTATATATTTGGAGTTTTATTGCCTTTTAATTGATAGTTGACAGAGAGAGACAGTTGACAGAGAGAGCGCGAGAGAGAGACAGGAAATGGGGAGGCAGAGAGAGAGGAATGATACACAGTAAAGGGCTGGCCAACACAGGAGGACAGAGCCTCAACATGGGGCAGCAGCTCTACTGAGTGAGCTAAACACCGCCCCAGCCTTGACTTTATTTTTGTTGTATTTTTGTATGTTTCTGTCCTTTTTGTCGACTACTGATGGATACTTCTGTGTGGAGAGGAAATTCTTAAGGAGATTACCTTCTTTTATTGAGAATGGAGCAAGTGTGGAGGATGTCACCCTGTTCCAGCTTTGTTTTTTGTGTAACATATTTATTTAAATAGTGTAAAGAGTAGGGATGAGCGAGTACAGCATTATCTGTATCTGTATCTGTTAACCATATGAATTATCTGTATCTGTATCTGTACTCGGAGTGGGCGGGGCCTAAACCGGAAGTGGGCGGGATTTAACTCAGAAGTGGGTTGGGTTGTCTTGAAATGGGCGAGGCTTTAACCGGTATGATATTTTACTGTAAGCATGCAATTGATATGGGTTGATCAGAAATTGTTATAGTTATTGCTAATTAGAAAACTATTTACAGGACAGCATCAGCATTGAGCTTCAGATCAACGGTTTTGATCATGATAGCAAACAAACTACCTACAGAACAAGTTTTGCAACAATGAATACAACACATGCGGTTGCAATTATGAAGGAAAATGAACAATAGTTTTCATACTCAACAACTTTTTTTTTAACTTAATTTTTTTTTTAATGATCAGTGTGATTTTTATTTTTTTTTAATTTTATTTCCACACCAGGTGTGTGTGTGTGTGAGTGAGTAAGAGAGAGACAGAGTGTCAGCTACTCTCTGTGTATCACTCATTATTCTGTATCACTGATCATGAGAGAGAGAGGGGAGAGAGAGTAGCTTAATGAAATACAGCAAGAAAGTGTCAGACACTCAGTGCGTGAAGTTGGTTAGAGCCAGCTGACGGTTAAAAAAAACAAACTCCGACGACCGGCAGAGAGAGAGAGAGAGGGAGCGAGAGAGCGCGTGAAAAAAAAAAATCTCCGACAGGCAGAGACGCAACGCAAGTCGGCACCACGTCTGAACGAACCCACGTTTACCAGAACTCTTCTGGTTCATAAGTAAGTAACTGAAGTAAAAACAAACCTGAAGCTGAAGAAACCCTAAACGTTAAGGGAAAAGACCGGCGAACCTGAGTGACTGAGGGAGAGACAGAGAGAGACAGGCAGCTGTCAGCTGTTCTGTGTGTGAGTGATCAGAGGGACACAGCAACACACCTGCATGTGTGTAGGGGAGGGGCTGTAGCCTATCACAGAACGCAGACACAGTCAGCTATCCAATGAGGATTTTCATTCAATCTTTTTTTTTCTTTTCCGAGCACAGATATTGACTCGTATTACTCGTTTAATACTCGTACTCGGCAAAAGTGCTTTATCCGTACCGGATACTCGTTTCAGCCGAGTATCCGGCTCAACTCTAGTAAAGAGTATAGTTAACACCAACTTCCTTCTGTAGGTTGCAGCGGTCAAAGGAGTGACTGTCGGAAAAGACAAAGTCCCAATACGGACAATGAGCATCAAACAAGTAAGCTAAACTTTAGCTAAAGTGATTGTTCTAGAGCGTAAAAGTTCAAAGGTAACAACTGTTGATATTATACACAGAACAATGTTCTTCTCTAACAGGACACGAGGGTGGGTCAGGTGACCATGTGGCGTGAGGCGGCAGTTGGGGTAGACGTCCAAATCGGCGACTTCATAAGTGCTTCACACATGAAGCCAAACAAAACGGCTTATGGCCTACAAATGCACTCCACACGGTGGACCAAAGTGAAGGTGAATTTGCAGTACACTATAATAGAAGCCATATTTTTCATATTTATCATTTTAAGATTTATTTGTTGTGCAGTGGTGGGAATTGTGGAGTCAACAAGTCATCTCCATGCCATGTATTTGTTCTGGCCGGTCACTGAAGCAGGTGCATTCACTAATGGGCACTTTGCAGAGCTTCACTACTTCCTGGCTGCTCCTTTATTTCCTGTCTTATATTATTGTAGAAACTGATCCAAGTGTGTCTGAGTAGTCACAATGGTCAAACACACCTGGATTAATCAGTTTGTCAATAATGTAAGAGGAAATAAAGGAGCAGCTTTACATTCAGGAAGTAGTGTAGCTCTGCAAAAGCCCATTAGCTCGTCCTCCTGGCTGAAAAGCTGTGCTGTTAAGACTCAGCTGGTTCAGTGCATGAGCAGAACAAATAAATGGCATGAAGATGACTTGTTGATTCCACAATTCCCACCACTGAGAGAGTGAGAGATTTGTTAGTGAGATAAATATCAAACATGTGTTTACTTTCTCTCAACAGAAGGTGAGGGACACAGATCCCTCACTCGTGACAATAATTGGTGTACTTGAGACCGGAGACAAGACCATGCTGAATCTCCTGCTCGAAGATAATCAACAGCTGATTGTGTCAGAAGAGTTATGGAGGCCCTTCGACAACCTTCTGGAGAAGGACAAAATCACAGCAAATGTGGTGAAGGAAGGAAAGAGGGTGGTGAAAATTGCAACATTGACCTAAGGAATGCACGTGGTGAGGGGAAATAGGGTTTTAGTGATGTAGCATTATGGCTTTTTTAGTTTGTGTGAAATTATATTAATTGATTGATTTGATTGATTTGATTTAATATTTAACATTTAAAAAGAAGCTACAAACAAATAATTTCAGAATTAAAAGAAAATATTTCAGGGCAGTGAGACAAAGACAGTTAGCTATTCTTTGTTGCCACTATATTGTATAACCTGACTGCAGTGTGCAGGATTGAGTTAAGTTACTGTTGAAATAAATGATTGAAATATGTGATCTATTTCAGTGGGTCTTTATATTATGTGATCACTGACACTCAACATAGACACAGGTTTTACTGTAAATGCAATACATACAGTATAATTACAGATTGATAGATGAGATCATTTTGGGAACTGGAAACAAAATAAATAGAATATACATCTTTGTCACAGAATCTACAGAGTTATTGAGATCTGCTACAGTGTTGGGCATGGAATTTTGAGTAAAATAAGAGATAGAGAGCTAGATAGAGAGAGAGAGAGAGAGAGAGAGAGAGAGAGAGATAGATAGATACGTATCTGAGAGATAGATTGATTTATCGATTGATAACTAACACAAGTTAAAAGCTGCATCCTATGTCAGTTGGAGACATGTTGGTGACAGTCATGAGCTACACAGGAAAGGAGGGAGAAGAGGAGGAGGAGGAGGGAGAGAAAGAAGGGAAGAAGGAAGGAGATTGTTTTGATTTTTACAACCACACTAAATTCACAAAATCCTGGACAGTATCAGTTATTCACGTTTCCAACCACAGATACTGTATGTTATGTATTTGTAAATCCACACCAAAAAAACACACATTCATACACAAACCACCCCAAGGAGAAAAAGATGAAGAGGAGGGAGAGGGAGAGAAAGAAGGACGAAGAGGGAGGAAGGAGGGAGAAGAAGAGGAGGAGGGATAGGGAGAGGAGGAGGGAGAAGAAGAGGAGGGAGAGGGAGAGAAAGAAGGCGGAAGGAGGGAGAAGAAGAGGAGGAGGAGGGAGAGGAGGAGGAAGAGGGAGAGAAAGAAGGCAGAAGGATGGAGAAGAAGAGGAGGGAGAGGAGGAGGGAGGAAGGAGGGAGAAGAAGAAGAGGAGGAGGAGGAAAGTGAACTTGGTGGAGACATGAAATTATGTGGTAATGGTTTAATTCAACCAGTTACTCTTTCTAAAAAATATGTTGATGTTCCTCTGGCCTCCTCCCCTGACTCTATGGACTAGCACATAGCCAGCACAATAATACAAGTACAATAGTTGATCACCACAAAATCCCTCCATGTGCTAATGATCTGATTGAATACACCTGTGTGGCAGCCTGCACCATGGTGACTAACTGCTTACCTTTTACTGGGTGGCACTGTGGGTAGGTTAACTGTGTGTGTGTGTGTGTGTGTGTGTGTGTGTGTGTGTGTGTGTGTGTGTGTGTGTGTGTGTGTGTGTGTGTGTGTGTGTGTGTGTGTGTGTGTGTGTGTGTGTGTGTGTGCGCGCGCGTGTGACAGACTTGATGGCCACCTGCACAACAGAGCAGGAGCAGAACAGTCAGTTTTGAGCTCGGCGCAGCTCTCCTAATGACAGCCAAAAAACAGAGAACCGTACCTCTTATCAGAATGTGGTAGAGACTATCTGGGCAAAGAGACCTTCCTGAGCATTCTGATGTGCATTAAATGTTTGTAGGACAAATACTTTTCTCAGGGTCGCAAGGTAGAAAAGGGGGGCATTTCTGTTTTTCTAAAAAAAATCAGCTCCTACTTTTCTATTGAAGTGGATGAGCCACTGGAGCGGGTCTAGCTGCACAATTAGGCTCACTGAGACAATTCTGTAAGTCTGTCTGCTGTTTTGAGCACATCATATGAGACACGACAAGTGTGGCTACAAACAGTGAGGAAATCATGTGTCTAGAGTCTAATTTGTGGCCGTGCTGGCAATATATCCAGAAAAAATCCTGAATGTTTTTCCGATCCCTCTCACTCTAACGATGATGTCACTCAATTCAATTCAATTCAATTCAATTCAATTCAATTCAAATTCAAATTCGCTTTATTGGCATGACAGTTAAAAGAACTATGTTGCCAAAGCATTAGTAATCAATGACACAGTACAACTCATGAATATATACAACAATATACAAATAAATAAAAAATATACATAAAATGATTTACCCTATGCGTGTGTGAGAGCATGCATGTGTGTGCTGATCAAGTTCTCTCTCTCTCTTATACATAGTCTACATCACATGAAACAAAAAATAAATATGTGTGGTAAGATTGGGCATCATTAGACTGTTGCAAGTTGTTATATACTATATAAAACATACACATATTGTTCTTAAGTGATGAGAGTAACAAATGATAATAATAAAAAAAAAAAAAAAAAATGATAACAATATTACGTGACATCAATAATGGTTCTGATAGTAACAAATGATAATAAAAAGCAACAACAATATTAAATGACATCAATAGTGGTTCTGATCAGCATTCGTGTACTTTTCTAGTATCGTGGCAGAATGTTACATATTGTGCAGCTAATTTAGCAAATTGTGGATCTTCTCCCAGAAATACTTTTAACAGATCGTCACCTGTTTTCCCTTGGTATGATGGATCTGCTGCAGTTATCTTTTGTATGAACACCTCTCTCTCACTTTGGTACAGAGGGCAGGAGAGGAGAAAATGGGCCTCAGTTTCTGTTTCTCCTGAAGAACAGTGTTTATATGTTCTTAGTTCTCTGGGCTTCCACTCTTTCTTATGCCGACCTTTTTCCACCTCTAGTTGATGGTCAGAGAGCCTGTACATTGCCAATGTGTGTTTTTGTTTGGGATTTTGTACGCTTATTAGATATTGTGCTGGAGAGTATTCTCTATCCAGTGAGCGATAACATTCCAATTTGTTGATGGTTTTAATTTCATTTTTCCAATTGTTAATATAATTTATTTTGTTCTCTTTGTCGATTGATATTAGGTGAGTTTTGGAGAGATTTTGGAGGTCTTCGATTTTGAGGTGGTAGGTTTCTCTGGTGTTACTCAGGGGGTCTGTCTCTGGGCAGAGGCTGTTACAGAGAAAGGCTCTGTGGTTATAGGAGTCAGGATCAGCTTGTGCTAAGTGCACCTGAAACTTAATTGACCTTTTAATCATGTGTAGAGAGAGAGGGAAGTGTCCCAGCTCTGCTCTACATGCATGATTTGGACAGTTTCTATGGACCTTGAGGATTTCTTTGCAGAACTGAAGATTAAATTTCTCTGTGGGTGTTGTGTCCCACGAGGTGTGCCTCTGTGTCATTAGAGGGCCCCACACTTCACTTCCATACATAAGTATGGGTTTTATTATACTGTTAAATAATTTTAGCCAAATTGTAATTGGAGGATTGAATTTGTATAGTGAGCTTTTGATGCTATAGTAGGCTCTGCGTGCCTTATCTGTGAGGGAATTTATTGCTTTGTTAAAGCTACCGGATGCATTGATAATGATGCCGAGATAATTATATTCCATTGTATGCTGAAGTGTGGTCCCTCTTACCCTGAAAACATGTTTGGATTCCTGCAGCCTGGCCTTTTTTTGGAATACCATGACTTTGGTTTTGTCAAGGTTGATATCTACAGCCCAGTTTTGACAGAACGTCTCCAGCAGAGAGAGGTTCTGCTGTAGACCATGTTCTGTTGGGGATAGTAGAACCAGGCCATCTGCATACATGAGGAATTTGATTTCTTTGCCTTGTAGATCTAATCCTGGGCTTGGGGACTGTTCAAGAAGAGTGGCCAATTTATTGATATAAATATTGAACAGAGTAGGAGACAGGTTGCATCCCTGATGCACTCCTTTTCCTTGTTTGAAGAACTCTGTTCTGTTGTTTCCAATATTAACACAGCACTGGTTGTCAGAATATTTGGATTTGATTAGATCATATATTTTACCCCCAATTCCATATTGGAGAAGTTGTAAAAATAACCCGTTGTGCCAAATTGAGTCAAAAGCCTTTTTTAGATCTACAAAGCATGCAAATATCTTTCCTTTGTGTTTTCTGTGAACATGGTGTTGGATGAGTGTATGAAGAGTGTATATGTGGTCAGATGTTTGGTGTTTGGGTAAAAAGCCAATCTGGCTTTTAGACAGAATATTATGTTCAGTAAGATAAGTGATTAATCTAGAGTTAAGGATGCTACAGAAGAGTTTACTCAGGTTGCTGTTAACACAGATGCCTCTGTAGTTGTTGGGGTTATACCTGTCTCCATTTTTAAATATAGGAGAAATGACCCTTACGAAAATGTACTTAAGAGTTACTATAGTTCACTATAATAATTGTAAAGTGTCCTATAGTGAGGTTATAGTGTTCTATGGTACGTGTTGCCAGCATTGGTATTATTATAGTTTATTCTATAGTGCTATTTTGTTTGCTATGGTAGTTTTGAAATATTCCAATAGTAACTTTTCTTTTTAGTATTCCTGTAGTATATTAAATAGTATGGCTATAGTACATTCTATAGTGTTCCTGTAATTGTTTTTCAAGCACACTATAGAACATTACTTAAGTAATCCTATAGTGTTATTATATTAGATGTGTAGTATTACTATGATGTTTGTTAAAGTATCACTGTAGTGTTTTCTGTTTGTTTTCATAGTATTTTTAAAATAATTTTAAATAGTATAACTGTAGCATATTATACTCTTTCTGTAGTTTTTTTTAACAGACCACAAAATGTACACTCTGAGCAATAGCTACGGTACGAGTCCATTTCTGTCCCCTCAGGTACAACAATCTACATTAATTTACTCCATAGGACTCATTATTGGACCTCAAGGTAACTAGGATGTAGGCTTTTTGAGGACCAAAATGGTATGTTCCCAAGCAGTAAAGGAACATTTACTGTTTCTTATGTTTAGTTACCACAGAAGGTTTTTATTTTTATTTTATTTTTTTAAGTAAGTATTAACATGTTAATAAAATATTAATTTTGCTTTAACTTCTGAGCTACAGTTGAATTAGCCTTGAAATAATAGAAATATTTTTTTGGAGCAGATATGAAGCAATGTTGATAAAATTATCCAGTCAATTCTGTAATTTTGATATAATACTGACTGTAAGAAAATTAAAAACAACACAAGAAAGGACATCACTTCTGAACATTTTGACACTAAAATGGCAATTTTCAGACGGACACATCAGGAGAAAATGATCCATGTTTGTCACAGGCCTGCCTCTGGCTCAACAACACACTCTCGCGAGATTTGCCACAGATCTCCTAGGCAACGTCCAACAAACGTTCCGGGGGGAGGGGCTGCTCTCTGTTGCCGGGGTAACCAGCTCTACTTTCGGCTGTTGGACTTGGCAGTTGACCAACGACCAACTAAACGGTCGCCGAGGATTTTCGCATTTCAGCAGCTGGCAGAGAAGAAACATCAGCAATGGCACTCGCTGTCCCTTTGACAGAGGAAACATGGAAAAGGATGCGTGAAACTGGCGTGGATATGACCGGAGAGGAGGCGCAGAGATTCAGAGGTAACTAAATTTAAGTTAATTAAATTTAACTGGAGTGTCATGTCCGTTGACAAAACGTTAGCGACTTAGCGTTAGCATTAGCTTAACATTATTGCCTGGCAACACAAAACGGGCCTGTAGCTCGCCCGTTAACGTTGTTAAGTTAAAGATAACGTAACCTAACTTGGTTTTCAAAGTGGGGCAGTGTGTTGCTTGCTTGCAAAAGATTTTCCTCCTCTCAGTAACATTAAGTTATGTCAATTCGCGCTAACGTTAGCCGTCAGCTAATGTAAAATGCAGCTTCAGAGCTCTGAAAAAAAAGTCTGGCGGCGCATGTGACAGCTTTTTGGATCGTGTGTGTGTGTGTGTGTGCGTGTGCATGTGCGTGTGCGTGTACGTGTGTGTGTGTGTGTGTGTGTGCGCCTGCCTGCCTGCGTGTGTGAAGAGCCGTGCCGCTCCCACCAGGAGCGATAAAGTTTAAACTCTTGGTTTGACTGTGTCAGTGACAGTGACTAGCTGTCAGACTAGTTATAAACTATGTCCTCAAGTGTTTCCTGTGGTGGACAGTGGCCTGTCAGATGAATGACAGCTTCAGGAGGACAAAGTTCTCCATTCACAACGTCGCCTGTTTTATGATTTGTATAAAGGTTGAAGTGGATACATAGGCATTTATTTAATACACTAATCAAATTATAGTGTTGTTTTGAAAAATTAACAAAACGTGGGCTGTGGGTTCTCAAACTGTTGATCTGGATAAAATATGATAGAGGAAATACTGAATGTTGTTGAATTTAATTTATCACAGCTAAGGCATGCTTTGGTTAGGGACAAGCTAGTAATATCTCCCTAGTTAAATTAGCTGAGTTGATCTTGACTACTTTCCTGTCAAGTGTGCAGCTATTTCATCTCCCTCTGTTTACTTTTTTCAGATAATGATGTGGATGGTGTAACAGTTGAGTGAGGCCTTGCAGACACCATGGTGCCCATTTCAAGGGTCGTTGAAAAAGCAGATCAAATTCAGTTAATTCATCAACAATCTCAAGGGGCCAGTCACTTCAAGGTGAGTGTGTGCATGATGCTTTCAGAGCTTTCCTTAGTTATGTTTATATGTCTGTAACGAAGCTTGTCAAAAGGTAGAAACTGCAAGAACCAGCTGGAAAAACATGTCTTAGGTCACCCAACCCATCTTGATAAAAAAGAACGCAACTCAATCCAAGTCAAGGACACAGTTAACTTGGTTGTTAGCTATAATTTGGACATAATGATTACTGTTTAAAGTCAGATATATTTGTAAGCAACCCCCCGCCCTCTCTCTCTCCCTCTCAAAACTCTCAGATGGCATCAATCGTTCATGGTGAGAACCCATCCTCCATCGAGGCTCACGTGAAGGTCCAGCATAGCCAGTACCAGAAGATGCACCCAGACACCAAGGACACCAACTGTGGTAAGTGAAAACGTATCTTAAAGGCCCCATGGCATGAAAAATGTGATTGTGGTTATTTTTTCGTGCTTGGGGAGGTCTCTGGGCCACGTATCTACTGCCCCATGCATCAAACTGGTCATAAACGGAGAAACAGACACCGCCCATTTGTAGGAACATTGGCTGTATTCGAAACCGCATACTATACTGCTAGTACGTACTGATTTGGCCAAAATGTAGTATGTAGTATGCAGTATGCGAACAAAAGCAAAATCTGCAGTATGCGAAAAGTTCCCGGATGTCGTACTGATTCGGGAAATATTTCCAGTATGCATCTGACCAGTCTACATCGCCTACTGTATCCCACAATGCAATGCTCCCCTGACGTCCTAACGTAACCAGAGCGTAACCAAAGACAGTAGTGTAGCCGTGTACCGTAACTATAGTTTAATAAAATAAAACTTAATGCAGACTGATCGGTTCATTGTAAAATATTTATTTATTTTTTGTAAATGTGGTGATTTCTGTACGTAACGTTAGGCTCCAGAGCCCCGAGGCAGCGCTGCTCACACACAAGAAGCTTCACTTTACATTCAAACAAACTAATGCTACTGCCACAATTGAGATTTCATCAATGAGACCAACATTTTTCTCCTAAAAATAATTTAACCAGCCGGTGGTAAACCTTTAAAAACCTGCGGGTAAGTTAATTAGCGACCGTTTTCTCCTCCGGAATGACGTCGTAGTGCTGGCCGGCCGAGCACGTCAGGAGCCGGGCTGCTGCCTCTGTGATGTCCCGGTCGCTGCGGAGCTTCACTTCTCCGAAAAACATCGGATCAAACTTTTAAACAGCCGTGATTTGGATAAACTGGCCGTATATTTGGGGTCTTAACAGTTACTTTCTCGCATGAAAAAATATTAAAACTTAAAAAAGTTACATAATTACAGCGCTAGAGCGAGAAATAAAACAGCTTTTAGCCTGTTTTACAGCTGCTGCTACCGGTTGCCGTGAAATGCATTCTGGGAAACTCGTATACTGCATACTGCGATGATAACGGTGTCGGTCTGCTGAAGCAGCATACTGAATCCCACATTCAGTATGCAGTATACAGTACATATAACGCAGTATGTAGTAGGCAGTACGGTAGTATGCGGTTTCGAAAACAGCCATTCTCTTTAAGACGAGCAGATAGCACTTCCTCCTTTCTGTGATGTCACACACAAGGTAACTCCGCCCACCGTGACCAGTTGTTTTTTTTCAATTTGTATGAATGCAGCTTAGGTTTCAGTTACTTGCCTGTGATTGGCCCGACCACATGCCACTTAAAAACAGTCAGCCAATCAGAGGAGAGGTTCTCATTCTCTCTTCTGATTGGCCAAATGACCTGTGCCTGCTAGAGCTCCAGAAAGAGGCAACAGAAAGGGGCAGTAGAAACAATATTAAGCAGATCACAGGTACTCAAAACCAATGATACATCTTGTTAGGGATATCAGCAGGGAAATAAACCCAGAGAAAAGTGCACAGCATGGGGCCTTTGTGATAGTTGGGATTCAGAATAGAATGTTAATTTGTCATTGTGCATAAAAATCCAACATAACTCTGTTTTGCAGCTTGAATAATATTTATATTTACATTTAAATTAAATTATTTTTATTTTTACACAGTCTGCGTGAAGCACTGGAGTGTCCGGCCCACACCTGGTCGTCCCTGGCAACAGGAGCCTGGAGGGCTGTGCTGTGAAGTTTTCCATGCTCGTCGCGGCATAGCCAGCATTTTTATATTTTTGGGACTTTTTTTGCCTTCAGTGGAAAGCACAGTCGAGAGAAAGACAGGAAATGGGGAGTCAGAGAGAGGGGGAACGCCATGCAGGACAGGGCCGTCCAATGCAGGACCCGAACCGGGGCTGCCCGCTGTGAGGACCGCAGTCCCAACACATGGGGTGACTGCTCCACCAACTGAGCCAAACACTGTCCCGCCAGCATTTGTTTTTAAGTAGGATATTGGAATGACTACAAATATTAAAGCTAATTCACTTTGGCATCAGCATTTCTAATTGTATACTATTGCTTGTATCATTGCAATGTGTTTCAGAGAACATATACAGATTTAAAAAAAACATACTGCTGTGTTTTTTGTATTATTTCTATGGTCTTTTTTGTTTTTTCCAAAACCTGGTATAGAAACATATAATAACACTGTAAAGTTAATTATGCTGAATTTATGGTAAAATTGTTGTCATAAGATGGTGTTTCCTACTGTAACTACGGTAGTCCTCTTACAGTTAGACTCTATGGTGTTACCATTAAAACTATATAGTAATACTTAAGGAACTACTATAGCCATACTTTATGAACACTAACATTTAACTATTGAATCAGTAGTCAATTCTAAAGTATTATTATAGTTTTCCTACAGTACCAGAAACCATAGAAATATTATAGAAAACAAACTATATAGTAATCTCCTATAGTGCCCAAAATACTATAGAAAAACTAGAATAATACTATGAAAATACTATAGTAAAACAAAAATTTCACTGTAGGATAACCATAGCTAATTCTATAGTAATTTTCTATAGTGCGTCCCAAAAAACCATATAATCACTATAGTAATACTTATAGTAATACTATAAGTTTTTTATTGGTATTTCTATGGTAATTTTTTATAGTATTCCTACAGTACATTTTCGTAAGGGGAGACCTTTATTCCAAACACTGGGGTAATATCCAGTGGCCAACACCAGGTTGAAGTGTTTTTGCATGGCAAGTTGGAGTTCTAAGTTACTGTGTTTCAGCATCTCTGAGTTAGGGGCTGTGTCCACCAGACGCGCTTTCAGCTCTGACAGCGCTCTCAGCGCTGCTTTCCCAGCGCTTAGCGCTCTCTCTCTCCCTCGTCAGAATGCCGCTGTTGCTAGGTTACAAAACGAGTCCTCTGACACTTCCGTGTTCCTGCCTTGTTTAATGTAAACACTACAACGAGTGTCAGAAATAGCTACACAATAGCATTAGCGGCAGCTTTTGACATGGACCCTGAGGTCGGCCTACCTTCAATACAAGTGTGGGTCATGATATAAACCGAGCCACGTCTCCGGTTGTGTTGCTGTCGGTAACGTATGTCCCGCCCCTTCTTGATTCTGATTGGTCAGTGCGGGGAAAAGTGACATTGACGAGCGCAGCGCTGTTCTAAAAGTTGAACAGATTTCAACTCGAAGCGCTCTGAGCGCCGCGACAAAAAGAAGCAAGCGCCCAGGGCGTTTTACCGCCGAGGGCGCTGAGAGCTGTGAGCGCCCAACTCAATAGGGTTTGAATGTAAAATAGACACCCAGAGCGCTGAAAACGCGTCTGGTGGACACGGCCCCTAAATGCTGTCTATACCGCAAGCTTTTCCATTTTTAAGGGTTTTGATTTTGTGCTGTATTTCTTTAATGGTGATGGGGTAGTCAAGGGCACATTGGTTGTCCTTCACTGTCCTTTCTAGTTCTTTCAGTTTGTCTACTGATAAAATTTGGTTATGATTCAGACCGTGACACTCTGGATTTCTATAGAGGTCATCAAAGTAATCTTTCCAGATTTTGCCATTTTGAATTGGGTTGGTGTCTGTACGTGGGTTTCTGTTGATGTTTTTCCATATTTTCCAAAAGGTGTTGTCATTTATGGCTTTTTCAATTTTGTTGAGTTCTCCCTCCATATAATGCATTTTTTTCACACTAAGGAGTTTTTTGTATTCTTTCAGGGCTTGAACATATTCAAGTCGTCCTGGTAGGTCATTTGGGTTCCTGTGTTTTCTGTTTGACAGTTTCCTCAGGTTTTGTCTGGATACAGCACATTCTTTATCAAACCAACGCTCTTTTTCTTTCATGCTGGATTTTTTAGTTTGTGAGATTTTTAATTTAGATTCTTTTGCCAAATGAATAAATATTGTGTTTAAGTGATGTGTGGCCAGATTTATGTTTTCTCTTTCAGGCTGATACTGGGTGTTGAGAAAAGTATCCAGCATGTTCTGAATTTGAGCAGAGTCTAGCGCAGCGGTATAGGCAGCAGTGCTCTCTTCTGTCCACTTGTATCTCCTTGGTAAAGGAAACAGCCTTGGCTCAGGATTTGGATTTACGGTGGTTGACAATGACTTTTTCAGAAATAAGGTTATCTGGCTATGGTCCGAAAAGGGCTGTTGTGGTGATACAGTGAATGCATTTATATATTGTAGGGTTGCACGGTATACCGGTACTAGATTGGTACCGGGGTACTAATGCATTTAAAACGGTACCATACTGCGCTTAGATGGGACCGGTACTTTCATTCTGCGCCGCCAGCAGCGGTGACGTCGCCGCGTGAAGTCGCCGCATTGTAATTTGAGCCGCGAGGAGCGAGAGAGCGAGTCACAAACGAAGCAAGGTGCTTTTTATCATTACCGTTACAGCGCCACCTGTCCATGTGCCTGTGTTTGTGTGCGTGTGTCTGTGTGTGTGCGCCACGCGCGAGAGAGAGACGGCCGCCACAGCCTCGTTAATAAGTTTTGTTTTTACCGCGGATCACCACTGGCTGCATGTTCTCTCTGTCTCTCTCACTGTCTCTCTCTCTCTCTCTCTGTGAGTGAGTGAGCACGGCGAAGCAGCGCTACGCAGAGATGAATTAACGGAACGATATTGCGTTGATGGGGGTGGGGGGAACAGAATCAATTTGGTCTACATATGGGAAACAATAGGTGTATGTTTGAGTAACATGAACATTTGTGTTTCATTCTATAAACTACTGATAACAATTTTTCCCAAAAATTACAACTGGTCAAAATAACAAAAAAAGATGCAGTGTTTTCAGACCTCAAACAATGCAAAGAAAACAAGTTGATGTTCATTTTTAAACAGACATTTTTTAATTTAGGAAGAGTTCAGATTAATATAGATGGAATGTTAATCCTGCAGCAGCAGTAACTGTTAACTGATTTCCTGTTTTATGGTCCAAAATTTTTCTATTAAAATAAAGCCAATAATGACATTTTTTGTGTTCTCTTTTTATGTGGAAAAGTACCGAAAAGTATCGAAAAGTATCGAAAAACATGTTGGTACCGATACCGGTACCAAAATGTTGGTATCGTGACAACACTAATATATTGTGGTTCAATGTCAGTAATGGCATAATCTACCACACTGCTACCTAACACAGAGCATTGTGTGAGTCTGCCCAGAGAGTCTCCTCTGATTCTGCCATTAACAATGTACAGACCCAAACCTTTACACACTTGTAGTATCTGTTTGCCAGTTTTGTTAACCGTGTTATCATAGCTTTGTCTTTGTGTATTTATGCAGGTCTGGTACAAAGGGGGGTATTTGAAAATATGTTTGTTTCCTTCGTAGTTAATGAAGTCTGGCTCTCTACCAGTTCTGGCATTAAGATCACCACATATTAAGATTGATCCTAAACTTTGGTAGAAGGAAATTTCCTTCTGGAGTTCCTCAAAAACCTCCTCTGCATAATAGGGGGAGTTTGAGGGTGGGATATATATTGCGCATAGATAGACATCTCTGTTGTTTTCTAGAATATTTGAGTGAATTTTGATCCAAATGTGATTTGTACCTTTTTTAACTGGTGAGATGTAATCTTTATATTCCCCTTTGTACCATATGAGTAAACCACCTGAATCTCTACCATTCTTAATATGTTTGTGTTTTACAGAGGGTATAATAAGTTCTATATAATCGTTTGGACAGTTAGATTGATTTTGGTTTTGATTCCAAGTTTCATTCAGTATCATTAAATCTACATTTCTAATATTTTTCAGAAAGTCAGGGTTTGTTGGTTTCAAACCAAAAACTGAAGAGCATATGCCCTGAATGTTCCAGCTACTTATTGAAAAAGATGCTATTTTCTTTATCTTAACAGAATCGTGTACCACTTGAAAAAATATCCGATCTACAAGCAAAAACAAATGTAATGTGATAAAAAAAAAAAAGATAAAATAAAATAAAATAAAATAAATAAAAAATTAAATTAAATAAAAAATTAAATATGTTAAATGTTAAGTGATTATGAATTATTCAGTGTTGTATATTCTATTAGCTCAGTAATTTAGTATAGAGTAGTGCTGCAATGTCTCTTATCTGTTTTAGACTCAGTTCAGTGGGTGAGGTGTTGAGTCTGGCGGCTGCAGCATCGTAACTGTCTCTCTGAGCTGGAGGCTGGATCTGAGTCTGGGCTGGCTGCTGCTTCCACTGCTGCTGTTGCTGCTGCCGCCGCTGCTGCTGCTGCTTCCGCTGCTGCTGCTGCTGCCGCCGCTGCTGCTGCTGCTGCTGCTGCCAACTGGGGTAGTGTGGTGCAGTTGGGTGGTGGTCTTGAGGGGGTGGGGCTGAGGTGTATAGCAGTGGGGCGGTGCTGGGTCCATGAAGAGGTGGGGGTAGAGGGGGGAAGTAGTGTGGTGCAGTTGGGTGGTGGTCTTGAGCTGGTGGGGTTGAGGTGTACAGCAGTGGGGTGGCGCTGGGTCCATGAAGAGGTGGGGGTAGAGGGGGGAAGTAGTGTGGTACTGTGGGATGGTGGTCCTGAACAGGTGGGGCTGAGGTGTACAGTGGCGGGGTGGTGCTGGGTTTCTGAAGAGGTGGGGTTGAGGCAGGTCTGAATCTCCGTGAAGAGCTCTGGCCATTGTTGGTGGTGTCTCTAGTGTGCTGGGACCTTCTGTGGAGGTTCTGGTGGTTGGGTGTGCTCTTGTTGGTGATGTGAGATGTTGATCTGGTGCGGTTGAGAGCTGTGTCCTTAATGTCTTTGATGAACAGCCGCACGCCGCTCTGGTTTAGATGCAGGCTATCATACAGGTGCTGGTGGAGGATCTCTGCATGATGTGCCATATGAACATTTGGTATTACCATGCAGGCTTTGGATATTTCAGCATTAATTTTGTTGATCTCATGCTGAGGGACATCTCTTCTGGGTAACAGGGTGGATATGGTTATCCTGGCTGTGGGGGCTGCTGAGGTTGCTTTCTCTGCCACCTGTTGCAGTGAGTGACTTATGTCCTTTTTGTGTGTGAGGTCATTAGTCCCAGTGTGAATCAGAGGCCCTTTCTCAATATACGTTCTTGTCCGTTCTTGTGTTCTTGTGTTCTACTGAAACGTCATCAGTCGCAGCCCAAGTACTGTCCCAATACACAAGTTCGCATTTCGCCGAGAACGGTCAAAATTCCCGGAAGTGTTCTCGCCACGCCCATTTTACCGAGGATGCATCGGTAGCTGACTTGTGCTAACTTGTCAGCTCAGATATCCCAGCATGCCTTTCGGCAGTCAAACCAGCAGCGGGAAGACGACAACAGAGAAGTGGTAAGCGGTCTTTCTTTTACAGTTTTCGTATGCTATTTCATCAATAAAGTTAATTTTGATGTGATAAATCAACTGTTTAGATTTCAAATATCAGCATGAGCACGAAGATTTGTGGCAAATCGAACTTTTGCTCGACTATTTTCGGAGTTGAGAAGCTCCATGAACGGGGGCGGCAGGCAGGCAGCGTATGCGGGGGTAGTTGCTCTCTAAGCGGCTAGTCTACTGCTCACAGACCCGTATTGTTTTCCCTCTGTTACAGAAAACGAGAACACAATGGCGGAGGAGACGGCAACCCACAACTGTAAGAGTATTTTAAATTAATACCAGAGTAAATATAAATGTGAACTAACGTTAGTTCAAGAGATTACCGGTATACTTAGCCTAACCAAATGTTTAACGACCTGTATTTTGGTTGATTTTGTATTGTTTTGACTTCAATCAAGGGACAACTGACGAAACCGCGGCTCTCATCACCTGGAGAGCCGCAAATGAAGCCCTCTTTACCGGCCGGAGGAACTCCTCCAAGACCGGATGGGAGTGAGTAAGCTTTTTATGTGTTTTTATACGAGGAGCAGTGGGAGTGTGTTTGTTTGTGCCAGATTTCACAGCCTCTTAAAATGGTTTGATGGAACCTAAATAAACAAATGAAAAATATAGTGTAACGCTAAACTAAATGTTATAATACTAAGTTGTGTGAATTGTAACCTGCATGGTGAACAAAAATGACTTAAAGTCCCACAAAGTACAAGTGAAGGGCAACAGTAATAGTACAGGTGCAGTTATCAACCTAAGTGATATACTAGATGTACTAACAATATTAACTATATATTATCAATATAACTATTGATGAAGCCACTTGGATAAGGGTGGAAACGTCTTCAAAGACAAAACGAAGTCCAGTTGACTTGATTCAATTGCCTAGAGATGACTTTGACCTGGACTAATGAGAATTTACACAGACATTTACTATATAATATCACTATTCTCTTCCTTGCATGCATGTAAGTGCAATCATCCTAACTACATCACATTCAGTAGTCTCTGTCAGCTTGTGTGTCTGTAATATATTTGTTAACATGTGTTCTCAATGTGTAATAATATGTCTAACTTCCCCTTCTTTGTGTGAATGTGTGTGGTTTATCTAGAGTCTTTGTGAGAGACAGTGGCGTGCCTGTCACCCCCAAACAGGCACAGAAAAAGTGGAACAACCTGAAAGAAAAGTACAAGGTACCACCATTCTATCCACTTTTCAGTAAATAAGTTGGACATGGCAACATTCATTCAGTGAATTGTTATTTTTTAGGAGCTTAGGGACCCACCAACAGGGAAAGGGGTGGAGGCGGGAGGGGTGACAGCTGCCACCTGGCCATGGTATGGTCAGATGGATGCCGCACTCCGGGGGCAGCACTCCATTAGTCCACCCCTGGTAGTTGCGGCTAATCTGACCCCCACTACAGGTGGCGTTGTCACCCCCCCGTCCTCTGCCCCTCCCAGAGAAGGGGAAACACCACCAGCTCCCAAGAGGGCCAGGGCCAGTGGGCAGCTGCTGGACTACCTAAAAGAGCAGGCAGAGAAAGATGAAGACAGGGAGAAGAGGGCAGAGGCGAGGGAAGAGGAGAGGGAGAGGGCAGCATCTCAGAGGGCAGAAAAGTTTTTGTCTCTCTTTGAGAGACTTGTTGATAAAATGTAAATAGTTAAGTAGTTATAGTTATTTTTTTTATGTAGTTCTTAATTGATGTTTTATTGTTTTGTGTGAATTAAATTGTGAATATTGAGTGTCAGCCTGTACAGTATTTTATCAGTTGTGAATGAAGTGGTCTCAAAGAAATTTGAAACGCAACTGGACTTGGTTATTTGTCAGTTATTTGCCAGTTAATGTTCGCATCTGACCAGGCTGGGACTGGTCCTCGGACTTTGTCCCAGCCTGGTCAGATGCTACATGAACTGATGAAGCCTCTTGGATGAGAGGTGAAACGTCTTCCTAGACAAATAACCAAGTCCAGTTGCCTTTCGATTTAAATTTCTTTGAGATAACTATGACCTGGACAAATGAGAATATGCACAGGCCGAATGAAGTGGTAATATGCAGGTAAGGTGTTGGGTTATTTAGACTTTGAGGCACCAAGGCTTGTAACGGTGGTCACAACAAAGAATGCTTCTGAAACTGAAATCTGATGGGAGGTTGACTTTACTTACAGGTGTTATATGTTTAACTATATACATAATATAATCATTTTTTATTGAGATAAACTATAAAATCATTTTTAATTAAGATGAAATATATACACACAATCATTTTTAATTAAGATAAACTATATATACAATAATTTTCCATCAAGATAAACTATATACATAATAATTTTTAATTAAGATTAACTAACACAATCATTGATGCACTATTTATACAATCATTTTAAATCAACAAAACAATATTTACAATTAACATTAATTAACATTACAACTACTGAACTGATTATAATTTGGGGGTTTCCCTTAATAATCGTGCTCCCTCAGACAAGCCGGGAGCTCTTGAGGGGCAGACACCTGGGCAGCAAGTCGGCCTCTGAGATTGGCTCCCGACAGCTCCTGGTCTTCCGCAGCGTTTCCCCCAGCTTCCTCATCCTCCCCGTCATCCTCCTCTGCCTCCTCCTCTTCCTGCAGGTCACCGGCTAACAGGCAGAGGTTGTGCAGTATGCAGCATGCTGCGACAACCTTGGGGGCAAAGAGAGCCCGGATCTCCAAAGCCCGGAGGAAGATGGCTCTCCAGTGGGTTTTGAGCAACCCGAAGGTCCGCTCAATGATGTTTCGGGCCTTGGCGTGATGCCTATTGAAACGGGCCTCAACTTGGCCTGTTGATTAAAATACAGGTAATGTAGAACACATCCAGGAATTCAAATTCAAAGTAACAACTGTAATAAATAATGTATTCTCTTACCTGCTATAGGTTGACGGTAGGGAGTGATGAGGGCCACCGGATGCTGCAGGCAGGGGTACCCCCCGTCTCCCAGGAGGAGGAAGCCAGCCGGTGGGTAGAGGGACTCCTTATACATCGGAGACCTCCGGAGGACAAGGGCATCGTGCACTGACCCCGTGTTGCCGATGTAAATGTCAAGAAATGCACCGTTGCTGTCACACACACCCTGAAGAACCACAGAGGGGAACAGCTTTCTGTTAATGTAGCTCTTCTTCTGCTCCGCAGGTGGCACAAGACGGACGTGGCATCCATCTATGGCTCCAACGGCACGATGGAAAGCCTCATGCCCAGCCAGCCGAGCGAAACCTGCTCCCACCTCCTCCATCTCCTCAGGCTTGGGGAAATGGATAGCCCTATGAATGATGCCCATCATGGCCTCAACAGAAGTGTGGACGACCCTGGCAACTGTGGCTCTTGGTATGGCAAATATGTCTGCCGTGACCCTGTAGGACATGCCACATGCCAGCCAGTAGAGACAGACGGCCACCTCTATTTCATGGCTCCAGCCATGTGGCTTTAGCCGGGGCAACATCTGGACCAACAGATGGATCGTCTCCCTTGACAGCCTGAAGGCTGGTTTCAGGTCAGCCTCCTCGGAGAAGAAGGTGCAGAGGATGGGCACAGTGTTGTTGACCTGGGCATACCTTCGAGGAGAATGATCCTGTAATGAAAAAAAAAAAAAAATGTAATTAGTAAAACAATGAAATAATATTTGAATGAATTTATTTATTTATTTATTTATTAATTACTTGCTTGAAAATGTATTTATAGTTCTTTGCTCAGTTCTCATTAAACTTAATGTATGTTTTGTGTTCTATACAAATGAGCTTCACTTGATTTATTACACAAGACTTATAAGACTTGTATCAGATATCAGAAATAAATAAATTGTACAACGTAATATGCTCCGCTATTTCACCTGTAATTGTTGGGTCCCCCCACGATTTCACCAGTAGGTGGTGCTAGGTATCAGATGTCAAATTGTATGAATGAGTAGTAGGAAATTTATGAATGAAAGGGGCGGGTCTACCGTTACTATTACTACACAGTTTGGGACGGACCTTGTTAATCTTGTTTCATACATTAATATTTATAATACACCGGTGTTAATATTTCTAAACCGTACCATAGTTGTTTTGTTAACTTTAATATGAATGAAAAACCAAGTGATCGTGAAGAAAAGATAACTTACAAATCCAGCAAAGGCTAGGATAGCGCGACGTCTCTCCAGACTCCTCCTCCTCATCCTGGCTCTCCTCCGCTGAAGACGCCCCCTCAGCTCGGCAGCTTCCTCCTCTGCCTCCCGGTAAAGAATACCGACCGCGACAGCGAGCAACACTTGCCGGTACATATTGACGGTGGTAATACCGAACGTCTCTGATGATACTAAACTACTACTACTCACAATCTACGAACGCAAACCCACAATGGCGATCCTCTACACACAACAGCCTTTTCGCGGGGTTTGTTTTTCCCGCTGTTGTCTCGTCACGTAGGCAGATTCATGGCTCGTGAGCTTCAGAAGCACTTGAGAATGAGGGTTGTTGGACTTCCGGTTTGCTGAGCATGGAGTAGGCGTGCGGCTCTCTGGCTCCCGCTGCTAACTTTTTCGTTTGCCATTTTGAACCCTACTTTTCTCGTCATAACGTCGAGCGACTCAGTCCAATTAAGATTAACATCGATAATACGGCAGTTATTATGTCAAGATCTGGGAAACAAACTAAGAAAGACACTGCAGCAGAGGACTCCGCAGTTTATGCTAGCAGTGCTGCTAGCATAGCCGTGGAAAACATCTCGGATCTGCTCGAGAAACACCGGGCTTCATTAGCCGCTGACTTCAAGTCATCGTTCGCGAGTCTGGAATCCAAACTGGACAAGGTTCAAGTTGTGGTCGCGGGGCAAGGACGGCGCATATCTGATCTTGAGTCTAATGCGGAGGAGGTTAGCCAACATTTGCAGCAGCTTGATGCTACATGCTCCGCGTTGCAGGAAGACAACAAGTGGCTGAAATCCAAACTCTCTGATTTAGAGGGGCGCAGCAGAAGACAGAATATTCGCATTGTGGGTCTGCCTGAGTCCGTGGAGGGCCCACGCCCGACTGCTTTTTTTTCTCAGCTCCTCGTTGATGTCCTGGGTCAGCAAATACTCCCTTCCCCCCCGGAGCTGGACAGAGCCCACCGCAGCCTTGCGCCCAAACCTGGCCCACGAGACCGACCGCGTCCCGTCATCATACGCTTCCACCGGTACCAGATGAAGGACTTGGTGATGCGAGAGGCACGTAAACAAGGTGAGCTGGACTACCGGGGCCACAAGATCCGATTCTACGAAGATTACAGCGCGGATGTTCTGAAGCAGCGAGCTGAATACAAAGAAGTTATGGCTGAACTTTATAAAAGAGGACTCCGACCATCTCTACTTTTCCCGGCGAAGCTGCGCATCACTCTCCAGAGCGGCGAGAAGAAGTGGCTGACTTCTGTTACAGAAGCCACTAAATTCATCCATAACCTGGGAGAGAATGCGCCCGCTTCGCCCTGATACTCGACGATGACTTCGTGGGATGGATCTGCCGTAATGTAGCTACAATCTGATATGACTGTGAGTAAATAACTGTGGACTAGTTAAAGGCTTTTCCCCCTGGTTCTTTGATTTGATTTACGTTTTCTTTGCTGAGTTATCCAGCTGGGCTTGCCTTTAGGTTTACGCCCCCCCTTTTTTTCTGAGTATCATAAGCTAAGACAAATCCATGAACAGCTATATGACAATTTTGTTGATCATTACATATATTTCATTTTATTCGTGAGTATTACGAGCTAAAGCAAATTCATGAACAGCTTTCTGACATTTATGTTGGCCATTTCATCCGTGTCTTTTCAATACTATATATATATATATATTTTTTTTTTCTCACCTGTAGTAGTTCTGGCTTGGGGAGATTACTACAATTGTGCAGCGTGCAGGGGGAAGATGCATGATAACCTGTGATTCTCTGATATTGCTCATAGTTGCTTAAGCCTTACGGTGTATTTAGTGTTAGTCGTTCAAATTTGTAAGCTTTTGTCATAGGGTTAACTGTTAAAAACCTATGTTGGAGCTAGTAAAGTAGGAAGTATATTCTAGGGATGTATAGAACGAGGCCTGAGGAGGCCTTTCTAAGTTTGCTCAGCAGAGCACTGTGTGAGTTTGGGGTTCAGGGTTGGTCGTGTGTTTTTTTTTTTTTTTTTTTTTCTCTCTCTCTCTTTTTTTTTTTTTCTTCTTCCTTTGGAGCTACTCACTTTATTCTTTCTGCCAGCCAGCGTTCTAGATGAAGGGCAATCTTAACTTCATTAGCTGGAATGTTAAGGGGTTAAATCACCCAGTGAAAAGAAACAAAGTTTTTTCACACCTAAAAAAGCTCAGGGCTGGGGTAGCCTTTCTCCAGGAAACCCACTTGCACGATTCTGACCATTGGCGTTTAGGTAAATGTTGGGCAGGACAGTTTTTTCATTCTAATTTTAAAGGGAAAGCCAGGGGTGCGGCTATCCTGGTCGACAGAAACATTCTTTTTGAGCCCTCCAACATTACAGCAGATAAATTTGGACGTTTTATCATTGTTTCAGGCAAACTTTACAATAAGTCAGTGGTCTTGGCCAATGTGTATGCGCCTAATGTCGATGACGTGCAGTTTTTCAATAGATTTTTCTCTGAACTTCCTGATCTTAATTCTCATTCTTTAATTCTCGGGGGTGATTTCAATTGTTATTTAGATGCAGTATTAGACCGCTCCTCCCCTAAACCTACCACTCTCAGCAAGTCCGCCAGTTACATTAAAGCATTTCTTGACGATTTTAGCCTTTCTGATCCCTGGAGGTTCTTGTATCCTACAGGAAGAGAATATTCCTTCTTCTCCCATGTCCACCACACTTTTACTCGAATTGATTATTTTTTTATAGACAATAAATTCATTTCAAACCTTAAGTCATGTAAATACGAAGGTATTATTATTTCTGATCACGCCCCCCTGGTTCTGGTACTAGCTTTCCCAGATGCTGACTATACAAGGAGACACTGGAGACTAGATCCATTGTTACTCTCTGATGAGAGCTTTCTCTCACACATTTCTACACATATTAAAACTTTTTTAAGCATCAATAGGACACCTGATATGTCTAATAAAACGATTTGGGAAGCTATGAAAGCGTACTTAAGAGGAGAAATTATATCATTCGCAGCATATAAAAATAAGTGCTCAAAGCAGAAACAGACTGACATTGCTAATCAGATTTTAAACATAGATAAACAGTATGCAAATTCACCTTCACCTGAACTGTACAAAGAGCGCTTGAAACTTCAGGCTGAATTTAACCTCCTTTCCTCTCATGAAGTTGAAAGTAATTTACTTCGGAGTAAAAGTAACTATTATGAGCACGGTGGAAAAACTGGCAAACTCCTGGCCACTCAGCTGCGTGGGTTGAGAGCTAAACAACTTATTGCTGGAGTACGGACTGATAATGGGTGTGTAACGTCTGACCAGAAAGAGATTAATGACAAGTTTAAAACCTTCTATTCCAATTTATACTCTTCAGATTGTACAGCAGACCTAAATATTATGGAAAACTTCTTTAATAATCTTGATTTACCGTCCCTTTCTCAAGACCTGAGAAATAACCTTGATGCGCCCATCACCCAGGAGGAAATTTCAGCAGCTATATCATCTATGCAATCAGGTAAATCCCCTGGTCCTGATGGGCTTCCATCAGATTTTTTTAAAAAGTTCTCTGCTGATCTAACCCCTGTATTGTGCTTAGTGTTCTCTGATTCCTTAAATGATGGTGCACTCCCTCCCTCGTTTAATCAAGCCTGTATCTCCCTGTTGCTGAAAAAAGGCAAAGACCCACTCGATTGTGCTTCATACAGACCGATTTCATTACTAAACACGGATGTAAAGATTCTCGCCAAAGTTTTAGCCCACAGACTAGAGGATATCCTTCCTTCTGTAATATCGCCAGATCAAACTGGATTTATTAAAAGACGTCATTCGTTTTACAATATTCGTCGGTTATTTAACATCCTATACTTCCCCAAACATGTGGATTCAGAGTGTCTTGCCTCTATGGATGCTGAGAAGGCATTTGATAGAGTAGAGTGGAACTATCTCTTTTTTACACTCGAAAAATTTGGTTTCGGTCCTGTCTTTCTATCTTGGATCAAAACATTGTATAAATGTCCTTCTGCTTCTGTTCTCACCAATAGTCATTACTCAGAATTCTTTGATTTACACCGTGGGACCCGGCAGGGTTGCCCACTAAGCCCTCTCCTTTTTGCAATGGCCATTGAGCCTCTTGCAGTTGCCTTGCGTAGCAACGGGCGGGTACAGGGAATATGGAGGGGAGGAGTCGAACATAAAGTCTCGTTGTATGCCGACGATTTACTTCTGTTTGTTTCAAAACCAACCACTTCCCTACCGGAAGCCCTCACTATCTTAGACCATTTCAGTCAATTTTCTGGATATAAACTCAACTTAAATAAAAGTGAACTATTCCCAATTAATAAAGAAGCTCTTAAACTTAACTATAACGATCTCCCATTAAAGGTGGTGAAAGATCACTTTAATTATCTCGGAATTTGTGTCACTAGAGATTTCAAAAACTTATTTAAATCAAATTTTCTCACTTTATTTGATCAGGCAAAACAGATTTTATCAAAGTGGTCTCCCTTGTCTCTGACCCTTATTGGAAGAATAAACTCAATTAAAATGACATTGCTTCCAAAGTTCCTCTACTTATTTCAGTGTCTTCCTATTCTCATCCCCAAATCTTTTTTTAAAGCCCTTGACTCGTTAATATCATCTTATATTTGGAACGGTAAACACCCTCGCCTGCGGAAAGCATTTCTCCAAAGACCCAAGCAGGCAGGTGGAATGGCTTTGCCTAATTTCCAATATTACTACTGGGCAGCAAACATTAGGTGTTTCTTATTTTGGAGACATTTCCATCTCGAACTCTCGTCTCCGGCTTGGGTGAAAATGGAGGTCTTCGATAGCAAACCTGTTTCCTTACCTGCCCTCTTAGGCACCGCACTTCCACTTGCGTCGGATATTCCCAAGAGCAACCCAGTAGTTAAGCATTCCTTGCTAATCTGGGGCCAATTTAGGAAAAGTTTTGGTCTACAGCATTTTTCACTTAAAAGCCCAATTGCTGCTAACCATTTATTTGCTCCTTCAATGGCTGATGGCGCTTTTAAGATTTGGCACAGAAAAGGTTTGAGGTGCTTTGAAGATCTATATATTGGTAATTGTTTTGCTAGCTTTTCTCAATTAACAGAAATTTTTGGTATTGCCAAATCCCACTTTTTTAGATTTTTGCAAATCAGGAATTTTGTACAGCGCTTAACGGCCCAATTTCCTTATAAACCCCTAGCCAACCCTGTTGATACATTTCTCTCTGTTGACCCCACTTCTAAAGGTATCATGTCCAATCTATATAACCTTATTTCCAAATTGCACTGCTCTTCAATGGCAGCTATAAGAACTGCTTGGGAACAGGACCTTAATTATACCTTTACAGAGGACATATGGGACTCTGTGCTTGATCGGATACACTCCTCTTCCATGTGTTCCCGACATGCACTTTTGCAATTTAAAGTAGTGCATCGCATTCACATATCAAAGACAAAATTAGCGCGTATGTATCCTGATGTTGACCCTACATGTGATAAATGTAAAGGCGCACCTGCCTCACTCTACCACATGTACTGGACGTGTCCTTCTTTAGATAACTTTTGGACATCGATCTTCCATGCTTTATCAGAAATCCTTCCTCATCGAATTGAACCCAATCCCTTGACTGGCATTTTTGGCATTGCCCCAGATTTGAATTTACCTAAAGTTATGCTCAACTTTCTGGCTTTTGCCTCTTTACTAGCCCGACGATCTATTTCACTCAAGTGGAAGGACCCAGCTCCTCCTTCCTATTCACACTGGCTCAGAGACATGATATCCTGCATGAATCTAGAGAAGATTAGATACACTATTCGGGGATCAGAGAACAAATTCTACAAGATATGGCGCCCCTTTTTGGTATTCTATGAGGAACCTTCAACAATAATTTCTGAGTAGCCCCCCCCCCCCCCCCCCCTTTTTATTTTATTTTTTTTAAATTTAATTTAATTTAATTTTTTGTATATATATATATATATATATTTTACTTTTCTATAATATATTTATTTTATTTCTTTCTAAGCATGGTCGTCATTTTTTATTTCTATTACATCTTTTTTCAAGTTTACTGTATGTCAGTGGCTGTATACGTGTGTCCATGTTCGAATGTTTGGACAGGGGGTTGTGTTGTGTGGGTGGATGTTGTACATGGATGTTGTAAAAACTTTTAAAACGTTTTTTACCTGTACAATGATTGTCTCATACATACTTTGTCATCAATAAAAAGACCATTGAAAGAGAATGAGGGTTGTTGTTGCTGCTTTATTTACGTGTATATTTATTTATTTATTTACATGTCACGTACACACGAGATAGGTATATTTATTTATTTATTTAGCCTACATGTCACATACACACGAGATAGGTAGCCTATATTTATTTATTTATTTACATGTCACGTACACACGAGAGAGAGAGAGAGCATTTGTTTTGGATGTTAACGCCCAGCTGTTTGATCAGCTGTTTGATCAGCTGTTTAATCAGTGCAGGCTGCCTGTGGCACCACAAGAACGCATCGTCTCAAAACTGAAAACGAGCATTCTGTATTCTTGTGATCTCCGGAGTTCATTCTTCGGAGAACGACTAGCAAGAACATTCTCCTCAAGAACACAAGTCCGTTCTTTGCATTCTTGGTATTGAGAAACGGCCAGAATGTGTTTCACACCCTGGAGGTCTGTAGTAGCCAGCTTCTTCATAGCCTCTGAGGTGGTGGGACTCCAAATCATCTTGGATCTTCTGCCTGGGAAGAGACGTTTCATATTGATGTACTTTCCATTGGAATCACACAGAAATATTATTTCTGTGTGGTTTTGTGAAGCAGGTTCTGGTCTCCTTCTCTGGGACCCCTGGTCTGTGGTGCCCAGAGGGAAGAGGGGAGGGGGCATTTGGGGGCTAGAGGCTGAAGATGTCTGGGTGGCAGACCCAGTCTCCTGGTGTAGGGGCTGCTGGATCTCCTGATCCAGGGGCTGCCGGGTCTCCTGATCCAGGGGCTGCTGGATCTCCTGATCCAGGGGCTGCCGGGTCTCCTGTTGCAGGGGCTGCTGGATCTCCTGATCCAGGGGCTGCCGGGTCTCCTGTTGCAGGGGCTGCCGGATCTCCTGATCCAGGGGCTGCCGGATCTCCTGATCCAGGGGCTGCTGGATCTCCTGATCCAGGGGCTGCCGGGTCTCCTGTTGCAGGGGCTGCTGGATCTCCTGATCCAACCGTGTTGCACTGGAGTGGTGGGTCGATGCTAGCTCCTCTATCACTCTTTTGAGTGTTTCTCTCAGTGAACGGTTGTCTTCTTCCAGTTCTCGAACAGCTTGCTGGAGTTCATCTATCTGGTGTCTCTGTTGTTGAACTGTGGAGTACATCTCCTTCACTCCTAAATGGCTGTCATCAGACCTCTGAAGATCGCTCAGTGTCTTCTCTCTGAATTCTATGAACTCTCTCTCAAGTATTGAGATACCTTCCTTCAGGACTCTGAGATTGCTGGAGAGTTTGGGTGATTCAGAGTATGGTGTAGGTGGATGTCTGCTGAAGATGGGCGACCTGGTCTGAAGCTCTTGTGGAGGAGGGGGAGAGATTTTTGATGTTGCCACAGTTTTCAGTGTTGGGAAGCTGTTCTCAAAGTTGTCTAAACTGTTCTCAGATCCCTGGATCATAACTGTTCCATTGTGGTATATGTTCACAGTTAAGATGGGACTTGAGCGGTCTGCATCTTCGTAGGCAGTAATCTGTCTGCCTTTACTTATCCCATTCTTCTTGATGTGAGTAAACTGCTCACATATTGCTGTGTGCCAATTTTCAGGATGGTGAGTGAAGAACAATAGGTTGCATTTTACCTTGTGGTTGTTCTTCTTGCTGAAGTCTGCTACCAGTGTTTCTGGATTGGCACGTAGCATATTCATTTTGAAGTCTTTCTTCTGCTGTGCTGTAGTGACTTTTGCGGGGTATTGTATTTCACCGCCAGTGATCTGTCCCGGTTGTCTCTGTGTTGCTACAGTAGATGTGTCTGTAGATAAGTTCATCAGTTGCTGTTGCTCAGCTGTTTCTTCACAGTGTTCCATTATCATGGAGGGTTTCAACTGACAGTTGGTTCACTGTTTTCTCAGCAGTTATCTTGACAGAGATACCTTATTTCCCAGACCTGGTCCTGGTGATGTTCTCAAAACGTTGCCAGTCCAGTTGTGATAGGAAAATCTTCTTTCTTTTGAGGTTTTCCTCGATGTAGATTTTCTTCAGACCTTTGTTGTTGTTGTTGTTGCTAGCCAACTGTCAGATGCACAGCAACAGAGTTCTTTTCCTCCAGCTAGCCAGGTAGCAACTTCTTTTGGTAGAAAAAAAAACTATGTAAAAATCGTAGAAAAGTCTGGTTTTCTTCTTCAAGTGGTTGAGTGTGCCTTCCAACCACTTTATGTTTGTAAATTTGCTTTGTAGATCAGATATTTCAAAGTGAAAACGCGATAAAAAGTGAAAAATTTCAGGAGCTCATATCTTTTTCCTCTTACTCACAGAATTCCGGAACTCTCTCTCTCTCACTCACTCTAAGCCCTGCTCGTTAGACGCAACACACACCCATTATAAAGCTGGATTTTGTAAAAACTTAATGATTTTAAAGCGGCCAAATATCAGAAACTGTTGAAGATATCAATAAACTGAGTCATAGAGGAATACTTAAAAAGTTTGTCTACAGCTTAGAATTTGAATGAAGTCTCTAGCTGAAAGTATGTGGACGCTTTAAAGGCAGAAAGAAGTAAGAAGATTTGAAGAGTTTCAAGACTGTTCCAATGCATTCTCTATGGGCCAAAAAAAAATCAGAAATAGTTGAATATTGCAAAAAGTATGAATAGTTGAAAAGAGAAAAGTCATACAGATGTAGCCACCTAGAAGTTCCCCCTGGTCCCTGTCGGGACCTCTGCGGGACCGTGATGGGTCCGTGGCGGGTCCGTGACGGGCTCCCGCTTGGCCCGTGGCGATAATTTAATCCCCCGCGATGACGTAGTGTAATGGCAAATTTTGATATAACCCAGGGTATTCTTTAAGACTAGAGCACAAACATGTTATTCGAGTGAACATTCCTGTGCTGACAATTTATGTGGCCTTATCAGGGGAAGCAATATCCACACTTAGCAGGCCCGAGGTCAGGACCTGAAGAAACTCTTTGACACAGTGCCTGTTCTGTGTGGATTAACCACTCTCACTATCAGGTGGTAAAGCCAGGCATGGCTGTCAGGGCGCCATATATTTTGTCTGTTCAAAGCTTTGTTTTACTATAAGATAACGTGTCTCTAAACCTCTTCAGCTCACTCACTCACTGACTGTACTCCTGTTCGGTTGTTTGTGTGTGACTCCATTCATGAATGCCTTTTATTAAAACTCAAGAAAGACAGCTGACGTGTCCACTCATCCTTTTTTAATATTTTGGTGAAGGAACAACATTTTTTGCCACCACAATTTGGCGACCACGAAGGGACCCCATCTGTGAGCGGATTTTTCGTTTCTGGACCGAAGGTGATTAAAGCGCACACCTCGGACTCCCCCGTCAAGGAAGGTTGAGAAGAGGGCCTGACGTCCAGAGGACTGAGAGTCCCCTCACCGTTCGGGGTCCAACGAACTCGGTGGCTACAGAAAACACCTCGCTGTCTTTTTCTGGTGAGTTTTGAGAAAAGAAAGGGCCAAAGTCCCGTCTCTACCTACTGAGTTCGCAGTAGTGGCGGCAGACGTGCCGGACAACTCGGCTTCCTATTCGGGGGAGGCCAAGTGTCAGGGAGCGGTAGACTTCCCTCAAGTCGAGGACTTGGGGCTTCAGGTTCTAGGAACCTGCAGTAAGCCAGACCCGGGGTCTGAGAGCACTTAGGGGCTACAACACTAAGACAGGTGGAGTAAGGAGAAGAAACAATTTTGACTGTCTGGAGAACTACAATTTAATTTTGAGAAAATAATTAAAGTCGGAATCCGGTTAAAGTTAAAGAGTAAATTTAAAATTAAAATTTAGCAGTGCTACTCTTCTTTTTTCCTTAAAACAGAAAATAGTCTAAATTGCGGTTATTCTAAAATTAAATCTAAATTTACTGTGCTTAAAGATTTTAAAGATTCAAATTTGAACGGTGAGTAAGTAAAATAATCTAAATCTGAGTGGCCTACTGTTTTTTTCTTTTGTGAAAATTAAACTTGCAAACGTCTGAGAGAATACAATCATGGGAACGAAACAAAGCAAACCCTCTGGATGTAATCTATCCGAGGGACCAGATTACGAAGCCCCAAATATAAAGTACATGACAGATAACTATGGAGAGGAAGCCATAGCCCAATTAGATCTGTGGGTCAGAGAATTTAAATTTCCAAAAATGGGCAGCCTGAGCGTTGAAGAGTTGGAGGCTTTAAATGCGAGACTGCTGCGTCGGAATAATAAAAGCAAGAAGGGAATTAGGATAAATTGGAAAGCTTTTGACATGTGGATGTGTGAAGCAGAGTGTAGGCAGGGCTCCAACAGGACCGTGCCCCAGTGTCTGAAGCGGGATCCAGACCTGGACTCGACTGCACCGTGCCATCCACCTCCACCCCCACCTTCATCGTCACTTCAGGGTGTTTCTCCTCATCATCATCATCATCAGCAGCAGCTCCCACCCTGCCTGGCGCTCCCCAAGCCCGGGGAAAAAGAACAATGTGAGCAGCCCGTGTCCATGCCATGGACAGTGGCTGATAAACATGCTGTCTGTGCACAGTCGCCACTGGTATACTGTGTAAGCCTGGACGAAGTCAAGGCTTATGCCATTGAACGCACCATCCAAAAGGAAAAGATGGAGAAGGAAGAACGAGCCAGACGCATGTCAGTCTTGACTGCAGAACTGATAAAGAACATGGACAGTGGTGACAGAGGGGGCAGCTGTGGCCGCGACCGCCAACTCCACCCGCGACGCAGGTCTCAGAACCGAGGCCGGGACCATGCCGGCTGCGGACGCGGAGCAGCAGGTCGCGGCAACGAAAGGGGGGGCCGATGCTTTCGGTGTGGCAAGATAGGACACTGGGCACGGTACTGCCCCAATGAGAGGAGAGAGAGGGTGAATTGGGACAGACTATCTGGTGGAGATGGGAGCCGGGACGAGTCTGGTGGAGACACTGGGCCGGCAGCTGGGAGCGCATTGGAAACACGTGAGAACACCTATACACACACTGATACACAGACACATGCTGCACGCCGTAACACTGATACTGACACTGAGCTCATGCTAGAAACAGTTCAGAGCCTCGAAGCAGAACTACAACACATGCAGCTAGAACCTAGGTACACAATGATGATAGACATGTTGAAATATCTGGATCGGGTCGAATCCGGGGCCACTGATTCTAGTTAAGCAGCTGTGAATTTGATAATAAATAGCTTAAACTCAGCACCACGTATCAGTAGACAGTTGGTGTGGGAGGGAAGTTTTTTAGCTCCACTAAAATGCATTTGATCCTAATTTGGGAAACATTTCAAACATTCATTGCTCATGACAGAAGTCCAGTTTTAAATTGATGAAAAATGATTTATTTGTTTGTTAGGTTTATCTTTGATTTGTACACTAGACGGGGTTGAGTGAAATAAGGGTAGAAAACTATCAATGCTTTTCCACCACCCCGACACACAAATCATGCTGGGGGAAAGTACTCTCCCCCTGCTCTGTTGTGCTGCAGCTCTGAGCACACACACACACATTGACGTCACATGCCTGTGCTGCAGTGCACACATACACTCCTATTATGACAGTAGGAGTATCACTGATTAAATAATGCTAGGCGGGGATTGTTTGAATGCAAATAGGTTATTTTGAGGTAATGTTAAATGTATTGCCTCAACAATCTGAACCACACATCTCATTGGTAAATCCTGCATGTACAAACTTGGAAAATTGGGTAGAGAAGCTAAATGCTTCCTCAAACTAGGAGGCTACAGCTGATCCTCAGGTGCACTTTAAAGAAGTCCTGAGGGCAAATTGCAAATTGTTGAATAATGATGTTGAAGTTGAGGATGAGATCATATTTTTCTTTGACTATCCCAATTTTCACATAGACAAGAAACTGTTTAAATCTGTTGAAGAGATCTCGGAATTAAAAGATATTCTCAGTCATCTCTGGGCTAAAAGTAAGCATGACGTTTCTGATTAAAAACAATTATGAGCCTGTTGTTATAACGATTAGCCTAAATCACACTGTTTTATCCCTGTTGTGACTACTATCCTCTCAGACATGATGCAAGTGAAGGCATTAGGCCTGTGTATGATGCTTTGTTGAAAGCTGGTGTGATTGTGCCATGTGCTGGTTCTCCAGTGAGAACCCCCATTTTTTTCTGGTGCATAAGATTCGACCTGAGGGCGAGCCTGCGGAGTGGAGATTTGTGCAAGACCTGCAGGCTGTAAAAGTTGCTGTGCAGGCCAGGGCGCCGATGGTACAGAATCCGTACACGATTTTGTTTAGAATTCCAACAAATAGTAAATGTTTTTTTGTTGTTGTTGATCTTTTTAAACGCTTTCATGTAAGTTTGACAGTCAATTTTGGTTTTGCCTTTTGGTTTGGTGGGAAGGTGTATGCGTTTTGCTCGGTTGTGTCAGGGTTGGTGTAAATCTTCAACGATTTATTGCTTTACTCTGGGGGACAGCCTGGAGCCTCTGGTGTTGCCAGAGAAACGTGCTTTGTTGCAGAATGGTGATGGTATCTTGATTGCAAGTGAGACCAGAGAGAGATGCGTTAAAGCTGCTCTGGCTCTTTTGACCCATCTGGGTGAACAGGGGCACTAGGCCAGCCTGTCCAACATGTAGTTTGTTGCCACAGAGGTCACATCTTGGGTCACATGATCTTAACAGAGGGAGGATCCCCCTCATAAGAAAAAATAAATAAATTTCAATTCTGTAAATTCATTAAAGTGATATAATTTTTGGCCATGAGAAGCTAGCAGACAATGGGTCGCTCGTTGTGCAGTAATTTAGGCACCATTCGCAGCAATTGCTTATGGACAAGGCCTAAAGCTCAGACCCTGTCACTTAGGTTTGACACTGACGACTGTGGAGGCTGACAAAGTGTTGTAGTGACTTTAAAGTAGTTTTACAAAGCACCTCCAGTACTTGGACTGACTGACTGCTCATGACCTTTGACCAGGACTGTTGACGAGAAGGAGGGATTCTGACTTCTGTCATGTACTGTTTTAACCCTGTTACTCTCCTTCCAACAGCTGAGGACGGAAAGCCACATGACCATGTGGCCATCATAATGTATGTTTTTCTCCCACAGGCCAGAGTTAAAGGATACTCTACTCAGTATTTTTTTTTGAAGAGTGTTAATTTTCAGGAGGTTGGACATATTTGGGTGAATGGAGACGACTTCAACAGGAAAACCTAAATGATCAGCATTAATTGATATTTCTTTTTGGTTGAACTGCTGGTACCGACATAACAAATTGCTGTGCGAAAGTTCACGTAAACAACATTGACATTTTCTCTCTAGGTGATACCAGGACAGATGCAGCTGCAGTCGCAGCTTCAAGGCTACTTTTGGCTCACGAAGTATGTGTCCGTTGTTTTTCTCTAACACCCCCGTTCCATCCCCACAGTTGTGGCTACCGCTGAGATAGCCAACTTGTTGATATGAGCCTCTCTGGCAAGAGAGGGCCGTGTGGAAAACCAGAGAACAGCAGTCTCTGCTGTTTCCCTTGTTTATGTTTTCTCCACAGTGTGTGAAGTTGACACATGGGTTGAACCATGTGTCAAAAAGGGGGAAGGATGAATGATTGAAGTATGTATGAAATCACTGGCCAGTGTGTGGATGAATGATGTGGTATTGTGCATTCTCGTTGTTGTCTGTTTGTTTTTTCCTGCTGTTTGTTTTTCGTATAAATTTTACCAACAGGTGGAGGTTGCCCTACAGGGCCAGCAGACACAGAGCTGTGTGACCGCAGGTCAGGTGACTACATCGTGGTGAACGACCATGACATCCCTGTAAGCAGCTCGGGTGCGGCCTAAGGGTGGCGACCAGTTTCCTGCTGGTTATCTCCATCACCGCGTGGCTGTCGGTGCTGTTACTGAAGGACATCTACAACCGCAGGACGAGCAACAACGTCATGACAGTTTCACCTCACCCAGGCCACAAATCTACACCACACGCTTTGCATTCTGGTGAAGACATCTGCTGTTACTGTGAGTAACACAACATCGAGCTGGAGGACAACGTCGGATGCAGGGCAGTGATGAGAGCTGCAAGGGTGCTGACCAACGCAAGCTGCCGTGCTTGCGCTGCCCTGTCACATGACAAAGGTAACTCTGTGCCGTTGAACACCTCTTCCTAAAATTCTGGGGGCAATGATTGCTTTTACCCAGAATGACATGGCCCTGCACTCGTAGTTCACAACCCGACAGAGGAACGGCTGAGGATTCAACGCAACTGTTGTGAGTTACGAGGGGCTGAAGGTTTGTTCCTGGAATGTTTCCACAGTTGTTTTGAAAACAACTCCACTTTTCCCAAAGGACCACAAATCCTACTACTCAGAGAAGCGCAGTTTGTTCACTCGGGATCGTGTTACACCCAGAGAGCAGTCTCTGGGTACATCAGCACGTGGACAACCTGTGGTGGCGACAGGTAATGTGGGACGACAACTTGGACATCTTCAGATGTGACCTGATATGGTCGCAGGTTTCAATTCTCATAAACATTGACTTTAGGATCACTCTCACTCTCACAAGAACTACAGAGTTGCAGGATGAGCTCCTTTAAGTTTCCATATTCAGTGTTGATAATTTTTCACATTGAGTGATGTAACCAATAAAGTTGTTTTTTTTTATGTTTTCAGTTTAAGATAATCACAAAGCACCATGTTTGGTTTTCATGCATTGCTATATGTGTGAGTTTGATGTTTTTGCTTATCTTTAACAGTAGTATTTTATCATTGCTTGTGATTTTGTTTCTACTGCTGGACATGACGGTGTTTACTGAAAGTCTGAATTTCACAAACACAGTTTTGATATCTCTGATTGTTTCATGTTTTTGGTTATTCGTACCATTGGTGAAATCAGTGATGGACTGGAATGACGAGTGGGTTTCCCCCCTTCTGGGGAGGACGATGAGTTGCTTTAACTTTGTATTTTGCCTTAATCATTCCTCACTGATGTGCAACTTATGTTTTTATGCGTGTTGTTCTGAACTGTATTGGAGCTGTCATGTCCTGTTGATGTATGAGAGGGAATCAAGCATTAGCCTTGTCACGAAGGGTTAACTCATGGAGAAGTGTGTGCCAGGACATGTGAAAAGAACTGTTACATTTTGCTTTCTTTTATTATTAGTCTAATTACACTCGTGTAATCAATGTTAGTGATTTCTACTTATAGTTGAACAACGATCATGGTTTTTGGAGATGTTTGATTTATCAGCTTACACCGTGTTATGATTGTAATCTTTTTCCTTACGTTTTTAGTGTCACAGTTTGATTTGATTTGTTTTGTGTTATTCTGGGTCTTCTGCATATTATTTGAAGTAGATTAGTTTAGTATTGATTATGGGATTTTTTCCTCATCATATTCGAGGTTTTTCCCCTTTTCTTAGATTGAGTGCAGATAGACAGATGAGTCTTTTTGCCCCCCTCTTGTCAAGTGAGGGGGGGGATTTTGGCTCATCTGTTCCTGTGGACTGTGTTTCTCTGCCCGGGGTCGGTAAACTCCCAAGTTGGAGACTGGGTGCGCTAGTGTTTAGCTGGTGCGGGGCAGGGAAACAGAGAACATGGGGTAGATAATTACAAAATTTCCTATTATTATGGTTTAGCATAAGAATGCTAAAAAGGGTGGAATGTAATGGCAAATTTTGATATAACCCAGGGTATTCTTTAAGACTAGAGCACAAACATGTTATTCGAGTGAACATTCCTGTGCTGACAATTTATGTGGCCTTATCAGGGGAAGCAATATCCACACTTAGCAGGCCCGAGGTCAGGACCTGAAGAAACTCTTTGACACAGTGCCTGTTCTGTGTGGATTAACCACTCTCACTATCAGGTGGTAAAGCCAGGCATGGCTGTCAGGGCGCCATATATTTTGTCTGTTCAAAGCTTTGTTTTACTATAAGATAACGTGTCTCTAAACCTCTTCAGCTCACTCACTCACTGACTGTACTCCTGTTCGGTTGTTTGTGTGTGACTCCATTCATGAATGCCTTTTATTAAAACTCAAGAAAGACAGCTGACGTGTCCACTCATCCTTTTTTAATATTTTGGTGAAGGAACAACATTTTTTGCCACCACAGTAGTGAACGCAGCCACGACTGTTAACGCCCCTCTGCAGCCCGTGTGAAAATCAGCTACAGTGTCTCATTTGTCCACGGGGAGGAGCAGTGATTCTGACCCGAGTTAATCTGTCACTTTTCCTCCTCCTTTCTTTTTTCCCTCAGATGAATTGCTATAATTGCCTCCAAAACAGGCGATCTATAAGTAGCTTCAAAGATAAATAAACACTGACAGAGCACAAATAAAAATGTATGTCACTCGCAGTTTACCTGTCTACAGATTTTGCATTCTAGTAAATGTTTGCCTTGTGGTGGTTTTAATGTTAACACTGAAGCATAGCCTACGGTGCGCAAATAAACCCTAACCAATAAATAATCAACATGCCAACGTGTCCGTGAATATACACGCATGAGACTGTATGTGTAAAATGAAAGTGTGGTCCTAAGTGACCGCCCTTATATTCAAACAAGAGGAAAGAGAAATAATTATGAGGTTCATAAATTAAAACCACATGTGCGTCGTGCGCCCTCGCCATGGCACAGCTGAGACTTAACATAGGCTACTGGATGTTTTTTGTTTGTTTGTGTGAAACCTGTAATGTAAACAGTTATTTACAAGCCCCTCTTTCAGTTTTTGCCAGTCGGCAACCATGAAATCTGCTGTGCATCTCTTGCTTGCTCATTCACTCCCGATCCGCAAATAAATAAATAAATTTCTAGTGACCACAGCGCGTCACGTCTCAGAAACACGGGCTACATTTGTGTATTTATTAGGGCTGTGCAAGTTGCGTTATGGCAACTCATTAAACTATTAACGCCGACATTTATTTTACTGCGCATTAATGCATGTTGCTCACATGCTTTTATTTTGTAAAAGTCTGTTGCTGGCTGCTGCGGTGTAGCGGTCAGGGGAGCGTGCCTATGTTCCCTCAGCCCTATGTTCCCTCTGGACTCGAATTCCGATTCTCCCCTTAGCCCTACCCCTTGGCCCTAACCCTTCGTTTTGCGCGTTCACGTGAAGTGGTAGGGGTGTCCCAATTCTGGTTCAGACGAGGGTTTGGGGGAAGTGGTAGGGCTATCTCGCCCTCCAAACGGAGATTTTTCAGGGGCACACTACGGACCGAGGGCTATGGCAAGTTTCCCAGAATGCATCTTGCGGCAACCGGCAGCTGTTTTATTTCTCACTGTAGCGCTGTTATTACGTCATTTTGTTAAGTTTTAATATTTTTTCATGCGAGAAAGTAGCTGTTTAGATCCCCAATGTGCGGTCGGTTTATCCACATGAGGCTGTTTAGACGTTTGCTCCGATGTTTTTCGGAGAAGTGAAGCTCCACGTTGGAGCCTCCACCTGTGGAGCAGATCAACGGCTCGTCACGGAGACACCACCCCGTCCGGAGAGCTTGTCAGCCGGCCAACCTCCCGACCTCGTCCCGGTAGAAAAGACGGACGCTAATTAACTTACCCGCAGGGTTTTAAAGGTTTACCGCCGCGTAGTTGCATTCTATTAAGGAGATAAATGCTGGTCTCATTGATGAAATGTAACAATTGTCGCATTAATTTGTTTGAATTAAAAGTGAAGCTTCATGTGTTTTGGACACAGGAGCAGAAATGCCTGGGGGCTCTGTAGCCTATACAGAAATCACCACATTTACATCAATAAATAAATGTTTTACAATGAACCGATCATTCTTCATTAAATTTTATTTTATTTTATTAAGTTAACGTGGTTCTGAATAGAGGATTTGTGGCAAAAGCTCGTCACGTCTGCTTATGTGAAAGCCAGCAGAGACTACTGATGACGTATGTGATTGTTGAAGTGGTGTCCCAATTCGTAGGGGTTGACTTTCAACCGTACTCCTTGTAGCTCCGTTTCAAGGGCAAGGGTTAAGGGCTAGGGGTAGGGGTAGGGATGAAAAAATTGAATCGGAATTGGGCCTCTCTCTACCTATCTGGACTCTATCTATCTGGCCTGTCTAGCCTCTACCTGGTCGTTTTACTAAACTTAACCAACTCCTTTCTTCATTGCCTAAACCCAACCAATGGTGGGACCAAAGGGCTGAGGGAACATAGGGCCTAATTTTCAGTGACAACAAAAGTTAGAAATGAGGGAACATAGGGCTGAGGGAACATGGGGCTGTGGGAACATAGGAATGACCCCGCGGTCAGAGTCGCCGGACACCGTCAACATGCGCTGTGCACCTCTGTAAAATTCTCAAGAAAATGTCATGAATGAGTCTATTTTTCACCACAGAATACTAATATCCCTCCCCCTGCGCTATGCTGACCTGACGCGTCTAGAGTGGTTGACAGCTCTCTCTCTCTCTCTCTTTTTTTTTTTTTTTTTTTACTTTAAGTCACGTCAAAAGTCACGTCAAACCAGCCATTCCCATTAGGAGAGCCAAATGCCTGACGCGCGATTCCGCGATGATCTACTGGCACTGACGCACCTGTCTTAATATGGAACTCAACATGAGAGCGAAGGTGCGCTCTGCTCTTATTTCCATCTCACCCCACACACGTCGACCTGTGTCTTGTGAAGACGTACAGCGCGATGGAGAGAGAGAGAGAGAGAGAGAGAGAGAGAAGGCTATACAGCGCGCACTGCACACCAGCTGATCCGCCGGTCCACTTGAAATAAGCAAGTTAGTCAGATAATCAGGGGCCCCTGAAAGAATACTAAAGTGGGCTGACCCTGACTTTTCCACTTTTTTTCTTAGACTACATATGTATGATCGTTTTTTATTTAGCCTTCTTTGTTTTGATGCTAATGCAGCATTACTATGAGTATTAGTCAGGGTCTTATGCAGAATAAGATTAGACTAGGTGCAGCAGGTGTCTTCAACTTTGTGAAGTTGTGAAAATGTTTAAAGCAGGACCTTCTAAGGAAATACCTGCTCATTTTCTAATCAATTCATAGTCAAAGCAGTGGGGGATGCTTGGAGATGGTAATGCTCTGGAGCAGGTGTGAATGTTCAGGGGTTTGGAGTGTGTTGTTGCTCAGGAGAGAGTCTGGTCCAGCTAGCCTTCCAACATAACCTCCCCCGGTCCTCCTTCAAAGTTGAACAGCCAGCTCCATTGCAGGCTCTGTGCGATTTGTGTGACAATGGGTGACCAATAGGTGGCCCATTAGGGCAAACAAAAGATTGAGCAATGATAATGCTAATTCCCTGGTCGAAGGCATGCACTGAATACCTGCAACTGCAAACATCTTAACTCATTGAGTGCCGCGCTCCTTTCCAAAGTTTTAGTCAAGTGTACCGGCAATTTAGACCATTTTTGACGATTTTTGTAGAGCCACAGTGTATTCTATATTATTGCCACCAACACATACTGTGGCTCAATTGAAAGGTTTAACTTAATGCTTCAAGTGGCCACAAACCGTTTGTTTCTACGTGCCTCCGTTCCTGAGAAAAGTCAAGCTAAACATGGCTGGGTTTCACCAAAATCCCTCCTTTTTTTCTAGAAAAGGAGATAGAGCGTCTTTTATGAAAGGTGCGCTGTTTGTGTCTGTCGCTCTTCTCACACTCGCATTTCTGGATCAAAGGGCTCGTATAAGATAAATATATACAACAATTGTTGTTCTATTCACAAAACCACCATCGGGGGCGGGGGGGGGGCGCCACTAAACAACAATAACACAGACGCACCGTGCCGTGTCACAGCTTCTCCCCGCGGAACGTGAGGGTCAGTCGGCCACCGCGGCTCGGGAACACCGGTCCCGCCGGTGGTCGCGGTCCTTCTGTGGTACGGGTCGGTGATGCCGGTCTGCTTTGGCCCAGAGACCATCAGATTTTACCGCGGGAGGACTTTGGGGAGGACACGGTGTTGCTCCAGATGAAGACCGGGCGGACTGTCGGCTGAGAGCTTCCTGTTTCTGCTCCGAGCAGCTCGAGCAGCTGGAGCAGCAGCGCGGGTGAGAGCAGAGCAGCTGCTGCATCTGCATGCAGAACTCGTTTGCAGAAGCCGAGTTATGATAAAAACTTCCAGATCATGAGCTGTCATGTGACTTTGATCGTCATCTATTTCAGTTCTCCTCGTCGTAGAGTCCCCAAATTTACATATAATGTGTATTAAAGTGTCTATTTTCATAATTTAAAAAAAAAGCAAAAAACGTAAAATTACGTTTCTGGCACTCAACGCATGGGAACGAAAAACGAGAAATTACGTGGTTGGCACTCAATGAGTTAAAAAGGCTTTCATCACTCCCTTAATTTTTTCCTATTTAAATGTAGATTCACAGTAAATAAATTGTGATAAAAAAAATTGACAGTAGGTATTATTAGCTACAACAATTTATTTCCAGATAAAACAGTGGCCAGCGCATCTCCAGTAGCTAGGTCTGTTATAATTTCACTTCTTAAATCAAACATGTACTCGTGGTTCTATGAATTATGTGAATTTCCACTCACCACCAGCGGGCGGCACTTTAAATGCCGCCTCTGGCGATATGTACTGTTCTGTGAGAGAAGCGCCATCTCCTGGTCATGTCATGTATTTCATTGAATGGGTGGAGTTCCAGTAAAAACTAGTCACACCCAGGAAAAGGAGGGGGTCACTCCAGCTGCTGGGACTTTGCTGGAGCTCTGCTGAAACTCTCATGGGAACAGCATGGGAACAGCATGGCAGCAGCATGGCAGGGGAATTTCTATGTGGCTCCCACTGTAGCACACCTGTCCCGAAAAGGCTGAACATTTAGATGTGAGAATTGTTGAAATAGCACAAAGTATGAAGGACTAGTTAAGTGTCAAAAAGGCAAAAGTTGTAAAGAAAATGGCCGACCCGAAGAACAATAGTGTGAATGCTTTCAGCATTCACACTAAAAAGAAGAAAAAATCCACACAATAACAGTAGTGCCCGGTGCGATTGCCCGTGGCCCTAAATAGAGATAAAAACTTATAAGTCAAAGCTCACGATATACTGTGCAATGCGCTGGGTTGAAACGGAGGGAAAAAAGAATGGAGGGAATAAATTAATGGAGGGGGAAAAATATGATAATGGTCGGTTATAGCTAACACATAACTTAACTTTGTCAAAACTGTCGTCGAAGTGTTGCCCGTGTTGAACATGATAAAAAGCACAATCTGCATATTTTTCCGACACACATGATTCAGACATTTTTTGACGGAGACCCGCTAACTACCGTGAATTTAGACCTGACCGCCGGGCGGGCAGCCGCGACCCGCATACGGAGCCGTATCGCCCGGCTAACAAGCGGCCACACGACCGGTGTTACGGTGGCGACGCTCGTTAACCGGAGAAAAACACTTAAAATACATATCGTCGCTGTCGGGCGCAAACCTCCTATGTCCAAAACTGTTATTTTTCAGGAAATGAAAAAAACCTTGTGGTTTTGTAATAACTTGACATAATATCATCAAACTTGGTATTTTGTCTTTACGAATAGTCAGATATTTGAATGTATCATTACTTTATTAATATTTTACCCAAATCAGGCTCACGTGGAGTTAGGAGGTTTATGACGAACGAAAGTGGAGATAGAAGGTTTGTGCCGGTCACTGATTATTGACGGACGCATCGGCTACAGTAGCTTATAGCATTACGTTATCATCAACTTACAGGTTACATAGTTTATTGTATTCTATTTTTCTCAAAAAACTATATTTTTCCTGTTGTTTAATACGTGTGGCCAAAATCTATGAAAGATAAGTGCACTATTAACAGGTAAATGACGGACTAAACTGCACTTGAACCTACCGTTTTCGGCCAGCACCTCCACTTCCGCATCTCAGGCCTCAAAACAAATCATTTTCCTTTACAGCGTATGTGTAAATTAAACATTGCAGCTATGTATTGAAAAGTTATTTAGTCTTAACAATGCAAACACCGGCTGAGTGTCTCCGATCCATGCTCTAATCAACAGCTTGCGTTATTCTTCTACAGTTGAATGAGGCAATTACCAACATTTCTGGCTCGGTACTGCAGTTGGTCTGCATGGCTGTCGTCCCAGAAGGAAGCTTCTTCTAACGATAATGCACAAGAAAGGCCGCAAAGTTTGCTGAAGACAGGCAGACTGGGGACATGGATTACTGGAACCATGTCCTGTGGTCTGATGAGACCAAGACAAACTTATCTGGTATGGTGTCAGGTGTGTGTGGCAGCAACCAGGTGAGGACTACAGGGACAAGTGTGTTTTGCCTAGTGTGTCATGGTCTGGGGCTGCATGGGAGCTGCCAGCACTGGGGAGCTACAGTTCATTGAGGGAACCATGAACGCCAACACGCACTGTCATGCTCTGCTTCAGTGTGTCACAGTACATGTTGGCGTTCATGGTTCCCCCAATAAACTGTAGCTCCCCAGTGCAGGCAGCACTCATGCAGCCCCAAACCATGACACTCCCACCACCATGCTTGACTGTAGGAAAGACACACTTGTCACTGTAGTCTAGGGCTGCCCCCGACCAAAGATTTTGTTGGTCCCCCCCGTCCAAGGTGCTGAACCGCGTGACGTTGTTTACATTCTGCTTTGTGGCTTGTCTGTGAAACGTGCGCTGCTCAGAGACTGGGCAGATCTGTCCCACTTGCTTTCTCCCCGACTCCGTTGTTGGAGATCTCCCACACAGTAATAGAAATACACTTTTTTTCTTTTTCTCCCCCCCTGCTCCGCTCCAGCGCGGCTGAACCCGGTTTGAGCTTACACGGGCGCGAGGCTGCTGCAGCCGCCGCTCGTACTGACAGCTGACTGAGGGAGGTGCTTTGGTTGGGCTTAGGCAATGAAGAAAGGAGTTGGTTAAGTTTAGTAAAAAGACCAGGTGGAGGCTAGACAGGCTAGAAGCATAATGAACATTATATGTCATTAATATGAAGTATTTGCTTGTTTTGCAGTGAAGTAGGCTATGCACATGATCCGTTTGACCCCAAAAAGGAAAAAAGGATCAATGCGCACTGAGCACTGGGGGTTTCCCCCACTGGCCTTTTCGGAGTAGCGGGGTCTTTAGAAAAAATAGAAAACCCCGCTATTACGATGAATGGAAGTCTATTGTCGGAAAGGCGGGGCTTCGGAAAGGCGGGGTGTAACCGACTAATCGACCCCCCACCTTGAGGGAAAAAATAATAATAATAATTTTTAATATATATATATTTTTTTTGCCCGCGGTCAGGTTGAGAATTAATGCTCGTGACTCCGGCCGTGTTGGGTCCGAGATTCAACAACAAGCCGGTCGCGTTTCACCGTTATTACCGGCAGAATGCCCGTTTATCACCAATAAACACAGTAGATGAGGAGGGTAAAAAGTTACTGAGCTCAGGCTGTGTGACGGGGGTGCGGGGGTGTGCGGCATGGAGCGGTGCGGGCATAGACATGTGTCTATGGGTGCGGGTCTCTGACTGCAGCGGGGACCATCATGGATCCGCTCCATGACACTGAGACTGACCGCCGGTGAGCGCTGTGGGACGGGACCGGGGCTCAGACAGCACCGCTAATGGTGACAGCGGTGATACGAGAGAGACTGCCGTGCCGTGTAAAAAAAAAAAAAAAAAAAAAGTGTCACGTCACTTCCTGTATCTGGCCCTTCAAAATAAAAGCCCCATAACCTTTCATATACAGTTCAGTCATTGATGTTGGCTTAATTTTGACAAGACACGGCTCCAAATGTTTGTTTTTTTCCTGCGACCAATCGACCAATGAAATTTTGGTCGGCTAATGATTTTTTGGTCGACCAGTGCTTGGTCGACTATTTGGGGGCAGCCCTACTGTAGTCCTCACCTGGTTGCTGCCACACACGCTTGACACCATCTGAACCAAAATAGTTTGTCTTGGTCTCATCAGACCACAGGACATGGTTCCAGTAATCCATGTCCCCAGTCTGCCTGTCTTCAGCAAACTTTGCGGCCTTTCTTGTGCATTATCGTTAGAAGAAGCTTCCTTCTGGGACGACAGCCATGCAGACCAACTGGATGCAGTGTGCAGCGTATGGTCTGAGTACTGACAAGCAGACCCCCCACCCCTTCAACCTCTGCAGCAATGCTACAGAGGATGACAGGGTGGGGGTCTGTCTGTCCCCTAACCCTACTGTGACACACTGAAGCAGAGCATGAGCCCCTCCCTTCAGAAACTGGGCCCAGGGCAGTAGTCCAACATGACATCAACCCCAAACACACCTCCAAGACGACCGCTGCCTTGCTGAAGACACTGAGGATGAAGGTGATGGACTCTCCAACATGTCTCCAGACCTAAACCCTACTGATCATCTGTGGGACATCCTCAAGTGGAAGGTGGAGGAGCACAAGGTGTCTGACCTCCACCAGCTCCGTGATGTCATCATGGAGGAGTGGAGGAGGTTTCCAGTGGCAACCTGTGAAGCTCTAGTGGACCCCATGTCCAAGACAGTTAAAGCAGCCCTGTGGAGTTTATACATATAAAACAATGTCCGTTACATTGCAGCCACTGCCAAACGACTTATTAGGATGATCATTGAACGCATCTCCACCACACAAGAGTCCCTGGCTTACCCAGGAGCGCAATTGCCTCTGAGGAGCGACTTTCCCGCGCTGTCGCACAGGGAATTACGTTTCGCATGCAACGCAACGTTCGGATTTGACGTAGAGTTTAGAGCCCTGGTAAACAGAAGAGAAGAAGAACATGTTATCTTATTTTTGTCTAGTCTGATATGCGCAGACTAGACCCCCCCCTCGCTGACCTCCGCGGTCCTGGACCGCACAGGTACCAGGAGACCAAGACCCCCTGTCATGTCGGTCCTCTGCCCTCTCTGATCTGCCGCAAGTTGCAAGAGCCCCGCGGAGCCCAGTCTCTCCCTCCTCTCCCGCACCTGTCCTGGGCTACAGCTTGGCTCGCTCCACCCTCCTTTATTTTTGAAGTAGCTATAACTAATAATAATGCAACGTATTGCCTAACTATACACGCATATGAGTGATCAGAACAGTAAATTGTTTACACTAGGAGTAAAGTCATTTAAAACGAGGAGCGAGCTGAGCCGACACGGTGCAGTCTATGGGTGCAGCCCAGGAGAGGAGCGGACAGAGCGGGCAGGAGCAACCAGCCCAGAGGCGTCTCGTCAGTCCTCGGCCGTCTTTAATGTCTCTACTAGACACCCCTTTCAATCCGTTTAAGGTTATTTGTTTGTGTTTAGGGAGGCTATATTTGCTTAGAATATTTTTTGGCAACCAGAAAAGCAATGTTTGACCCGGCGTGGCGGCGCCATCACACTCGCTCGCAAAAAAAAAAAAGACAAGAAAAAAGGAAAGAAAAAACGCACTTACACACATTTTGGAGGAGGGAAGCGCGTCACAGCATCATTTTTAGTTTTCTCTAAATTAAGACAGTGTGCCAGACTATTTTTCACCCAGCCCCCCCAAAATGTAGGCCTATGTATAAAAATATGAAAATAAATTGCGTGTAGGCCTAGATATCGTTTAGGGATTTTTTTTACTAAACGTTTACAGTTTCATTCCGTGTAAACGTTTACACATGTATAAGGTCACACCCCTAAATAAATGCCAAAGCTGAATGACCACAACTTTTTTTTCTCTTCCTACTTCGCCAGTCACCTGGTTGCCTGGTTACCTGCACTTACCGTTCGGAGAAGGAGGGAGGGAAGGGGGGGGGTTAACGTCATCGAACGGCGCAGACTGACTGTTGCAGTAGCCTACTCGAAAAAAAACAAGGCTGATGGCTCGTAATGAGCAAAACTCCACAGGGCAGCTTTAAAGCAGTGCTGGAAAAAAAATGGTAGCCACACAAAATAATGACACTTTGGGCACAATTTGGACATTTTCACTTAGGGGTGTACTCACTTTTGTTGCCAGCAGTTCAGACATTAATGGCTGTGTGTTGAGTTATTTTGAGGGGACAGCTAATTTACGCTGTTATACAAGCTGTACACTGACTACTTCTACAGAGTTGTCCCATGAAAAGATATAATAGATTAGAAGATTAGATTAATAAAATATTTACAAAAATGTGAGGGATGTACTCACTTTTGTGAGATACTTTAGGTCATTCATGGGAAATGGTGTGTGTGTGCTTGTGTGTCCTAGTGTTTCAGGTTTTGGTAAAAGCTGTGGAAGTCTTTGGGTATGACTTCCTTGAGTTCTTGGAGGTGTTTGTATTTCAGCTCTTTGATTTTCAGGCTGCTTGTGTAGAGTGGTGTGACTGTGGGTGGGACTGAGGCGGTGTGTCGGAGCTGCTGCTTTGGCAATGGTCTCCAGTCATCGGAGTGCTGGGTTTTGAAGTCCATCGTCCCGTTGATGTTGTATCTAAAAACATACAAAAATAAATAAATAAATACACATTAAACAGTAAACATAAAATACAAATTATAATCCTACCTCAGCACACCACTTTATATTTTGAATTTAGTCCATCAAGCTTTTGGTGCTCTTTTGTATTGCCTTCTATTGTGATTTACATTTTACTTCTTAATATGTATTGTTGTGCTGTTATGATATACTAACATGTTTTATGTAAATGTTTTAAATGTTACACAAGACAAAAACACATTTCTGCCTTCTGTACATAAAAGGTAGACAAAGCATTTTCTGTTCCATTATAATTTCTAATTAATGAAAAGTAAATGTGCAACATCATGACTTTTGACATGGACTGGTGAGGGAGACATTTTTTTTAGATTGATACTGTAGTTACTAGAGTTGAGCCGGATACTCGGCTGAAACGAGTATCCGGTACGGATAAAGCACTTTTGCCGAGTACGAGTATTATACGAGTAATACGAGTCAATATCTGTGCTCGGAAAAAAAAAAAAAAAAAAAGATTGAATGAAAATCCTCATTGGGTAGCTGACTGTGTCTGCGTTCTGTGATAGGCTACAGCCCCTCCCCTACACACATGCAGGTGAGTTGCTGTGTCCCTCTGATCACTCACACACAGAACAGCTGACAGCTGCCTGTCTCTCTCTGTCTCTCCCTCAGTCACTCAGGTTCATTACTTCAGTTACTTACTTATTAACCAGTAGAGTTCTGGTAAACGTGGGTTCGTTCAGACGTGGTGCCGACTCGCGTTGCGTCTCTGCCTGTCGGAGTTTTTTTTTTTTTTTTTTTTTTTCACACGCTCTCGCTCTCCCTCTCCCCGCCGTTCGTCGGAGTTTTTTTTTTTTTTTAAACCGTCAGCTGGCTCTAACCAGTTCAGCAGTTCAGTGTCTGACACTTTCTTGCTGAATTTCTTAAAAAAATAGTAGTGGTATAAATAATAGGCCTATTACAAATTAAGCTACACACACACACTCTCTCTCTCTCTCTCCCTCCCCTCTCCCTCTCCCCCCTCCTCTCTCTCTCATGATCAGTGATACACAGAGTAGCTGACATTCAGCTGTCTCTGTCTCTCTCTTACTCACACACACACACCTGGTGTGGAAATAAAATAAAAAAAATAAAAAAATCACACTGATCATTTAAAAAAAAAAATTAAAGTAAAAAAAAAAGAAAGTTATGTTGAGTATGAAAATTCTTGTTCATTACATTTTACTTAATAATTGCAACCACATGTGTTGTATTCATTGTTGCAAAACTTGTTGTGTAAATGAATATTTTGTTTGCTATCAAAACCATTGATCTGAAGCTCAATGCTGATGCTGTCCTGTAAACAGTTTTCTAATCAGCAATAAATATAACAATTTCTGATCAATCCATACCAATTGCATGCTTAAAATAACATACCAGTTAAAGCCTCGCCCATTTCAAGACAACCCGACCCACTTCTGGGTTAAACCCCGCCCACTTCCGGTTTAGGCCCCGCCCACTCCGAGTACAGATACAGATACAGATAATTCATATGGTTAACAGATACAGATACAGATAATGCTGTACTCGCTCATCCCTAGTAGTTACCTGATGGCTCTCACATCGTGGACAGTGGGGTCACCGGGTTTGATCCCTGGGCGGATAGACCTGCAGAGCCTCAGATTGGTGAAGTCGTGGAAGAAGGTGTGGTCTAAATACTTGACTTCATATGGGTTGGGCTTGGACCGCGCAGTCTTCATCAGGGCAACATATTCAGCCGGGACGTAGATTTTCTGGTTTCTCAGACGCCTCTCGATGACACTGTGCACTGAGTCACATTTCATCTGTGTGTGCCCCTTCTCCAGGAATTTCTGTGTTGCCACCTTCTTTGTCTCCGAGCAGAATTTCAGTAGAGCGTTGCTGAGCACTGAATTTCGGTTCTGATACCCACAACCGTCACTCCACAAAATGTATTCTTCAGGCTCCTTGTGCTCAGAAAGGAAATTGGTGACACAGGATGCAAACTCACTGGCGGACAGAGCTCCCTCACCTTCATGCCAGACGTAACAGGTGGCGTTGTGTGTGGACATGTTGTATACAGTGAAGTTGTGGACAGCTAGTTTTGTTCTATAATAGAGAGCTGACGCTTTCAAACTGGGGCAGAGGAGGAGGGCTTGCAGATCCATGCAGACAACCATGGTTTTGTAATTTGCATTATTTTTGTCCTGGGCTTTTGCAGTACGGGCTTCTTCCTTTTTAAGAAGATGGTCCTGCCACTCATTTCCGGCCAAGTTCCCACCCTTGAAGGAGCAGCAGGTGTCGCATTGGTCCTTGGTTGGGATGGTAAAGACCCAGGTTCTGTTGCCTAAATTCTTCTGCGAACACCTGCCTTGATAACGGTCTCAGCATCTTCTCCTCAGCAGCACGATGGTATACTTTATGCAGGTCAGCCATGGACTGGAAGACAGGCTCCAGGTACTGTTTGGATGTGGATGACCTACAATAGTGGGAGGGCACTTTAGGGAGATCTTTTAGAAAACTCCTGATGAAATCATGAGCCTCTCTGTGCCGTGATGTTGTCTTCCTCTCTGTTGTGTTCTCTGTTGTGTCTGTGTCATGCACCCAGTTCTGAGCTGACCATGTCCCTATCCCCAGAGTTGCCAAAAACATGCTCCTGCACACCCTTACTCTCTGCCCATTCACTCTCAAAAAAAAAAAAAAAAGTAGACGACCGTCTTGAATTTTCAGACCCTCTTCTCCTCTGTACCGGGATGACATCTACCAAACCACTCACATACATTCGTTTCTCTTCCCAGTTCATAATCTTCCAAAATCTTTTAAACATGATCTCCCTGTCTGCCTCCTCAATTTTACTACAGTGATACTTAACACAGGCACTAGACGTGCATCTTGGTCCCATTCCCCGGGGGTCTTTGATAACTTCTCCTTTCTTCTTTCTGCCAACGTATGACCGTCCCATCATTCTTCTTCTTTTTCGCTCATTCTTCCTCCAATTATCTCTCCCCTTGCGCTTTCTTCCTTGAACCGTGTCATCCTCAGCCTCATCGGAATCTTAAACAATGCAACATCAGAAATTAGAGTGTGTGTGTGTGTGTGTGTGTGTGTGTGTGATCCACTTTGGCTACTGCTGTGAAATGTGCTAATCTATCCACTCTACACATGAACATCCATACTTGCAATACATTTTTATATAACTCATATCAAATACACATTATTCACTCTAATTTACATGCATCCACACCATCATCATCATCACCTTCTCTTTCTTGTGCTGTCTCCTCATCCTCTCCCTCTGAGCTGCCATCACCTCTCCCTGGTTCTGGTCCTGGTCCTGGTTCTTCCTCTCTGTCGCTCTCTCCATCTGTGCTGTCACTGTTCTCTAAATACAACAATAAAAAACGTGAGTGTGTGTGTGCGTGATCCACTGTGACTACTGCTATGAAATGTGCTAATCTATCCACTCTACATTCTACATAACTCATGTCATACAATAACAATACTAATTTACCAGCGTCCACATCATATTCCTCATCTTCACTCTCCTGTGCTGTTTCCTCATCCTCTCTCTCCGAGCTGCCATCACCTCTCCCTGATTCTGCTTCTGGTTCCACCTCTCTGTCTCCATCTGTGCTGTCACTGTCTGTGTCTTTCACTGGCCTTAACTTTTTAACCTCCTCATAGGACACCTTCACCAACTCACACATTTCCCTCAGGGACAAAGACATACACACACACACACACACACACACACACACACACACACACACACACACACACACACACACACACACACACACACACACACACAAATAAGTATAAATGAAAAGCCATGATAGCGTTTCTGGAAATTCTTAGGTTCAGAACAAATCTTGAAAAAATTAAGAAGAAGAAAAAACGAGGCACTTATCTTTAGAAAAATAGATAAAATATTTTATTCTATGGCAAGTTCTAACAGCATAACATGACTAAAAACAATTACCTTAACACGTTTCCACGTCCAGCTGTTAGACCGGCGACTCTGCTGCTTTCACATGCTAATGACCTTTTTTTTTTTCTGTGGAAGGCTGGACGCCGAATTCCACAGAAAAAAAAAGTCTGTGTTCTGTCTGTAGAACTTGCCATGGAATAAGTGTGCCTTGCTTTTTCCTCATTTTTCTTTATAAGTTGGCTATAAATTTCGATAATGTAACGTTATCGATCTACTGTAGCTAGCGAGCAAGTTAGCTAGCGAGAGACCGAGCCTGGCTGTGAATAACGTTACACTGGTAATTTCGCTAGCTAGTTCAACACTTCTACACAACGTTAGATGTTAAAATTTATATAAAAATCAATCAGACTGCATACTTTTAACTAAAATATATGACATAAAAAATATAAAAAACACTTTGAGCTATTTACCTCATTGAAATCCAACAGTAACTTTGGTTTGTTTGTATCCGCTCCTCTTGTTTACCGTCCTCACCTGACGTCCAAAATATGGTGGAGGGGTGGAGGGGTGGGGGTGGAGTTAGGAGGTTTGGTCGACAGTTTCAGACTCCAATGGAGTTAGGAGGTTTAGTCACAGGCGGTTTTAAAAACTTTTCATTGGTTAAATATTTGTAAAACCACAGTCAGACATAAAGGGTGACCAATAGTACTGATTTATGGAAAAAAATAAAAATCATGATTTTTGGACATAGGAGGTTTGTGCCCGACAGCGACGATATATATAAATATATTTTTTAAAGTACTTACTTCGTTCGTTCGTTCGTCGTCTTGTCCAACAGACTCCGTACGTGTAGCTGTCGAGTAAAGACGGCGGGTCGCTTATCGTCTGCCTGGGTCTGTCAGTGCAGGGGGCGGGGCTGCGGTGCATGTGTTTGGGCCAATGAGAGAGCTTATCACTTGTCCCCCATGCATTGTCTATGTGGAGCTCCGCAAGTGTAGTAGCCAATGGAAGCGTGAGGTGTCGACCAATGGGAGCACACCCCATCTGTCTGGAGGGGGAGAAGATGGCTGTCCCAGAGGTGTAGTCCACTGCGCAGGGAACTAGAGGGCGATCGGAACGCACCCACAGACTCCAGTGCCGTGATGCGCTGAAAAAAAGTTGTTTTGGTCCGAGTGTCCGTTGCCGTGGTTACCAACAAGCGTTTGAGCCAGCGCAGTAATATTTAGAACGTAATCAGGCAATTTTACCAGAACATCTTAAGGGCCCATTCACATGGAGCGTCTTTTGCGCGTGCGTTTCCATTGTTTTCAATGCAAATCCGAAGCAACGCTTTTTTTCCCGTGCGCGTCCGAGGCGCAACCGAGGCGCACGGAGATGAAAAATTCTCAACTTTTTCGAATGCCGCCCGTGCACCGCGTGTCATCTGATCAGAATTGAGCAGATCAACTTCAACAAAAACATCCTGTCACTGCTGGAGGAGACCTTTGGAGGAAAAAGATGGATTTCCAGCACCGCAAACTGCTCTCAGCAGCTTTGCTGCTTGGTTTCTTTGTGAAGAAGAAGAGAAAAACTCGCCGTGTCTGGGTGCATCCCATCCTTCAGCGTCGGAAAACTTTGGTTGAATTTCATCATCTGATCCAGGAGCTTCGTCTGGACGACGGCAGGTTCAAGGAATATTTCAGAGTTGATAAAGATCAGTTTGACCTGCTCCTCAGAAAAGTTGGCCCCAGTATCACAAGACAGAGCGTCTGCCGTGAAACCATCTCTCCAGCGCAACGGCTGTGCATTTGTCTGAGGTAATTATTTTTTTATTTCAATATATCGGGGAGACCCGGGACGGTTGTAATACTTTTTTTCTCAGCCGCTATAACTTGCAGTGTTTATTAGAGTTGAGCCGGATACTCGGCTGAAACGAGTATCCGGTACGGATAAAGCACTTTTGCCGAGTACGAGTATTAAACGAGTAATACGAGTCAATATCTGTGCTCGGAAAAAAAAAAGATTGAATAAAAATCCTCATTGGGTAGCTGACTGTGTCTGCGTTCTGTGATAGGCTACAGCCCCTCCCCTACACACATGCAGGTGTGTTGCTGTGTCCCGCTCTGATCACTCACACACAGAACAGCTGACAGCTGTCTGTCTCTCTCTGTCTCTCCCTCAGTCACTCAGGTTCGCCGGTCTTTTCCCTTAACGTTTAGGGTTTCTTCAGCTTCAGCTTTGTTATTACTTCAGTTACTTACTTATTAACCAGTAGAGTTCTGGTAAACGTGGGTTCGTTCAGGAGTGGTGCCGACTCGCGTTGCGTCTCTGCCCGTCGGAGATTTTTTTATTTTTTTTTCCACACACGCTCTCTCTCTCTCTCTCTCTCTCTCTCTCTCTGCCGGTCGTCGGAGTTTTTTTTTTTTTTTTGAACCGTCAGCTGGCTCTAACCAGTTTTTTTTAACTTCACGCACTGAGTGTCTGACACTTTCTTGCTGTATTTCATAAAAAATAGTAGTGGTATAAATTACAAATTAAGCTACTCTCTCTCCCCCCTCCCCTCTCTCTCTCATGATCAGTGATACAGAATAATGAGTGATACAGAGAGTAGCTGACACTCAGCTGTCTCTGTCTCTCTCTTAGGCTACTCACTCACACACACACACACACACCTGGTGTGGAAATAAAATTCAAAAAGAAAAAGAAAAATCACACTGATCATTAAAAAAAATTTAAAGTTAAAAAAAAAAAGTTGTTGAGTATGAAAACTCTTTTTCATTACATTTTCCTTAATAATTGCAACCGCATGTGTTGTATTGTCCTGTAAACAGTTTTCTAATCAGCAATAACTATAACAATTTCTGATCAACCCATGTCAATTGCATGCTTAAAATAACATGCCGGTTAAAGCCTCGCCCATTTCAAGACAACCCGACCCACTTCTGGGGTAAGCCCCGCCCACTTCCGGTTTAGGCCCCGCCCACTCCGAGTACAGATACAGATACAGATAATTCATATGGTTAACAGATACAGATACAGATACAGATAATGCTGTACTTGCTCATCCCTAGTGTTTATGTTAAGGCTCAAAATATGACCCTCATTTGTCCACTACAAATAGCAGTGCCACTGAATTATTTATCAATCATCTATCTATCATCAGTAATCTCATAATTGATGGCTCAACGATGAACAATGTCAGTTGTGTGGATTTGTTGATGTTTATTTTTAATTACGAAAATAAACACAGATATGCTTGTTCTTACCCAAACTGATTATTTTTTAAATGTCACATATATACAAATTATTTTTTAAATGTCACATCATGTCATATATCTATCATGCCACTGCATTGCAATTATTTGGCCTGTTGGATTTTTATGTGCAACAGAGTCCTAGGTTTACTTAAAAATGTTTTTTAAATTACATTAACATAATCACTGTCACAATAATTCTCAGCCCGTTTCTCACATACAATGAATATATATTCTATTTATTACAGGTATCTTGCAACTGGGGATTCCTTCAGGACCATTGCATTCAGTTACCGTGTGGGACACTCTACAGTTGCTGGCATCGTGAAACACGTTTGTGAAGCCATCTGGGACAACCTGGTAGGAGAGTTCATGCCACCACCCAACAGAGAAAGCTGGAGAAGAATTGCGGCCGATTTCCATCAGTTGTGGAATTTCCCCAACTGTGTCGGGGCAGTGGATGGAAAGCACGTGGTGATCCAGGCCTCTGCCTCCAGCGGATCCCTGTATTATAATTACAAAGGGTCTTTCTCTATTGTGCTGCTTGCTGTTGTTGATGCCCAGTATCGCTTCAGAGTGGTAGATGTTGGAGCTTATGGTCGAAGCAGTGATGGTGGGACATTAGCTGTCTCAACATTTGGAAGAGCTCTTTGTCAGGGAACTCTTGCTCTTCCGGACGACACAACACTTCCTGGTGCTGAACATCTGGGGCCTATGCCACATGTATTTGTGGCTGATGAAGCATTTCCCCTGAGAAGATACATGATGAGGCCATACCCCGGCCAAAACATGGGAAGAGAAAAGAGAATCTTCAACTACAGACTGTCCCGGGCCAGACGCACCTTCGGCATATTGGCATCACAGTGGCGGCTGTACAGAAGGGTGCTAGGAGTGACACCGGAAATGGCAGAGAAAGCCGTCAAAGCCACATGTGTCCTCTACTGAGGGCCCTAGTTTGCTGGCGCAGCGCAGGTGGCGCAAGGTAGCGCAGCTGGTCTAATGCAAGTTTCGACCAGCGCAGCCTAGCGCAAAGTCAGATTGGAAGATTGGCAGATCGCGCTGCGCTGAGATAGGCGTGGCCGCGCAGCAGGGGGAGGCGTCACAGATTCAGCTTGGTGCAGTGGAAGTTTTGTGCGAAAATGTCTCGCCGAGGTTGCGCTGAAAGCTCGCCACCTCCAACCAGGTCTACTCTCAGCGCAGGGCGGAGCGCAGCAGGTGCAGTGGAAGTTTGACTGACTGACCTGCAGTGCACACACGTCACCAAGACCTCACAGGCAGATTTCCACAGTTCCAGACACATTTCAATGCAATAAATATCCACAATAACCACTATTTAATGCAACTAATGGAATCAACAGTGAATTTATATCTATATAGATTGTCCCGTCACATCTGACGTCAGATCAAAGCAGAGATCAAAGGCTGTCGGCGCGTAAAGGAAACTCCACCTGAATTAACACAGCAGGGACGAACTGGCACTGAAAAGCAGCTGTGGATGTCCCAAGCAGGACTGAGGGTGGATGACTGCATGTCGCTGCCGTGTTGAGATACCACTCTGCCCTTGTGATGATCGCTTTATTTATTTATTTACTTATTAATTCATTAGAGCAAGCGACCGCATCACGCAGCCGTAATGAAAAACAAAACACAAATCATCATCTCTCTTAGTCCACCACAGCCTCTGTATCAGATAGTCAGTATATAGCCTACTACAGTACTCTCTATCACAGAAAAAAAGAGACGGACAGAGAGAGAGAGGAGGACAGAGAGAGAGAGAGAGGAGGAGAGAGAGAGAGAGAGAGAGAGAGAGCGCGTCCTTTACGCTGATTTCATGGTGTTTGTTTATGTTGTGATTAGTGTAGGCTACACCTCTCATCTTGCTTACACAGAGTTTGAATAAATGTGAGTTTCTTTATTAGTTTATTAGTTGTTGTTTCTTACATTGGGCAGCCGTTCTCAGTGTATCAGATCAATCCTGGTTAAGTATATTAGTAAACTCATTATTGGTCACTCTGAGCTCGGACCTCCGGACCGCACAGCTGTTTCCTCCGGGGAGAGGTTCGGCCTCTGGCGTCGCTGTTTCCTCCGTCCATGTCCAAGTATAAAATGACAAACTTGCAGCGCGCATCGCCCTCCGCGCAGTTAAAGGTGAGGAGAGGAGCTCATTTGATTGGTGAAGATCTGACTCGGCTGTGTCAAACCCACTCCACGCATTTCTCTCCTCCTCCTGTCTCCCTCCCGCCCTCTCTCCTCCCTCTTTGCCGTTTGCGCCGGTGGGAGGGACGAGGGGAGGGTTTACGCTGGTCTAAGTCTGACTGCGTGGCCCACCAATCTTGCGAAATGGACCTGGTCCACGCCCCGTTGGCGTGGCGAAGCTGTGCTGAGCTTAGACTTCGCTCGGTCAAGGAAACTAGGGCCCTGAGTGACATTTGAATTTTGGGTGAACTATCCCTTTAAATAATAGTTTGTTTGCAAAAGCAAATAAATGCCATTTTGAAAAAAGTGAGCTGATGCTTTCGAATTATTCTTTGCATGGTGTTGTTTTCAATAAAGCTTTATTTTTTTGAGCTAGATTTGTTTTGTTAAGTCTCTTCTCCTTGGTCAAAGCCACTCAACTTTGGTTTGACTGATCACCTGGTATAAATAATAATTAAAAAAGTATTTTGATATGTTTTTTAAAACAAAGTTATCTGCTTTTGCAAATGAACTCTTCAAGTGCACTTTACACTACTTTTTAATTCATTATTGGATTTTGCGTATACAATGCGATTAATAGTGATTTATCAGGGAAATCATGCGATTAATCGCGATTAAAATTTTAATCGTTGCCCTGCCCTAGTAATTTTGTTACGGTAATGAACATAACTAAAATTAATGTATCAATAAAAACATTTTGGCTATTCTTAAGGCTATTAATAGAATATACATGAAAAAAAAGGTCTACCTTTCATACATATTCAGTTATCATCAATTGAAAATGTGTGACAGTAATTAACTTATTTGGTCAATGACTCCATAAAACATTATGAAAATGTATTTAAAAAACATGTATTGATCACTCATTGTAATTGGGCCAGTTAATTGAGACCCTGCTTGCTACTAATGAGCATAGGCGGCGCTATCAATAGGCTAGGGGAAGCTTAGCTTCCCTAGATTGTCACAGAAAATGAAATAAAATAATCACAAATATTAAAATAAAAAAATTAAATAATGTTTTTTTTTCGTTGTTTTTAAATTATATTTTAGAAAGAGGTGGGAAATACATTAAAACACACATTTTTAAGGTATTATCTATGTCGATGGTTTATTTATTTTTTATTTCGGTGGTATTTGTATTTGACTGGTTACCTGCGTCATTACGTACACACGGCGTAGAGCGCAGCGTAGAAGCTTACGCCTTTAGTCTAGCGAAATGAAAAGAAAAAAGCCAGGTAAAGCGGACATTAGAAGTTGAATATCAAAATTAAAGAGTCCTATGCAAGAGCACGCTGTGAGCTGCAGCAGCAATGAAGCCGACCACGATGCTTCCATGACCGGCTGCCGCCTTCCCGGCTTTGGCCCCCACCCTCCAGACACCTGCAGCCTTTCTCCAGCCACTGGCCTCCATCATGACGCCGGCTGCCTCCCCCCAGATACCGGCCACTGCCCGCGAGTCACCGGCCTACCTCCAGACCGGCCACGGCCCCCCGAACGCCTGCTGCCTCCCTCCACACCGGCCTGCCTCCGGACACCTGTGTGAGCGCACATTCTCAGCGACACAGCAGTTGCGCAACTGGATGAGGACAACTATGGCACAGCAGATACTGTCAACTCTGTCGCTTCTGTGCATCTAGAGCAGTGACTAATAGGATTAAAACCTGAAGAAATAGTTGAGAAATGTGACACTAACGCCCCGTGGCATGCTGCTTCATTAGGGTAAGAACATTGATTATTAATTAATTATGGGCTACAACAGTAAAAAAAAAAAAAAAAAAAAAAAAGCAACAAGTAGAGAATGAAAGGAATCATTCTGCTGCATCGCAGTTTGATGAACATAATAATAATATGTATCTGCCTATGGGTAAAGACTTTATTTTTTTTTTTTTTTTCCTGTCCCGTAGCTTCCCCATTCCTACTGCCCTAGCGCCGCCTATGCTAATGAGAGAAAAAACTAGCAAAATTGACCTAAAATTGTGTAATTTCCCCAGTGTGGGATAAAGTATTCTTATTAACACATACCTCATCTCATGTTTTGCCATTAATCTGTCACTCTGTGAAGGTTCTTATTCATCCAGGTCATGGTTATCCAAAGCTGACACTGCTTGCCCTAACTCCCTCATCCCCATACTGTTCTTAAAGGGGAACTAAACCCCTCAGTTTTGGATGACGTGCTCTAAGCTTGAAATTCAAAAAATGCCTTGATTATGGGCGGGACTCAGGAGCACTCTCCGATCCCCCCTCCCCCGCGCCCCATTCACACCCGCGAAGTCACACAAAAGAGAAAAAAAAAAGTAATAAACACACATCGACACTTCTGCTAGCGCTAACGAGCTACTAAAGAGCGACTCTAACAGCACTAGTAGCGTGGACACTACTAGGAGCCGTGACACAGTGCATCTACAGCTGATCCGCCGGCTCGTTAGCTCGTTAACGGCTCGTTAGCGCCAGCGGCGGCCGCACTAACGATTCCCATTCAGGCAGCTGTTAGCAGCCGTTAGCTGCAGCAGAGCAGCTAGAGTGCCTAGCAACCGTTAGCGGCAGGCAGCAGCCGGTGCTGATTGGTCGGGGAGCTGGTGGCCGGTGACGAAAGCTGCCTCCAAAACGTCATCTGCCTCCATCTCAGCCAATAGAAAAATTTGATTGTAATAGCCGTGTTTCAACCCATAGAGGGCAGTCACTCTACATTTTTACTACAAAATACACCAAATTGAAATATTTTGACTAAAATGTCAAAAGTTGGACCAGAATCAACTGACAACACTACCTTATACCCAAATATATTTGTTTTCAGCAGAAAAAAGTGGTTTGGGGGTTTAGTTCCTCTTTAAGTTTCTGGAAGATGTGAATGTAATACTGGCACTGTAAAATATTGTGTGATTCCTGTGCCTTGATCAAATCTATTCTTTTCTGTTATTACTTCATCCAAAGGAATCAGAGGGAAAATGACCTAAAGCAACGTTTGGTTTGTTGGGTGATCATCCTACTATTTCTGTCTGCACCAGTTCTTTTCTTTTCACAATCACTCACATCTTGTACGTATGACTGTATAAAATAGAGTCAAAATACAGACACACATTGAACTTTCTATCCCTGAACTTTTAATTATAATAACAATCATTACCCAAAAAAAAAAAAAAATTCCCAGAAACCTCTCCAGCATGGACATCAATTTGTCGTCCCTGGCCCGACTCTCTCTCTCTCTCTCTCTCTCTTGCTCCTCTCTCACTCTCTTTCTCTCTCTCTCCATACTTTGTCTCTCTTCCTCTTCTTTCTCTCTCCATTCTTTCTTCCCTTTCCTGCGCCTCTCAATTCAGTTTGCTTTATTGGCATGAACAGAGAATTGTTTTTGCCAAAGCATTTGACACAATACTTACATAGTATATGCATCACAACATTGCAATTCATATTCAGAACAGCACAAAATACAAAACAAATATTCATCAACAATATAAAACACAAATCTATGCATCTGTGATGTCATACTGAGTCCCTCAGGCTGGGGCAGGCTGATACGTATTTGGCTGCCAGAGGAGCTGCTGTCCCTTCGCCTAGCAGGACCACAAAGTTCCGACAATTATTCAAAAACGTAACTTTTCAGCACTAGTCAAATACTCATCATCCTGTTTCTTTTAGTGGTTTACATTCAGACTGTAATGCTTTGATTATTCAACTCACTTTATATTTTTGTTTGAGGTTCTCCCACTTTTTCTTCACAAAGGCAGCCTCCACCTTCCCCTCCAGGCCTTGGTCCTTCAGGAAAGTTCTGCACAAGCATAATATTGAGGATACAGGAAATTAGATATTACTGTATATACATATATTCATTCACAGAAAATAAATCTCTTACACAAATCCTTTCACAGCTGCATTGCGCCTCCCTGTAAAGAGGGCCTCGTTTCCCCCTCCACCTGATGAGGCAGCCTGTATCTTCATCAGTAGCCTACCTTGAAGAAACAAACTATTTACGCTGATATATGCGACCTAACTATATTAACGTTATAGATAGATAGATAGATAGATAGATAGATAGATAGATAGATAGATAGATAGATAGATAGATAGATAGATAGATCTTTTATAAAGGACTCAGGTTATTATAGCTAATAACACCATGCAGAACTATGTGGTATAGAATAAATGGGCTTACGAGAGAATTCAAAATACCAGGACTTGTGGATTAGTCTATTTGTTAGGTTCAACTACTGGAGCACCGTATATGAGAGAATGAGACTCAGGAGGCAAAGGCAAATTAACAATTGAATAGAATAGAATAGATAGATAAACAAATAAACAGATAAATAAATAAATAAATAAGTTAAAACAAGACAAACAAAATTCTCAGACAAAACAAAACAATAACAGATATTACATTCAATAATATCAGGCAGGTATCTACAGTAATTTAGCTAAATATTCTATCTTTGGGTGCACCCTAATAATCTAAATTCCCTATTAATCTAAATTCAATGTATCAATTTCAAATTCAGTTCTTCTGAACAGATTTCAATACAGTAAACCAAAGGAAAAAATAAATAAAATGTCAATTAAAATGTATCAAAACACCATTCACTTAAGGAGGAATATTCCTACACAACAGCCATGTGTTTCAATTCCAGGATGAGTCCAAGGTCCAAGGAAAAAAGTCAAAAGATGAGTGTAGGTCCAGTGTTCCAGGGATGGAGAAAATGTAAGTCTGGGGAATTGAGTGACAGGGCTGAGTGTGAGGGTGTTGCAGATGCTGGGCCTACCACACCAGGGAGTGTAGCAGGACTGTCCAGTGGCAACAGGATATTCTGGGGTTCACTTCACTCAAGTGGGTGGCTCGCCATCGTGTTTCTTCACCTCACTGGACGGTCCAGACAATCAAACAAAACAAAATCCAAAAAGACAGAAAACAAAATAAAAGAAAGCACAAACAAAAAACCTGACCGATCTTTGTGTTCGGCAGGGCACAGGCACAGAACGGCGCTGGTACCCGGAATACGTTAGTCACAGGAGTTTTTGCTGCTGAAAGCAGTAACCGACGAGGGGGGAGTTGTCCACACAGACAGACGAGAGCTGGGAGCATCAGCCAAGTGTTTCTGTTGGGTTTTTTTCACAAACACTGTCTTCAATAGACTCTGTTTTCGCTGTTTTTTCTCGTTTTTCTTCCTTTCTTTCACTTTGCTCGCTTTTACAAAACTCTGGTCCGACTTGATGGCTCTCTGTCTCTGCTAGACTGATGCTCTCTCACATACACAACACACGTAAAGCACACCGGTGGGCGGGGCTAACTGTGTTTACAGTTCTCTGATTGGCTAATCCGACCTGATGCATTCAGGGGACAGAAAAACATGGGAAAAATGTATAAATGGGTATAATGGGTGAATGTATAAATGGGTATAATGGGTGAAATCTGTACTGGGGGTGAGGTCTACCACACCTAACGTTATCTGTTTGGTGGAGGCGGGGCTCCCTTCAGTGCAAGCCCTAGTCAGACAAAAACAAGCCAGATTCTTGACTAAGATGATGCAGCGTCATGGTAGTCAAGATGACCCCTTATGGTATGTTCTTGAAATGACACGAAAAGAAAACAAGGTTATGGACTCATACCTAAACGAGTTAATGGAGGAACAAGATCATATTGAGAGAGATCGCGCAGACATGATTGTGAAAATATGCTCTAATGAGGTAACGAGATACAAAACCTACCAAGCCATCAACCCAGACATGTCCATCCACCCTCTCTACTCCAACAGTGCCCCATATTGAGGATCATTTAAGAGCGACTTTCACACGGTTCCGGTTATCCTCCCATAGGCTGCGTGTAGAGATGGGGAGGTGGAGCCGTACACCCCCGCATCTACGTGTGTGTCACTGTAATATGGGCATACAAAATGAGGAAAATTTGCTCTTGTGCCCTCACACAAGAGACATTCGTGCAAAATATGGACATGACTCCACAGAGCTGAGCTCTCTTTTCACAAACACTGATAAAAAGATTTTAACTATGTTACAGGCTTGTTTGACAATGTTAGAAAAATAGATGGGAGATGGGAGGGCATATTAAGTGTCATTCCCTCTTTTTCTTTCTATTCTTTTCCTTTTTGTGTGTGTGTGTATGTGTTGTGTTGTGTTGTTTATTGTATATTGTTTATTGTTTATCGTTTATTGTTTGGACCCAAACGTTATGTTTTAATGATTTGGGTCAATAAATTAACTAACTAACTATACTGGACGAGACAATGCAGTTTTCTTATTAAACTAAAAGATTAACAATATATTAATTTCCTTTTCTATTCTTTTTCTAATTTATTTCTGTAGCCCAATATATTAAAGGGGTTACACCAACATAACGTAACATTACATGTAATAATCAAAACAACCGATGAAGAACTGATATGTCTTCAGGAATATTACTCAACCACATACTAGGGCTGCGCGGTATACGCGGTATATGCTGTATTTGCGGTAGATGGTAGAAAATTTGGCCCATGGTAGAGATTTGCGCTCTACCGTCGATGACGGGGGGCAACCGCCATTCCGACATGCCGCCACTCCGACATTAGGCCCTAATTGTCGGAATGGCAACACTTTACCCTTTAATAAACATCCCACCATTCCGACAATTTTTGTCTCCTAAGGTCGGAATGGCGGTATTTTTTTCTCTACCCCACCCCACCGCAACCCCCCCCCCCCCCCAAAAAAAAAAAAAAAAAAAATAGGCCTAACACTATTTTGCACTAATGATATGCCGGCGCAAAATAGCAGTTTGCCCACGTTTGTCCAGTGCATCTCATTAAAGCACACAGATTGGTCAGATAATTCAAACGGCAGACGATTTCAAAGCCTCAGATTTTAAGCAGAGGGACTCCACAACCTCGTAAACCAACGAAGGAGGAGATAGGCCTTGAACGGGAAGCAGACCGTGCTTTCAATCACACACTCCGAACCCACTTGTTGCACTTAAGAAAATATAATTCAGGGGGGAAAAGGCTTACAAACATGGACCAAAACGGCTCCAAAATACGCACAAAAATCCAAAAGAAACGAAAATTAACTAAAAGATTAACTAAACAGGTCGGTGTTTTACGCATGCCTCTGTGCGTCTGGCACACGCGTCTTGGAGCTCTCCCACATTGGTTTGTGAATGAAAACTATATGTTCAGCTCCCCTTACATGTGAAATGTATTACTTATTATTATCTAACTATATGGACAGTGCCATGGATTTATCAGTGAAGAGTGAACTGCTGATATTTTGTAGTGCTGAAAGACAGCGGAAGCGCTGTCCGCTGTCTCGGTGCTGAAGAGAGAGAGAGAGAGAGAGAGAGAGACTCTGTACGCAACGAAATGTCATTTTACATGTAAGCGGAGCTGAACAGGCAGATGCGTAAAACACATATTTTGACTACTTCATGCTGTTGCTATTTTTTTTCAAGTTACCTTTCGTTTCCTTTGCATTTTTGTGCGTATTATGAAGCTGTTTGTAAGCCTTTTTACCAGGAGTAAATTCCCCAAAGTTGCAACAACTTGTAGTGATCCACTGGGTTTTGCCTGGCCAGCCTGGGTAGTTGATTTGCAGGTTTTTTTCATTGTGTATTAGGCCAGGGAAATGATCAATTATCCTTGTGGTTTGCGCAAGGGGACGTGCGGACCTTTAATGAATGAATGAATGTTTCTTTTTTGCTGTAAGTTGTGTGCGTAATGCGTAAAAGTGCATTAGTGGGACCGAGGGTTTAAATGGGGAAGTGACGTGGTGAGAGGGGAGGAGAATGAGAGACACGGTCGGCGTTTGGACGGCTGGCGTGGCGGCAATTCCAAAGCGGCATAGTGGATTATTTTTCCTTTTGGACACTGCACGGCCGGGCCGTTTTCAGCCAAGCGGGACGAGGGAGAGGACTGGCGTGGTCACCTGGCGGAGCCGCAGCGTCTCTCCCGTGTGGACAGTAGGACAAACAAACTCTCTCTCACTCACCCTCACCACGCGCCAACACACACACACACACACACACACACACACACACACACACGGACAGTGACAGTGGGAGGGGGGGCTTTCGGGTTCTGTTGATCTGTGTGTAATTGTTTATTATATACACACACCCTAACCACCGCTCGGAGTAACGTACATTTCCTTATGGAAATTAAAGCCTTGTCGGAATGGCGGGACGAAACTGTCGGAATGGCAGGACGTTTACATGTCGGAATGGTGGTATGTCTGAGTGGTGACATGTCTGAATAGTAGAATGTCGGAATGGCGGTATGTCGGAGTGGCAGCATGTCGGAATGGCAGCATGTAACCGTCGATGACGTCATCGCACCAGCCTCAGAGACAGGGAGCAGCTTGTTAAAAAACATTTTTAAAAAGTGATGCTACGTCCGTTATTTGGACTGGGTTCGGCTGTAAAGCTTCAGTTGGTAAGTTGATAAAGTGAAAGTAAAGTCCGCAACTTTATGAACCTCGTAGAGAGAACACGTACCATAACCATAGCAACCGGAGACTCCAAAACGATCTCACATCTTGCTCACCATGAAACACACTCTTCTTGTGTGTGTGTGTGTGTGTGTGTGTGTGTCGGATGTAGAAAAAGAAGAACTGTGAAGGACTCAGCTGTAATGGGAAATGACCTAAACCGAGTCCAGTAGAGCTGTAAACTGTGTAGTGGAAAGGCGTAACTATCGTCCTGCTTTACATTGTTTTAACATAGGTAAAAGAGAAAAAAAAAGATTATCTGGGATAAAGGGGCAGATTACATAAGATTATTCTTCTTTCTGCTCCCTTTTGTTGAGATTTGGTAGGTTTTTGTTTTTATTGTAGCTTATTAAAATGCAGGATAATTTTTCTGACTGATTTATTGCCGATGCCATGTATCTCACTTTCTTTCCCCCGCCCTCCGCCCGTTGTCATCGTTGTCACTTTGTAGCCGCTTCACAGAGCGCACATGGCTAATTAATATGCACGTGCTGACCATATATGGTTTTGTCTAGACGTTCCGGGGGCGGAATATGCGATGTGTTCAAGTGCGCACCATTCTTGGATCCAGTTTGATTTATCAAAGAGAAATTGCGGAGAGTTGTGCACGCACAGTTTGATAGATCTGAAAAAGGTGTAAATATTTTGGGTGTCTTTTCGCCGTAGGCCTAAGCAAAACATTTAGTAGCAGCAGTTTTACACTGCTTACTTACAGTTTTGATAAATGAGGCCCCAGGCCCTAAGTAGTCTACTTGCCAGCCCATAGGGCCCCATTGTGAACCCGGAAATGTTGAGTACCCCAAAGTTTCATGTTAGAAATAGATAGTATGGGTCCCCAGTATTCAGAAACTGCCGGATGCTAACTTATATATATTGGGCAATTAGCATAATTGCCTATATGGGCAATATTTCAACAAAATTGACTTGGCTGATCTGGGCAATATTGGAGTGGTTTTAGGGGTTATTGATGATGCTGAATCCATTTCTTACATTTTCAAAATTCAAAATGGCTGTCTAAACCGATGACCAGATTTTGAAATCCATCAAAATCGGCCCACTGGCGGTTAAAATCTGGTCACTTCCGGTTTAGACAGCCATTTTGAATTTTGAAAATGTAAGAAATGGATTCAGCATCATCAATAACCCCTAAAACCACTCCAATATTGCCCAGATCAGCCAAGTCAATTTTGTTGAAATATTGCCCATATAGGCAATTATGCTAATTGCCCAATATATATAAGTTAGCATCCGGCAGTTTCTGAATACTGGGGACCCATACTATCTATTTCTAACATAAAACTTTGGGGTACTCAACATTTCCGGGTACTCATTGTTGGCAAGTAGACTAAAGCCCAGAGCCCAGACGCTCACAGCTGCACTTCTCTGCGGCTCATCCGCGGCGCTGTCCGTGGTGCTGAAGGTGACAGGTTAACTTGACAAACAAACTGCAGCATAGTTCTGTTTGTTTATCATGTGTGTCAGAGACGCGCCTGGGTATTGCAGCTGTGTAAAAAAAAAGAAAAAAAGATGACGTATCGGACTAGCGGTACCAAAAAGTGTCGGAATAGCGGCATGTCGAGATAGACGGATGTTGTAATAGCGGAATGTCTAAATAGATACAGGTAAAAGCCAGTGAATTAGAATATTTTGAAAAACTTGATTTATTTCAGTAATTGCATTCAAAAGGTGTAACTTGTACATTATATTTATTCATTGCACAAAGACTGATGCATTCAAATGTTTATTTCATTTAATTTTGATGATTTGAAGTGGCAACAAATGAAAATCCAAAATTCCGTGTGTCACAAAATTAGAATATTACTTAAGGCTAATACAAAAAAGGGATTTTTAGAAATGTTGGCCAACTGAAAAGTATGAAAATGAAAAATATGAGCATGTACAATACTCAATACTTGGTTGGAGCTCCTTTTGCCTCAATTACTGCGTTAATGCGGCGTGGCATGGAGTCGATGAGTTTCTGGCACTGCTCAGGTGTTATGAGAGCCCAGGTTGCTCTGATAGTGGCCTTCAACTCTTCTGCGTTTTTGGGTCTGGCATTCTGCATCTTCCTTTTCACAATACCCCACAGATTTTCTATGGGGCTAAGGTCAGGGGAGTTGGCTGGCCAATTTAGAACAGAAATACCATGGTCCGTAAACCAGGCACGGGTAGATTTTGCGCTGTGTGCAGGCGCCAAGTCCTGTTGGAACTTGAAATCTCCATCTCCATAGAGCAGGTCAGCAGCAGGAAGCATGAAGTGCTCTAAAACTTGCTGGTATACGGCTGCGTTGACCTTGGATCTCAGGAAAGTGTAAAGTGTAAAGTAAAGTGTAAAGTTTCCACCATCAGTGATGGTTTGGGGTGCCATGTCATCTGCTGGTGTCGGTCCACTCTGTTTCCTGAGATCCAGGGTCAACGCAGCCGTATACCAGCAAGTTTTAGAGCACTTCATGCTTCCTGCTGCTGACCTGCTCTATGGAGATGGAGATTTCAAGTTCCAACAGGACTTGGCGCCTGCACACAGCGCAAAATCTACCCGTGCCTGGTTTACGGACCATGGTATTTCTGTTCTAAATTGGCCAGCCAACTCCCCTGACCTTAGCCCCATAGAAAATCTGTGGGGTATTGTGAAAAGGAAGATGCAGAATGCCAGACCCAAAAACGCAGAAGAGTTGAAGGCCACTATCAGAGCAACCTGGGCTCTCATAACACCTGAGCAGTGCCAGAAACTCATCGACTCCATGCCACGCCGCATTAACGCAGTAATTGAGGCAAAAGGAGCTCCAACCAAGTATTGAGTATTGTACATGCTCATATTTTTCATTTTCATACTTTTCAGTTGGCCAACATTTCTAAAAATCCCTTTTTTGTATTAGCCTTAAGTAATATTCTAATTTTGTGACACACGGAATTTTGGATTTTCATTTGTTGCCACTTCAAATCATCAAAATTAAATGAAATAAACATTTGAATGCATCAGTCTGTGTGCAATGAATAAATATAATGTACAAGTTACACCTTTTGAATGCAATTACTGAAATAAATCAAGTTTTTCAAAATATTCTAATTCACTGGCTTTTACCTGTATATGTCGAAATAGCGGGATGTCTGAATAGCGGGCGGACCCCGGCTGAAAATCTCCTTGTCCATATATCTTAAAATGCATAAACAGATGAACTGTAAACATCAAGAAATATAATTCAGATTCAGTCAGAAAGCATTCCCTCTAAATTTCTACCTTTCTACCATCTGTACTTTCATCCACCTCTAACCCAATGGCAACAGAGGAGAGGATGTCTTTAAGAATCGGCTCTTCCACGACAGTGGCCAAAATCTCCAGCATCCATCGATAATAATGTGAGACCTGTACGTTTCTCTTTTCCCAATCTAAGAGTAAATTAAATAAAATATTAAGATTCTGAGGTTAATGACCAATATGTCTACAATAACATTACCCTGAGCTTTTTGAAATAACTACAGCCCAGCAGCTCAGCCAGATCCAAAAGAGCTGGGTAGTTAGTATGATGTGCCTGCTCCCTCTTGGTCAGATAATACAGACATTAAATCACCAAGGATGGACTGGTGTTCCATGTTGATAATGGGGTCAAAGGCTGTTGTAGCAAGCACAGATAAACATGATCTTTGATGGTTATTTTAACAAAAACTTTATACCAGAGGCATTTTTAGCTATTAAATTAATCTATGACATTTAATTGTAGGAACTTCACCTTGTGCCAATAAGGCTTGTGATTTTACACTATTGTTGTGGTGCTCTGTCCCCATGTGTCTGTCTAAGTAGTCAACACGGTAGATTTGGCATCCTGCCTCGATGAATGCTCGCTTGGCCACTCCTGCTTTTGCACATTGTTTGTGTAACCTGCAGAACATTTCTGCAGGCACAGGGTCAAAATTAATGGCACAGTCATTGTTCAATTGAAATTAAATTGAATGGAAAAAAAAAACTAAATTGCATGATATTGTAATGTTTAATACTCACCTTGATCAGTGTGGTGCAGCCATGGGCGGAACTTGGTCATGTCATCCAGATTCCTCCCTCTCTCTCCTTTGCTGCTGCTCTCTGCTGCCACACCAAGTGCAGGAGGTGAGCTCCACTCACCTCCTGCACTACTTCAGCCTGTGCTCTTTTCTAATATAATATTGGAAAGTGTTCACATCACCAATACCACACAGGTAATGTTAGGAATCCAGGCTCTCAGGTCTATGACCATTTTTGCACCAGACAGCCTGTTTTGATACATTATTACATATATAGTTAAGGTCATGCACAGTCAGTGAAAGGAAGTACACATATTTATGCACACTTAACAGGGCAGCATCATTGACTATACTGTAAGTACATATCTTGTACATGTATTGTGTAGACACCTATTTGGATTAACTAACCTGTAACAGAACTGGATGTCTGGGACAATGGACCGCTCTGCTGCAGCAAGGACATAGTTGTCCCCCTTCTCCTCCTGCAGATCATATTTCAGGGAGTTCAGGGCAGATGATGGAGAGTGGCCCTTCTTGAATAACTCTGTCAGCCTTTCAACTGTGATGGCAGACACATCCCTCTTACTCAGGGGTTCATTTGAGCCGGATCCTGCCGGGACAAGATCCGCCACCTCTTAATTTTGGCCTCCCTGTGTTCCGGTACTTATTTGGGCAGATCCGGCGCCTCTCTCTCAAAAAAAAAAAAAAAAAAAAAACGTTTTAAAAATGTTTAAAATAATAATATGTATATATTAATTTACAGAACAAATCCCCACAATTCCATGTTGTTTATTAAGATTTAACGTCATTTGAAAGAGTCGGAGATCTGTTGAAGTTGACGCACTGATCGGACCGTACCCTATCGGAATAGTTTTTTGATTTTCTGAGAAAAGCAGAAATGACCTCCTTATCTTACTGCGACTGTGAGAAAAGTTTTTGCCCTACAAACATTTAATGCACATTGGCTCGCTCAGGAAGGTCTCCTTGCCCCGTTAGTCATGACCACATTCTTATAAGAGGTACGGTTCTCTTTTTAGAGGCTGTTGTTCGGGAGCCGCACGGAGCTCAAATCTCACTGCTCTGGGGTCTCATTTATAAAACTGTGCGTGGGATTGTTACTAAAAGTGTACGTACGCCCAAAAGCCAAGTTTTGCGTGCGCCAGTAAATATTCAGACTTATAAAACCCTGCGTACGCACACTTGCAAGCAAACTTCCCTTTATAAATCACAGAGTTCCTACAAGTGTGCGCAGCTGAATCCGCTTCACGTTGTACACGCCCTGTTTTAACCGTAGATGGTCAATGCAAACCACCACATGAATGCGATCTGCATGTCAATGAGCCTGACGTGCTCTTGTTCTGTCGGTGTTGTGAATTAGTTGCAGGTGTGAAAGTGGCGACGTGACGTGTTGCTGCAGCTGTTAACGGCGTCAGCGGCTCAGAGCGCACGCGGTGTTGTTGCTGCCCTCTCACATGCTGGACCCGGTTCGGCACATAGTTACAACAATGACAACAGTTCTAATCTGAAACGAGTTATTAAACATTCGTCCCCCTTTCCCTCCTTTCTCCTCCAGCGGTGCCGTGGTGCAGAATTACGCACGGGGCTCACCGCTGTATTATTTAGTAATTAGACTGATCGATAAAACTTTTAATCATTAGCAGAATCAGTTACATTCTGAGGAATGATCAAACATGACACTTCTCTTGATAACAAGAAAACAGAATGTAACAATTGTGCGAACGATTACTGGATTTTTTTCCCCAGGATTTGAGATTTAATTGACTCTCGATCCTATGTTCACACAGTATCACAGGATAGTTATTTACACCATGTATTTATCCCATGCAGCAGCGCCGTCATCTCCTCCTGCGCTCTGGGAGTGGACAATATGACGGAGAGATGGTGGTGATTAAATATAGAGAAGGAATTTTGATTTGGAATTTTAAGTTAGATTCTAAGAAGATGTTTCTGAAACACCAGTCCGATGCAAAATAAGGGCGCTGTTGAATTAAATCACCGTGGCAACATAGATCTAACGCATACGGGTTGAAATTAAATGTGTGACGGCCGATAATAAAAACATAATCGTTCTTCTCAATCATCATTTCCTGAGTCTGACTTGCGTATGCATGGGTAAGAGTTTGCTTAGAGCTGCGCACATTCTCCCGTCAAGTTTGTTTTTTATAGATCACAACCGTGGCGTGGAAAGTCACGTACGCCACTTTCAGCCCCGTTTTGTGCGTACGCAACGGTTATAAATGAGACCCCTGCTCTTGGCAACACTGGGTGCAGACACAGATAGACAGACACAAACACACAGACACACACATGCACACAAAAAGCTTGCTTCTGTCTCCTTTCCACACACCGGTTAACAGCTCATTAATCAGCCTCTCAATGATTTCATATCTTTGAGGGGAATTTCTAAACATATCTAAAAAGTTATTTGTCTACACACATTTCAGTTTGTTCAGGTAATGGAGATTTCAGGATTTGGAGCTTCTTCATGTCCTGACTTTAGACTTTTCCAACTCTTTAACCCTTACATTTTACTTTGAAGGATTTTAATTCCAACAATTGAGACTCAACCATTTTAGGAGTTTCAATTTTTTTTTTTTTATTAATGTAGCCTATATATCTTTACCCTTTCTTTTTACACCTATCTTTAACAATTCAGGTATTTTCCTGCATTTCATGTCATTCAGCCTCCTTATTACAAGTTCTACTCTTTAGACATTGCCTCATCTTTATTAACATTTATAGGCTATAACAAATGTTTTCAAGCTGTTAATTTTATAACTTATTAGAGTAATTTGAGTGTACTTAAAATGTTAATTTTTCTTTCACCACAATCTTCAACAATTCAAATAATTTCCAACCACCTAGATATTGTTTAATCTATATTAGTAGTTAGTTAGTTAGTTAGTTTTATTTGTCCACGATGTGGAAATTTGTCTTTAAATTTGAAGAAATTTGAAATTAGTCCAACAATGTATTCATGCTGTCATTTTTAAATATATTTGAGTAGACTTCAGCTTTTCAATTTCTTCATGCTAATCTTCAACAATTTAAGTAATTTCTAAACGTTTAACCGTTCCACCTCTATATATAGTAGGCTACAGGTGGAGCCTAGGACATTGGACGCAGCTTTTAACATGTGTCAAATCTATCTATCTATCTATCTATCTATCTATCTATCTATCTATCTATCTATCTATCTATCTCTTTCAAACCCTCTGTCTCTTTTTTCTCTCTTTTTCTTCTTTCTTTCTTCTACCCCTTCATCTGTATTTTAATTCTTTCTTTCTTTCTTTCTTTTTTCTGCCTTTCTTTCTCTTTTTGTCTTTCTGTCTTTCCCTCTCTATCTCTATCTATCTACCTCTTTCTATCTGTCATCCCCCTCTCTCTCTTTTTCTTCTTTCTTCTACCCTATTTCTGTCTTTTTACTTATTTCTTTCTTGATTTCTACCCCCTTTCTCTATCTATCTATCTATCTATCTATCTATCTATCTATCTATCTATCTATCTATCTATCTATCTATCTCTGTCTATCTATCTATCTATCTCTGTCTGTCTCTGTCTGTCTATCTGTCTGTCTCTGTGTGTGTGTGTGTGTGTGTGTGTGTGTGTGTGTGTGTGTGTGTGTGTGTGTGTGTGTGCGCGCGCGCGTGTGCGCTATACCTTCATCTTTGTCCAGCCCGTGGTGTGGAGCTGGAGCCCATAAGCTGAATCTTTAGCAGTGAGATGGGTCGCCTCAACGTAGCTCCCCAACCGGAACTCCAGCAGCACTGCCTCCCTCCACAGAACCACTGTGATTCTTTTTCCATCCTGTGCGGAGATATAATGGTTTTAAAAACTGCAAGGACATTACATGAAACACATCTGTCTGTCTTCACAGTGAAGCATACCTTCTCTAGGGTTATGCGCTGCATGGGGTACACCGTGCTCCCTTTCCCCAGCTTCTGTACAGCAGAGATCTGAACGAGGACATATGTGTTAATTCTCATGTTAATCAATCAATCAATCAATCAATCAATCAACATATTAGTCATTTTACTATTCAATCATTGTTATCACATCATCATATCACATATCATTAATTACTTAATTGAACACAAACTGTTCTGTCAGGATATTACTGTAATAAAAACACATTACTATCAAAACAAACAAACAAACAAACAAAAATACCTCGGCCAACTTGCCCTTGACTGTCACCAACCCCGCTGTTTGTTGGATGTCTCCCAGCGGGGTTGGTGTGGACGTGGGGTTGACGAGGCCCCTGGCCTCCACCCACAGTCTCTCCTCCACTTTGATCTCTGACGTCTTGTAAAATTGGGCAACACTGGGAACAATAATAGAGAATGGGGGGGAATCTCCCCGGAGGGTGTACCCCTTCAAACAGTAGTTTCCACCCTCTTTGACCTTTCCGTCAAACTGCTCGTAGAGGGTGATTTTTGTGACAGTCTTCCCGTCGCTAATCCCTGCCACATTATTTTTTCGTGTCGTTACGGCCCTTACTCGACCCTCTTCGAAGGCCCAGGCCGTGACCTTCACCTGTGGCGCCATGGTGAGCACCTTGATGCTGAGGGCATCCAGCCTCTCATATGGCTTCTCTGCCTTGGATTTCATCAGCAATTTCTGAAGTGCCATTCTGAAATGATAAACAGAGACAACGGAGAGATGAGCAGTGATAATTATTATTATTAATTGCATCTGTCTTATAATGTGTGTGTGTGTGTGCGTGCGTGCGTGCGTGCGTGCGTGCGTGCAGTAATTAAAAAATCTAAATATGAAAGCAGCAAAGGTGTCAGGGCCAGGAATCACACCAGGGTCCCAAGGATTAGATGATTGACATTGTGCATCTCTACCACATACTAGATACATAGTATTTATATTATATAAAATACAGCACTAATATTGGATAATAAAAAAAAAACATCTAAACTTACTACTTAAGGATTACTTAAAAACTACAAACTATAAAATTAATTAGAAATAAATATGCTGGCACCTTAAATATTCTGGTATACTCGCTTTTAAATTATATTTACCTATATATATATATATATATATATATATATATATATATATAAAATAATATATAAATATAAATAATAATATATATAAATAAATAAATAAATCAAAGTTAACTAACGGTAGTATTATTAATGGCAGTATACCTATAATTAAAAAGGCAGGGAGGACAATAAGGGACAAACCCTCACAGCAACAGCAGTGTGACGTATACAACTTATTCGCGGGTCTAGCGAATGGCGCGAAGCGCGCGCTGTGACGTACTCGGACCAAAGTCTGTTGCTAGGACACAGCGGAGAAAAAAGCAGCAGGGTTTCCCGCAGCGCTTTCCTGTTAAGGCGGCCGCCTTAACAACAAAGAGCTGCCGCCTAAACTACCGTCTTAAAAAAATAAAAATGTAGCGATATTCCCCGCCGCCGCGACCCCCCCCCCGTCGGACGAGCGCCTTCATTCATCTCCGCATCTTCTCACACACATACACACCACAGAGAAGCGCGCATGAATCCCCCCCCCGACGATCGATCGATCCGCTCGCGCGCACCCCCCCCTCCCCACCCCCCACCCCCCACCCCCCACCGCCAACAGGAGAGACACCACCTTAACTAACACATTTTCTGGGGGAAACACTGAGCAGTGTGACGTCAACAACTCATTCGCACGTCTGGCGAGAAGGGAGTGAGTGGCGGGAAGCTCTGAAAAACTGCAATATCACTATGGCTTCTCTGCCACAACCTCTCTGATAAAATAAATTACAAAAAACTTATGAAAATTATTAACTCAGTGACACTGACAAGGCCTGACAAGGCCATTGCTGCCTAATTTTGATTCATGTTACTAGTAACTACATAGAAATTTTAGTTCACAATGGCTCATATTATATGGTTTATTAGTGCCAAATAATTTTTTGCACGCACACGCAGCCAATGGGGGATTAGGGGAGAGGGGGACCACAGCAACAGGGCAGCAACTGGTGGGGTGGTGGTGGTGGGGGGGGGGGGGGGGGGGGGGGGTGTTGGTTGCCCGGTTACAGGAACCTACTACTACCTACTACTGACCTACTGAAAACTCACTTGGCTTAAGACCAATAGGACCTGTACAATGCAGCCGGGATAGTGAAGTAATTTCAACTATCCCTCTGGGATAACCCTTCGTTTTACAGTCTAGTAATATCAGGTAATTAAATGTATTTACTAAGTAATATCAGGTAATTAAATGTAATTACCCAGTATTTTATTGGTATTTCCCAGGTAAATATCAGGTAACTACCAGGTAAATAAGTGGTAGTTAGTTACATATAGACACATTCATTGGTTTAATAGTCTACAATATGCAATTGCAGGATATCGACCAGGTAATTATTGTGTAAATACCACGTAGTTGTCAGGAAAATATAATTTGTTGGTGTTTACCAGATAAATATCACGTAAATATTTTTAACTACCGGGTTTAAAATTTACAATATACAATTACTGCGTATCTACCAGGTATTTACCCTATTCTTCACTACTGAAAGTGCATTAACTTCCTTCCTAAGTTGTAGTGTAACGGCACCCCCTCCCATACATACATGAAGTCTCTGTCAGACTATTGTGGCCTCATATAACCAGTAGTATTTTAGCAATCAATGAAAGCCAAAGAAACTCCAGCATACACTTAGTTTTTTTTTTGTTATAAGCAGTTCAGAACAGCATCAGAGCATGCACTGTGGTACAGAAACTTACTGGTAAAAAGGGGGCTGGAGCACTTCAACTCTTCAGACTTAAATTTTCTACTTTTACTCTTCAGATATTGTTTCAAATAATAGTCCAACAATGTTTTCAAACTGTCATTTTTAAATGACACACACTCACACACACACACACACACACACACACACACACACACACACACACACACACACACACACACACACACACACACACCAGCCAACAGACTGGAAAATGCGCTCACGACCGGCAGGGATTTGATTGAAGCTTTGTGAGTTGCTCCTATACTGGAAAAACTCTGACATGTCAAACTTTAGGATGTGTGTTACCATTTCATCAGTCTAACCATCATAATTGGGACACCTGAAATGGTAAAACACTGCTGATCAATAATAATACTAATAACTAGAAAATTTCCTCTCGGGAAATTTTGAATGGGCCACGGCTACTGCCGATTTTGCCATCTCTGTCAACATGGGAATCAAACCCACGATCTTAAGGTCAAGACAGAGCTGATCAGACAGACACATGATCATCTTTCTATAAGCACTGATATGGAGGAGCTGTAATCACATTAGGTTACCTGTGTGTGTGTGTGTGTGTGTGTGTGTGTGTGTGTGTGTGTGTGTGTGTGTGTGTGTGTGTGTGTGTGTGTGTGTGTGTGTTTATCTTGTGTAATAGGGCCAGGACTCAATTAAAACAATTAAAGCAGAAGTAAGTGATATATTTGTGTTAATATAAGTCTTAAATAGTTATATCTTCCGACAGCAATCACTTACATAGAGTGTTTGGACTGAAACACGGGTCTCTCAGTCCCTCTGCTCTGCTCTGAGCCGAAGAGAAAACATTTATCCTACAGTTTTTATCCAATGAGGAGAGAGAACGGCATGCAGGGCTGTGTGTGCAGCCAAGGAACGCCGTGAATGTGGCGACGTAGGGACGAGGACTGTTATGGTGCGTTCAAGGAAACTCGTATTTTTCCGACCGTGAAGTGGTACCAGTTCGATCTGGTACGAGTTCACCGGTCGGAAGTTACGAGTGGCTGTTATAGTGACTTTCACCGGTAAAACAGGTCGGAAAAACACGAGTGGGTTGCCTGGAACGCTACAAAGTCGTAAGTTGTGACTTGAAGCTGTAATTTACGATTTCAAAAGCCTGCCTGGAACGCAGCATTAGCGAAAACGACCGGACCACTTACTTCTGCTTTAATCTAATTAATTAGAGGCTTTGTAATTAATTAATCGCAATTAATTGCATTTTAATCGCATATAAATATTTGACCTGAGAACAGTGAGAAGCATTTTTTTCACATGGATTTTAGTATACCATTGAATGACTGAATAGCTTAAGCAACAAAACATTGTTTTTTTTTTCAAGGTGGTACTTAACCAAGACCAACATGCAAATTATCGATTAATTCATTAATCGATATTTGATACAGATTTAAATGGTCTTTCCTGCCAATACACTATGATGATTACTGTACAGTCCCTCCAGGATTTCGCGGGCTTTTTTTGTGATTGTTGCGGCCTAAAATGCCTGAATTTGCGGCCACATTTTGAAAAAATTGCGGTGCATGTTGCGATGTTTTAAGCCCTTTTGTTGTGATTAAATTGCGGGAGACAGCGAAAGTTGCAAAAAAAAGTTGCAGTTTTGTTCTGAATAATTAAAAATCAAAGGAAAATTTTGAAATGTCACAAATTAATGTGATGTCATGTTATACCAGCAATTTTCCACTTGTTAAGAAAGGCACAGGAAAATTATATAGAGTTGAAAGTTGTTTTACTTAATTAAAATGTCTGTTTAAAAATCGTGGTAAAAGAACTGTTTTATTAAAACAGTCCAGTCTTTGAATAAAAAGGGGAGGGTGGCTACTCAAGTCCAGGGCCAGGGCCTCAGGATGGGGGAAGGGGCACCTGGCCGCCGGCTGCTCCGCTCCGGCCCTGCAGTGGCGCACTCACTGGTTTCCCCCTCGGCGAGTGCTGCAGGGGGGACACAGCCTCGGGTGGTCAACCAGGACAACTCACACACTCAACACGTTCAACTCAGCTTGTGTTCCTTTACTTATCACTTTGTGCACGTTGTATCAAGTTTCTTGCCGTCAGCCCAGCCACGCTGTTCCTCCGTGGACTCACTTTCAACCAGCGCTCCGTCCAGACTCGCGAAAAGCACCGACAATTGGTCCAATTTGCGGAAAAGTTGCGGTGATTGTACAAAATTGCAAGATCGCAAAAATTCGCGGGGATTGGCTGAATTTGCGTTAATTGTTGCGATCGCAACATCGCGAATTCCTGGAGGGACTGACTGTAGTATTTAACTAGGCTACATAAATCACAGTAGCATAAACTGATTTGTTGAACGGACCAGGTGATGGGCTGACTGGTCCTGTCTAACTTCTGTGTACTGGGTGCCATTGTGCAGGGTGTTAAGGCAGCCTTCCTCCACTGCAGTCCCTATGGTCCTGGACCCTCTGGCTGGTGGGGTGGGCTGCTTTCAGCTGGGGGGGACTCTATCAGCTGCTCCCACGAGAGGCATTTGACGCATATGACCCCAACAAAGTTTAACTTTAAAACCAGATTAAATCATGGTTTAAGTTTAAATTCTGTTGCACGTTAACTGTGTTTTAATCACATGAAGGTGTGTGTGTGACTGTAATCACATGAAGCTGGCTCTAGAGTCTCTGTGTGTGTGTGTGTGTGTGTGTGTGTGTGTGTGTGTGTGTGTGTGTGTGTGTGTGTGTGTGTGTGTGTGTGACTGACTTGACACATAGTTAGTTAGTAGCTGCATCCTGTGTCAGTCTGATTTAGCTGTGTCGGTGTTTATAAACATTTAAACGAGCGCCAGGTGGATTGTTTATGAAGTTAACGAGCCCCTGCAGGCTGAGACAGACAGAAACGTGGAGAAAAAGAGCCATTTTCTGCCTCTGCACCGGTCTCACATTTAGGCTTAGCATGACAAAACGGTAACTCCTATCAGAACAAAACACAGATCAACGTTGCTCTAAGGACTTACTGAAATTTTTGGTACGATTTGGTGTTTCTACAGTAAATATTTTGGCGACGCTGGCAGTTTTAAAACATCAGGCCGTTCTGCTTCTCTCAGAAAATATTTGTATTGGAGTCAATGAGGAGCAGAGACAGACGTGGCCGCACTTAGAGGCTCAGAGTTTAAATTCGGTAAGTCTCTCTGATATTTTGAGCAGATGATGAGATCGAGGATGAGCTCGTCTACAAACGTGGCGGAAATTATGTGTGTAGAGTGTAAATTGTGGCCGTTTGGAGTTTGGAAAGAGAAAAAATCTGGAGTTTTTCTGGCATCTCTCCCACTCTAACCGATGTCACGCACTCTGACCCGAACATTCCGTGCAATACACAACCATTATAATCTCAGAATTTCACCAAAAATGATCATGGTCATTGAAAAACTATATGACCTATCAAAACGTGGAGTAATACACCAATACACAAGACTTGTGTCTACTGTTTAAAGTTTAAATGGTGTCTCTAGGTGAAAGTATGCCTGAGCAGTAGACATTTGTTAAACTCCGATGATTGGTCTTTTTCGCTCTTTTTTTATCGCCCGTCCCATTGACTTCAATGCAAAAAATCTTCGAGTTGCAGGACTAGTAGCGAACCGAAAGTTGGCCGGAAGTGTTTCCTTGAACGCACCATAACAGTCCTCGTCCCTACGTCGCCACATTCACAGCGTCCCTTGGCTGCACACACAGCCCTTCATGCCGTTCTCTCTCCTCATTGGATAAAAACTGTAGGATACGATAAATGTTTTCTCCTCGGCTCAGAGCAGAGCAGAGGGACTGACAGACCCGTGTTTCAGACCAAACACCCTATGTAAGTGATTGCTGTTGGAAGATATAACTATTTAAGACTTATATTAACACAAATATATCACTTACTTCTGCTTTAAATAGTAAAAATGCTTTTACTACTTTTCAAATGGCGGCGGCGGCGATCAACGACGCGAGCGACTGCGGCACCTCCTCAACTGTGGATATCTCCACTTTATACCGATGTAAGTTATTCATGTGATTTTTTTGCACTACTGTTGTTGGATAGAAGATGTCAGTAACGTTTATTTATGTGTATTTGGGACAAAAAACGCGAATGCTAATTTGCTAGCTAACAGTTACTAAACTGCAGCATACGGTATGCCATGTGGTGTAAGTTACGTTTGGTGCGTGTGTGTGATAAATTGTCATCTTTACTGTAGAAGATTGTGGTGTTAGATGTGTGGTCAGTGCCAAAATGCAGCAGCTAGCGTATCGGCATTAAGCATGTAAACGGTTTTGTGTTTACTGTTCTAATTATACATGTAGAGTCAAATGATGAGAGGTGATGTCGGTCCAAGGTAACGTTTTATTAGCAACCAGCTTCAGGAACCTAGTGTGATCACCACAGCTAACAATAACATTCCTGCTAGTGTATTCTTGTACACGTTATTACAAGCTCTCGCGGGAGTAACTATATTACGGCAACACCCGGCCACCAAACAGTGCGACTATGACAATACTGTCTACAATACATATTCTGGTGTTATTATTATTATTATTATTTACGTACGTACATTACGTACATGTTTCTAGACATTGATGTTACTGTATGGAGTGTCATTGCATTGTTGTGATCCACTTGTTTTTCAATCAGGACGTTCATTACTGCTTGAGAGCTGGAGGGGAAGGTGACCCCAGCTTTCTTAAAAAAAAAGTGGGAAAACCTGAAGCAGACCTACAAGGTTGGTTTTCACTGTTTCACGAACGCTATCACTCAAGTTTTATGTGTAAAGCACAACAACACTGTTGCTGAATAATAAAAACAAAGGAGAAACACTGAATACTGTAAAGAATGTGCAAAGAACAGCATATACATTTTTGGGCTGCACAATTAATTGCATCACAATCGCAATATGGCCTACTGCAATTTTCAAACCACAGAGGGCATGATATTTGTTAGAGGATACATTTGAAATACCATTTTGAATTAAATATTGTCATGCTGAGATGTCCTGGCATACACATTACCCAGATCCCAGAAAAAGTCACATAATAATTTAAATGACTTTCTAAGAAAATGAGGATAGTGATTTAAAAGTTATCATTCCCTCTAATATTGAAAATCATATTGCAAATGCAATTAGATTTTTTTCTCAAAATTGTGCAGCCCTAGAAATTGCAGTGTTTTTTGCTGTCTTTCCTTCACAGAAGCTGAAGTGCCCCTCAACTGGGGTCAGCACAGAGGGGGGTGAGACCACTGCCGCATCCTGGAAGTGGTACACCTTGATGGATGAGGCAATTGGGGGCAGGCCTTCAATAACGCCGCCTGTCCTCATTGCCTCATCCACCCAGGATGCGGTGGTGGTCGAACCCCCTCTGTGGTGACCCCACCACAGAGTGCATCCATGGCATCCACCCCGAAAAGGCGGCGGGTGGATGTCATGGATGCGCTGACTGAGCTCCAGGAGATGGACGGCATGTTTTTGGAGTGGGAGCAGGCCAGGGCCAGAGAGGAAACGGAGAGAGAGGAGAGGAGGAACAAGGAGAATGCAGAGAAAGAGGAGAGGAGGAACAAGGAGGCCGTAGAGAGAGAGGAGAGAAGGTACAGGGAGGCGGTCGAGAGAGATGATAGGAGGCACAGGGAGGCCGTGGAAAGAGAGGAGCGGATGTTGAGGGAAATGAGGGAGAGGGATGAGAGGAGAGACAGAGAGACTGCTGCCAGGGAGGAGCGTCTACTGGACATCCTCAATTTGATTTAAAAAAAATAAGCGTTTTCTTTTTTGTTTAAAATTTGTTGTTCAAAAAATAAATGTTCATTCACAGGAGGCAAGTGTAAGGAAAGTATATTTGTGACACATTTCAATAAGGCAATCTTGAGTGCTTAGACCATTAGAACATTAGAAGCAAAGGAACTCATTACAAAAAGATATATACAAGATTTAAATGCAATAACAATATAGAACAAAAGACAGGCAAATTCACTGGTTGCACATGTGCACAAGTAGATGACAAATTTAAAAAGTTTAATGATTGAATGAATTATTTACATTGACTATTTATATTATTGATTATCTATCAGTGTGTGAATGTGTGTGTGAATGGGTGAATGCGATGTATGATGTAACACATGATTCTTTTAAATGTAATCATGATCGGGTGTGTAACACAGCATTGCCATCCTGTGTCTGTCCTCTGCTCCACAGATGGCACCTGGAGGTGCTGGTTCCTGGTGGTCCCCTGCTGCTCCCTCCACATCTGCATCTTCTGGCTCCAACACATCCATGTTGCTGAGGCAGATGTTGTGGAGGATAATGCAGCAGGCGATGACCTCAGGAACGTAGAGGACGTCCACCTCCAGGGCCTTCAAGAAGACGGACCTCCACCTCGTCTTCAGGATTCCAAAAGCTCTCTCCACAACACATCTCGCTTTTGACAGGTGGCCGTTGTAGCGGACCTGGAGATGGTTGTGGAGAGGCTGGCGGTAGGGCGTCATGAGGGCGATGGGCTGGCGGAGGCAGGGGTATCCACCATCGCCGATGATGAAGTAGCCGGGTGGAGGGTACCTTCGCTGATAGTAGAGGGGGCTGTGCTTCAGCACCCTCGAATCGTGCGCTGAACCAGGGAAACCCACAAACACGTCAATAAACTTTGCTGTGTGGTCACACACAGCCTGAAATTGAATTGAATAAAATAGTTTCCTATTCAGGTAGCAGTCCGCGTCCCGGGTTGGTGGCGTGACCCGGACGTGGCAGCCATCAATGCTGCCAACAACCTTGTTGAAGGCTGCTGACCCAGCCAAACGGGCAAAACCAGCGCCCAGCAGTGGCAGATCCTCTTCCGAAGGCAGACGGACAACCTGGGAGAGGAGGGAGAGGACTTTCCCGCTGGTTTTGTGGACGGCACGGTGCACGGTGGCTCGGGGCATGCCAAAAGCTCTGGCCACCACACGGTAAGAGGTTCCGCTGGCCAACCAAAATAGGAACACCAATGCCTCGATGACGGGTCCCCAGCCATGGTCACTCGTCTTGCCGAGGGCAACCATCAGGGCGTTAAAAGATGCCCTGGAGAGGCGGAAGTCTGGACGCAGGTCACGGTCGTCGTCGAAGTACAGTGCCAGTACTGGCACTGTGGGATTTACCTGGCAGTACTGCCTGGGGTTTGGAGGCTGGTGGTGAAAGAAATTTAATCTTTTAATAAAGTTATATTGAATTAATCATCTTAACGTGTTTTCTTTTGCATTGCACTTAAATGACTAAAGTAAGCCATAAAAGCCAGTAGTGCATTAAAGGGATAGTTTCACCCAAAATTCAATGAATAGGCTAAAAGTCATGATCAGTATCTACTTTGACATTATTCTGTTGCCTTTGTTTTCATTATTGTATTGTTACAGTGTTGGTGTGATGATCAGTCAAAATATAGACAATAAGCTTTACTTGTAGGGTAGTAGTTATACATTACTGTATTGTTAGTTTTCAAAGGACCTTAATACCTTAACTACTGTAGGCCTATACGATGTTTTCTGACACTTATTATTAGAGTTGAGCCGGATACTCGGCTAAAACGAGTATCCGGTACGGATAAAGCACTTTTGCCGAGTACGAGTATTATACGAGTAATACGAGTCAATATCTGTGCTCGGGAAAAAAAAAAAAAAAGATTGAATGAAAATCCTCATTGGGTAGCTGACTGTGTCTGCGTTCTGTGATAGGCTACAGCCCCTCCCCTACACACATGCAGGTGTGTTGCTGTGTCCCTCTGATCACTCACACACAGAACAGCTGACAGCTGTCTGTCTCTCTCTGTCTCTCCCTCAGTCACTCAGGTTCACCGGTCTTCTCCCTTAACGTTCAGCTTTAGCTTTGTTTTTACTTCAGCTACTTACTTAATATGAACCAGTAGAGTTCTGGTAAACGTGGGTTCGTTCAGGAGTGGTGCCGACTCGCGTTGCGTCTCTGCCTGTCGGAGATTTATTTATTTTTTTTTCCCACACGCTCTCCCTCCCTCCGCCGTTCGTCGGAGTTTTTTTTTTTTTTTTAACCGTCAGCTGGCGCTAACCAGTTCACGCACTGAGTGTCTGACACTTTCTTGCTGTATTTCTTTAAAAAAAATAGTAGTGGTATAAATAATAGGCCTATTACAAATTAAGCACACACACACACACACACACACACACACACACACACACACACACACACACACACACACACACACACACACACACACACACACACTCCCCTCTCCCTCTCTCTCTCCCCCCTCCTCTCTCTCTCATGATCAGTGATACAGAATAATGAGTGATACACAGAGTAGCTGACACTCAGCTGTCTCTGTCTCTCTCTTACTCACACACACACACACACACACACACACCTGGTGTGGAAATAAAATAAAAAAATAAAATCACACTGATCATTAAAAAAAAAAATTAAAGTAAAAAAAAATAAAGTTATGTTGAGTATGAAAACTCTTGTTCGTTACATTTTACTTAATAATTGCAACCACATGTGTTGTATTCATTGTTGCAAAACTTGTTTTGGTGTAAATGAATAGTTTGTTTGCTATCATGATCAAAACCGTTGATCTCTGAAGCTCGATGCTGATGCTGTCCTGTAAACAGTTTTCTAATCAGCAATAAATATAACAATTTCTGATCAATCCATATCAATTGCATGCTTAAAATAACATACGGTTAAAGCCTCGGCCATTTCAAGACAACCCGACCCACTTCTGGGTTAAACCCCGACAGATACAGATAATGCTGTACTCGCTCATCCCTACTTATTATGACAATATGGTTATGTTTAGCATAACCAAAGTTCATATAGACTATTTACAATACATAAAAGAATGTCTGGTATAACTGAAGCACATACGTTTATTATTTGCAAAGAACAAAGTTTATCAGGTAAAAAAAAAACATACATACAGGTAAATTTTCAGCCAGTAGGATGAGGATGAGACGTCTTCGGAGCTGATACCGGCGTAAATGCCTCGAGAACACACTCATTTTCACCATAAAACAACACAACAACAATAACAACACAATGAAACACAACTTAATAACTTGTTTCGAGTGGCGAAAAGCGCGGCGATAGGGTTCTAACGGCCGGTTGCAATCAGCGTTAAAAAGTAGTAGAAGAAGAAGCTGTCGAGTCATTTCCGGTAAGTGCGCAGCGGCAGTGTTTGATTTGAGACGGTACTAGCCTGTCGAAATTTGCGCACTGTGCAACTAAGTGCACTGAATTGCAGTGTACTGTAAAGCAGAGAAGTGCGCGATTTGAGACACAGCACAGGTCTACTTTCTGACAAATTAACATTTCCACTCACCAAGTACTTCTTTGAATTTTAGCAGCAGGATGGATACTGCTCCAGGATTGGTGGTGTTCTTCTCTTTTTTTTCTTTCTCTCTATCGATTATTATTTCCTTGATCTTGTCTCTAGCTGTGTCTCAATTCAGGGGCTGCAGCCTTCGGAGGGTGGATTTGAAGGCCGATTACGTCACAGCGCTGCGCGAAGGCTGTCCCTATTCGTCCAAATTCGAAGGCTCCTCCAAATGCAGCCTCCAAATGCGTCCTCCTTCCCCCTGCATTCGGAGGATGCATCGCTACTATCCTTCGCGGCCTCCCGTATCCCAAGATGCTTTGCTGCACCGTTGTTGTTATTAGCAACCTAGCCGCTAGCTATCGAACGTAGCAGCTCTGTGCTGTAGCCACGGTAACCCGGCTCTGCGGCCGGCTCGGAGGTGTGGCCGCCCGCTGAGCTGAGCTGTGCTCTGGCTGCACAGGTGAGGAGCGGAGGCAAAGCATCTGACTCAAATGATAATAAAGCTATGAAAACATATCACTCTGCTCTTTATTTTCTATTCACTTAATAGCCTAGCCCCCTGGCTGCTGTTCAGTTGTTTGTTTATTAGTATATTAATGATAACTGCCCGTGTATTTATTCTACTTATTAAAAAAAAGAAAGAAAAAAAAGTGAGGAGCGGAGAAGAGGAAGAGCCGTTGCAGGCGCCACTTTCAAATGTTTAACGTTACACTGTGGTTTACGTTAGGCCGTTGTTTACATTCGGATGCAATCAGGAAATGCCCCGAAGGCTAGACCGTCTCATTTACCGACGGTTGATGCGGCCGACGGAGGTGTCTCCGAAGCCGTTGCCTCCGGAGACCGCGTAGGCTGGGTCCTCCGAAGGCTGCAGCCCCTGAATTGAGACACAGCTTCTGTCTCTGTGTCTCTAGTTGTCCCTCAAGTACAGCTTGAGTGAGAATTCCAGGCTCACACAGGCTTTTTATACAGGGACAGTTGTTATGGTTACTGTGCCTAAATTAATTATTATTTATTAATTATTTAATTATTTATTAATTTAAATAATGTAGCTTAAATATCAATCCAGTAGTAGCCTAAATAAAATTATTATTTATTTAATATGTCTAGTAATTTTTATCTATTTATTTAATCGGTCTAGTAACCGGGGGTTACACAGGTCTTGCACAGAAGCATGAAATTTCCCTCCACTGCATTGCAGCTGCCACTTCACTCACTTGGTGAATTTTTTTTACGTGCCTATGGGACGTTTTTGGGGACTGATTCATTGTACTTAGCAATGGTTTCCTCTGATATCCAATAGTAGTTGATGCTAGAGGGTTGATCCCTCAGGAAGTTGTACAGCTCCTATGCTGTTTGCAGGTCAGTGCCTCTTTTGACTGCTGTATCCGCAATACGCTTTTACAGCACCACCTACTCCATCAGGAGCTCCCTTCCCATGTGATTTCTCACTGGAGTTCCAGGTGATGAAAAGGCACTCTGCTGAGTAGGTAAAAGTTTGTTTTGTTCCGGTACTGGGTCACTGGTCCATGGCTCATCATGTGTAGGGTGCAAGGTGGTGTCTCACATTTTCCTGACATCCCTCAACACAGGCTCCGTGTGCGCCCATACAGCATGTTCATCATGGCGAGGAGAGGGAGAGAGAGTGGCATAGGAGATCGTTGAGGAGGCTGTATATGCATATATTTTTCCCAAAAAAGATTTTGCACTGTTTGGGCTTTGGCAATGAAGAAAGGAGTTGGTTAAAGGATCCATCACCTGGTGTTTATATTGGTTTTAGGTGTTGAAAGGGTCTTAAATGCACATTTTTGAGAAATAATATGCAACATTCACCTTTATTTATCCGTATTTGTGTACCCAATTTTGCTCTCGCGAGAAAAACACGCGATCTTGTTCTACAGATTGTCATTGAAAAAAAAAATTCCATGCATTTACCGCGACTACTGAAACCATGGAAGCGTAAATATAAAATTCCACCGGAAGAGCAAAACCGGCTTACGTTTTTGACGTTCAGAAAAAGGTGGATATATAAATAAATAAAATGTAATGCAGGCTGATCGGTTCATTGTAAAACATGTATTTATTGACGTTAATGTGGTGATTTCTGTACATACAGAGCCCCCAGGCAGCGCCACTCCTCTGTCCAGTACACACAGAAAGCTTCACTTTTCATTCAAACAAACTGCCACAATTGTTAGATTTCATCAATGAGACAAGCATTTACATCCTAAAAAGAAGTTAACCAGCCGATGGTAAACCTCTAAAAGCCTGCGGGTAAGTTAATTAACGAACGTGTTGTCCGCCGCGGTGTCGACGTAGTTGTGGCCGGCCGAGCACGTCAGCAGACCGGCTGCTGCCTCTGTGATGTCCCGGTCGTTGCTCCGCAGGTGGAGTTTCACTCTCTCCGAAAAACATCAGAGCGAACTTCTAAACAGCCGTTATTTGGATCGAAACGGTTACTTTCTCGCATCAAAAAATATCAAAACTTAATAAAGTGACGTAATAACAGCGCTACAGCAGGAAATAAAACATATTTTTGCCTGTTTCACAGCTACTACCACTACCGCTGCCGGCTGCTGCGTACGGCGTGCGGGGGGATAGTCCCCCCTCCCTCTCCTGATCCTCGGCTTCTCGGTGACGTCAACGAGAAGACCAATCAAAAATCGCGTTTTTTTCAACTGCCGGTGAATTTAGGGGGGAGGAGGCGAGAGTGAAGTTCTTTGCCCGGAAAACATGTCAGCTATTGTCAGTGACAGAGAAGATCGAGTTATACATGCAATAACCTGAAAAAAAGTGATTTTCAGGTGATGGATCCTTTAAGTTTAGTAAAAAGAGCAGGTAGAGGTTAGACAGGCAGACTAGTCCCTAGCTGTGTCCCAATTCAGGGGCTGCAGCCTTCGGAGGACCCAGCCTACGCAGTCTCCGGAGGCAACGGCTTCGGAGGCTCCTCCGGAGGCTGGGTCAACGGTCGGTAAACGGGGCGGTCTAGCCTACGGAGCATTTCCTGATTGCGTCACGATGTCATCACGTCTGTCGGCCAAGCCCGGGAAAAATGCCGGTACAACTGACAAACGAACAACGACAACTAACAGACGACACAGAACGACAACTGACATACAAGAATCTGAGAAAGACATACAACACAAACAGACGACATGATTGAGCCAGAGGTTTTGTTTTTGGTTTTTTTCATATATTTTTTGTTGGAGGAAGAGGAGAGGCGGCTGCAACAACAGCGACACCGGCGGCTCATTTATCTCCGGCTGGCAGAGAGACGTGGGGAGGTAACGTTAACGTTAAACCTGTTATTTTAACCCATATTAATGTTCATATACATAGCTAGCGTAGTCCGTGGTAATTAATATACCCGTTAATAAACGACACCGTTAAGTGACAAGCCATAATAAGTATAGATTGACATGGTTAATGTCTCATTTAACCATAAGACTTGGTGCTTAAAATCTAAAATCTTTGAAAATGCTGTAATTTTAAAGCAGATATCAGTGGAATGTTTTTGTTAATATAAGTCCTAAATAGTCCTATTTTCCGTCAGCAATCACTTACATGAAGTATTTCAGCCTAAACACGAGTCTCTCCGTCACTCTGCTCTGCTGTAACCCGAGGAGAAAATTTTCCTTGTGGGATACAAGTGTTATCCAATGAGGAGAGAGAACGGCATGAAGGGCTGTGTGTGCAGCCAAGGGATGCGCGTGAATGTGGTGATGTAGCACGAGGACCAATTGATGCCTGACAAGGGCGGGGGCTGCTAACTCATGGTGCGTTCAAAGAAACTCGTACTTTGTGTTTTTCCTTCCTGTGAAGTCATACCAGTTCGATCTGGTACGAGTTCACGGGTCGGAAGTTACGAGTGGCCGTTATAGGGAACTTTCACAGACAACAGGATGGTAAAAACACGAGCTACGGGTTACCTGGAACGCTACCAAGTCGTAGTTGTGACTTGAAGCTGTAACTTACGGTTTCAAAAGCCTGCCTTGAACGCAGCATTAGCCGAAACGGCCGTGAAGCTGATATCTGCTTTAATGCTGTGTTTTTCAAGGTCTGAAAAGTGCTTGAAGTTAGTATGCTTGGCTCATAAAGTGATTGAATTGAATAGTAAAATGTGTACGAACCCTGTAGAAAAACTTAATTCAATATTAAAATGTTGTGTAAACATCAAAACCATATTGAGAAGCCAAAGTGGATAGATAGACAGATAAAGCATTATTGGTCTAAGCTTTAACATTAATCAGAATTGTCGTATCAAATGATATTCAATTTCAATGAAACAATAGCTATTGTTTAATCATTCATGTCCTCCTGTTCGTACCCTCCTTTCTCCATCCAGGCAAGGCCACTGTACTGCCACATCAATTTAAACATACCCATTTTCCAACTCTTCTTCAATGATCATGACACCATTCCAGACTTCAGGCTGAGCAGAGAGTCCCTGGCGGTGCTGCTGGATCTCCTCCACCAGGATAGACGACATGGATGGGGTGCCACAATAGAGACCTTGGTCTTCCTCTTCTGGCTGGCGAGTGGGACATCGTACCGGGTGGTCTCGAGGGTGTTTGGGATGCCTCGCTCCACTGTCCACCGCATCGTCCATCGGGTTACTGAGGAGGTGGTGGCCCTTCGCCACAGGGTCATCTACCTCCCCCAGACCGCCGACGACCTGGCGGCAGTAACTCAGGGGTTTGCAGGGCTGGCAAGACACCGAGCTTTTCGGAAGGCTGCGGGAGCAATCGACGGCTGCCATGTCAGGATGGTGCCACCGAGCGGCCCTGATGGTCAGTGCTACAGGAACAGGAAACTGTTCCCATCAGTTATCCTGCAGGCAGTTTGTGACCATCAGGGCCGCTTCCTCGACACGTACGTGGGCTGGCCGGGGTCGGTGCACGACTCCACCCACACAGCACAGCGACGTAGCGCCGCCGTAAGTGCGACGTATGGTGAAACGTAGATGCTAATTAGCACAGAGATAGTTTGCCCATTGACACGACGTCCCTTACCGCTGCTCCGCCGACGTTCCAGCGCTCTCTTCATCCTACGGGGGAACGCTGTCCATCCTTCACATTGCCTACGTAATTTGTACTTGAGCCCTTTATAACCTTTGCCAATATGTCAATATGAATAATAGGCCTATTAACTAACCTATTTATTATTATTATTATTAGTCTTCTTATTCTTATTATATAATATAAAGAACTGACAAATACACATAGATAGGCGCATCGATTTATTTCTCATCCTTAAAAACAAACAAACAAACAAAAAAAAAGAAAAAGCTAACGCCTCCGTGGGGGGACAGCTCTCCACTCCGACACACCTCCACTTCGACACCCCGCTGTTCCGAAATACCCCCACTTCGAAACACCGCTACTCCGACACCCCCTCCTCCCCCCCGCAGCTGTCCAAGGTGCTGAACCGCGTGACGTTGTTTACATTCTGCTTTGTGGCTTGTCTGTGAAACGTGCTGCTCAGAGACTGGGCAGATCTGTCCCACTTTCTCCCCGACACAGTAAAAGAAATACACTTTTTTTTCTTTTTCTCCACCCCTCTGCTCCGCTCGAGCGCGGCTGAAGCCGGCTTGAGCTCACACGGGCGCGAGGCTGCTGCAGCCGCCGCTCGCGCTGACAGCTGACTGAGGGAGATGCTTTGGTTGGGCTTAGGCAATGAAGAAAGGAGTTGGTTAAGTTTAGTAAAAAGACCAGGTAGAGGCTAGACAGGCTAAGCATAATGAACATTATATGTCATTAATATGAAGTATTTGCTTGTTTTGCAGTTAATTATGCACATGATCCGTTTGACCCCAAAAAGGAAAAAAGGATCAATGCGCACTGCGCACTGGGGGTTTTCCCCAATAGCCTTTTCGGAGTAGCGGGGTCTTTAGAAAAAATAGAAAACCCCGCTATTACGATGAATGGAAGTCTATTGTCGGAAAGACGGGGCTTCGGAAAGGCGGGGTGTAACCCCTCCGTGGGTGCAGCCGGTCATTAGCCAGACGGAGCCACTCCTGCAGGACCTTCTCCACCTCTGCCTCGGAGCAACGATGGGCCCCGTTGCGCAGTGCTGATGCTGGAAATATAAGGATATTTAGGTAAGTTTTAATTGCAATGTATTGTATCAGCAACCCACAGATGAGCACAGTTTCAAAATGTTAGTATTGACCTCATAATTATAGAATCAACAAGCAATTTCCCGCTGATTCACAACACACAACGCTAATTGGTCAAGACTGGAGACTGTTTTCTAACGGTTACTTGCGTTGCTAGAGACAGGTAATAATTAAAAATTTAGTAGAAAATTGTGTCAATTTGTCCCAATTGTCCTTATAATATTTGTATTATACATGCATATATGTTAATAACTCTGCTGGAATGTAAAATAATTTCGATGATTAGCCTACATGGGAGAGATCCTGTTAAAAATGACTAACGTCCTCCTGTTAGGGACATTTTTTGTACCCCGTTCAGTGTTTCCCCTAGCCGTTTTGTCTTGGGGGGGTGGGGGGGTGTATGTGTTCATCTCTCACGCGCTCTGTTTGGATTAAATAAACACAAATAGGCTACAAACACACACATTTGCCTCTAGTATTTGTTAATCGCGGTGTTTTATTTTGAAAAGGGTCTGAAAATTGACCAGAGGCCTGTACTGCGAAGGAGGTTCGACATGGCCAGGCTTTGTGTTCATGATGCAGCTCAACAAAACCTCAAGTCCTGGCCCGAGTTAACACGGTACTACGAAGCTGGTTATCAACTTGGTTTGTTAAGTCCGGCTCTCAGTTTTGTGATCTGTGCGCGTTCACATCAAAGGAGGCGTTTGGCGTCATATTCTTCTTCCGCACAAAATGGATCCACAACGGGCTGATTTCAGCCAAGAGGAGCAGGTTGTTTTAATAAAGAGAGTATGAGCGAAGCACGATCGCAGCCTGAAGCATCAGTGTTGCTGCAAATATGACAAGAGAGGAGGCTGCTGTTAATTTCTGACAACTGAACATTGCGCTACTTTTAAATATGAAGCTTTATTCATTTAAATTAAATAAATTAGAGCAACAAGTTATTTTAAATTATATTTTATATTGTTTTCATATATTTCACTGATCGAAATTATAGAATACTAGTGTGTGTTTTTGTATGTGTGTGCGTATGAAAATAGTAGGTTTTTTATGTGCTGTGACTACAAGCAAATCTCATTGTCTCTGTACAAAGACAACAAAGACTTATTCAAGATTTGCGTTTGGGCAACACTGAAATATAACAGGCAAAACATCGAAATTGATTTATTCATGGCCACATTAATCTCGCGTGATTTGCGCCGGCGTCAGTGCGGTTACTGCGAATCACGCGAGATTTGGATGGACCAGGAAGAGGAGCTTCGAGAAGCTTCCGCTACAAACAAGCTTAAAATATAGACTTATTTAATTTTTTTCGGGACAATTACGCAATTTGGGGCTTCAGCACAAGACGGACATTACATACGAGCATCATGGAGGTATTTGGATGTTTTTTTGTGTGTGTTTTTTTACGAAGAGCTCAGGTGTCCCTTTGCAACCGTTGCATTGAAATGCACTGCTACGCCAAGACCCCCTGTAACTCAGAGAAGGGACGGTGGACTTTTGAAATTCTTCCAGCCCTTAGTCAACATGAGGGTGAGTAGATAATGAGCGAAATATCATTCTAGGGTGAACTATCCCTTTAATAATGATCACCGCCTCCCTGCCTGCCCATCTCTCTCCTCTAACAGCACTTTGACTCTGGTCAACGCCCTTGTCACATCCCATCTCGATTATAAAATGCATTATTATTATTATTATTATTGGCGCTGTGCTACTTAGTTTGCAGCTGTGGTCGAGAGAGCTAGAGAGTTAATGGAGAGAGGGACCGCTACGCCGGTGAATCAGATCAGTGATGTTGTTTTTTATTGTATCACTGTGGTTACAGTACGTTCAACAGAATCAGTGGTTCTCATGGGGGTCCTGGACCCCTGCATATTTTTGATCTCTCCTGTAGCCTGGCCGGGTCTGGCTCCAAGTTTAATTATAGACAATTTGATCTGCAGACGCACAGAGGCATGCGTAAAACACATATTTTGACTACTTCGTGCTGTTGCTATTTTTTTTTAAAGTTACCTTTCGTTTCCTTTGGATTTTTGTGCGTATTATGGAGCCGTCCTGGTCCATGTTTGTAAGCCTTTTTACCATGAGTAAATTCCCAAAAGTTGCAACAACTTGTAGTGATCCACTGGGTTTTGCCTGGCCAGCTGGGGTAGTTGATTTGCAGGTTTGCTCCCCAGGCTTTTTTCATTGTGTATTAGGCCAGGGAAATGATCAATTATCCTTGTGGTTTGCGCACTGGGACGTGCGGACCTTTAATGAATGAATGAATGTTTCTTTTTTGCTGTAAGTTGTGTGCGTAATGCGTAAAAGTGCATTAGTGGGACCGAGGGTTTAAATGGAGAAGTGACGTGGTGAGAGGGGAGGAGAGGCGGCATAGTGGATTCTTTTTCCCGGTGGATTACCCTGTGGATCATAAAGGCCCGTTTGGACACCTCACAGCCCGTTTTCAGCCAAGCGGGACGAGGGAGAGGACTGGTGGTCACCTCGGCGGAGCCGCGGCGTCTCTCCCGTGTGGACAGTAGGACAAACAAACTCTCTCTCACTCACCCTCACCACGCACCAACACACACACACATACGCACGCCACGCACGCACATTGACTATGAGCTCGCGCACCCCCGCACACACACATACACGCCGGCACGGACAGTGACAGTGCGCTCGCGCACCCACACACACACTCATTCCCACTCGGACTTAATGGACAGCGGGAGGGGGGAGGGCTTTCGGGTTCTGTTGATCTGTGTGTAATTGTTTATTATATGCCGCCTGTGATGGGCGCGTTTTGAGTTCAGTGAAATACAGAGACTCTAAGTAGCGACTTTGATTATTGCTTCCCTGGACGCACCAGTAGCGCGAGCCTAGATCCGCCTGCAGCAGTTGTGTCAGTTCCCCTTATATCCTTATTGTAAGGGAAATTGTTACAAACTGACATCGGAGTGTGTGATTGTAAATGGCGAGACTTTGTGTTTGTTTATTTATTAAGCTTCCACTGACCGTATCACATCTGTACACATGTCTTAAAACATGAAAAAAAAAAAAAAAACATACACACATACACCTAACCGCCGCTCGGAGTAACGCACATTTCCTTATGGTTATTAAAGCCTTGTCGGAATGGCGGGACGAAACTGTCGGAATGGCAGGACGTTTGCATGTCGGAATGGTGGTATGTCTGAGTGGTGACATGTCTGAATAGTAGAATGTCGGAATGGCGATATGTCGGAGTGGCAGCATGTCGGAATGGCAGCATGTAACCGATGAGGCTATAAAAGCCCATACTTCTAAGTATGGGCGTGACACTGTCACAACATTACTGTATACGCATTCATTAAAAATGTTGATAGGCGCTAATGTCAAAGTTTGGCGTGAAAGCCCTTGTAAAAGCACTTCAGTTTGCACCACCTCCTCTCCGTAGGGGGAAATATTGTCACTATAATTGTGTGTGGGTATATTAAAGGATAATTTCCGTTTTTTACAACCTGGACCTTATTTCTAGCATAAAATAAGATCATTTTACTCACCCAGAAACTTTGGTGTCATTTGGAGTTGTTTTGACGAAATTAGCCCCAGTGGAGCGGCGCGTATATCCGTATAATGCGAGAACACGGGGCACGCAATGCAGCCTCTAAATAACACATTATCCGCTGCAAAACTCGTTCATTTCGCCAATATTTTGTTACGATACACTAGTGATATTCCCCTCCGAGCCCGTGGTGGCATGTTATCAACATGCTGCGCCTGTAGGTTGACTACTAACCTCCGACCTGGATGATGTCATCTCCGACCGCTGCCCGGCGCGGCTAACTTGCTACCGCTAATGCTATGGTTCGTTTCTGCGTGTTTCTGACTTGTCAGAACAAAATGAGCAGCTGGATGAAGTTCAGCTTCCACAGGCTTCCTCTCCTCAACCTGGACTCACTAAAGCTCCGGCTAGTTGAGATAAAAATGGACCGGAATGCCGAAGCAGAATGATTATTATCAGAATGAGCCGGGCAGCGGTCGGAGATGACATCATCCAGGTCAGAGGTTAGTAGTCAACCTACAGGCGCAGCATGTTGATAACATGCCACCACGGACTCGGAGGGGAATATCACTAGTGTATCATAACAAAATATTGGCGAAATGAACGAGTTTTGCGGCGGATAATGTGTTATTTAGAGGCTGCATTGGGTGCCCCGTGCTCTCGCATTATACGGATATACGCGCCGCTCCACTGGGGCTAATTTCGTCAAAACAACTCCAAATGACACCAAAGTTTCTGGGTGAGTAAAATGATTGTATTTTATGCTAGAAATAAGGTCCAGGTTGTAAAAAACGGAAATTATCCTTTAACATTGGCATTTGTGAATTTGACTTTGTGCACCTTGTTTGCAGTGATGTTCATTTGCATAGAAAGGGGCAATGTTACCTAATTTAAATGAAGTCATTGTGATCTTACCCTGGTAGCTTGATTGTGGCCTGGGTGTGGACCTTGCCTGCATGTCTTGAGGTGGACTGGTGGCTATCAAAAGAGGTAATGATTAGGGATGAGCGAGTACAGCATTATCTGTATCTGTATCTGTTAAACATATGAATTATCTGTATCTGTATCTGTACTCTGAGTGGGCGGGGCCTAAACCGGAAGTGGGCGGGGTTTAACCCAGAAGTGGGTCGGGTTGTCTTGAAATGGGCAAGGCTTTAACCAGTATGTTATTTTAAGCATGCAATTGACATGGGTTGATCAGAAATTGTTATATTTATTGCTAATTAGAAAACTATTTACAGGACAGCATCAGCATTGAGCTTCAGATCAATGGTTTTGATCACGATAGCAAACAAACTATTTACACAACAAGTTTTGCAACAATGAATACAACACATGTGGTTGCAATTATGAAGGAAAATGTAATGAACAAGAGTTTTCATACTCAACAACTTTTTTTTTTACTTAAATTTTTTTTTAATGATCAGTGTGATTTTTCTTCTTTTTTTTTAATTTTATTTCCACACCAGGTGTGTGTGTGTGAGTGAGTAAGAGAGAGACAGAGACAGCTGAATGTCAGCTACTCTCTGTGTATCACTCATTATTCTGTATCACTGATCATGAGAGAGAGAGGGGAGGGGGGAGAGAGTGTAGCTTAATTTGTAATTTATACCACTACTATTTTTTATGAAATACAGCAAGAAAGTGTCAGACACTCAGTGCGTGAAGTTTAAAAAAATGGTTAGAGCCAGCTGACGGTTAAAAAAAAAAAAAAAAACTCCGACGACCGGCAGAGAGAGGGAGAGAGAGAGAGAGAGAGCGTGTTTGTGAAAAAAAAAAAATCTCCGACAGGCAGAGACGCAACGCGATCGGCACCACGTCTGAACGAACCCACGTTTACAAGAACTCTGGTTAATAAGTAAGTAACTGAAGTAATAACAAACCTGAAGCTGAAGAAACACTAAACGTTAAGGGAGAAGACCTGAGTGACTGAGGGAGAGACAGAGCTGTCAGCTGTTCTGTGTGTGAGTGATCAGAGGGACACAGCAACTCACCTGCATGTGTGTAGGGGAGGGGCTGTAGCCTATCACAGAACGCTGACACAGTCAGCTACCCAATGAGGATTTTTATTCAATCTTTTTTTTTTTTTTTTTTCCGAGCACAGATATTGACTCGTATTACTCGTTTAATACTCGTACTCGGCAAAAGTGCTTTATCCGTACCGGATACTCGTTTCAGCCGAGTATCCGGCTCAACTCTAGTAATGATGAAAGTTTGCGCACAATTAAAGCAGTTGAGTTCAGCACACAAAACCCTTTTTGATGTGTCAACTTTATAAAAGGTCTATGGTTTGACTTAACTATAAGGGAAAACATGTCACTTTATTGCCAAAAGAGTTGTGCAATATTTGATACTAAGTATTAATTTCTACTATGAACTCATTGTGGTCTTACCCTGGTGGGCTGGTCTGAATGTGGACCCTTCTCTCCTGTCTCGAGGTGGACTAGGAGCTGGTAATACAGGTCAGGTGATGTGTGAATCAGTTTTGTCATAACAAGTCTAGCAGTTAGCAGTTCAGTTCCTTTTTAATTTAATTTTAACAAAATCTTTTTTGTAATTTTTGTTGCACAAGAATAAGTTACCTTGGAGGACGCTTTGAGATTGACTTAGTTCTGTAAGGGCAAACGTGTCACACATTACTGTCATTACTGTCGAGTTGTGCATCATTTGACCAAAAAGGATGTACAGTACCATAGTTTTTACTATGTACTGATTATGGTCTTACCCTGGTAGTTTGGCCTGGTTGTCGACCCTGCCTGCCTGTCTCGAGGTGGTCTAGGGGCTGTTAATAGAGAAAATAACATTTAAATTACACTTGTCATAACAAATCAAGCAGTAAGTAAAACAGTTAAGATCTTCACACAAAATCTTTGTTGTAATTTCTGTTACATAACAATAACTCTCGTGTCACCTAGGAAGAGGTCTTGGGTTTGATTCAGAAAAGAGTTGTGCATCGTATGACCAAAAAGGATGTAGTTTTTCTACTATGAACGGATTGTGGTCTTACCCTGGTAGTGATGTGTAAATCAGTTTTGTTATAAGTGATTAACCAACCCTGTTTAAGTTCTGTAATAACTCGTACGTGTCACCTTGGAAGAGGTCTTGAGATAGATTTAGGTCTGTAAAGGCAAACGTGTCACACATTATTGCCAAAAGAGTTGTGCATCATATGACAGAAAAAAAGACATAGCTTCTCCTATTGACTTATTGTGATCTCACCCTGGTAGGTTGGCCTGTGTTCCTGCCGGGCTCGCGGTGGACTGGCAGCTGTTAATTCAGGTATTGATGTGCAAATCAGTTTCATTATAACAAGCTTAACAATTAAAGCAGTTGAATCCCTCACACACAACCGTTTTTAATTTCTATAATAGCTCTTGTCTCACCTAGGAAGAGGTCTTGGGTCTGACTCAGATCTGTAAAGGCAAATGTTTCAGACATTATTGTAAAAAGAGTTGTGCATCATATGACAAAAAAAAGACATAGCTTCTACTATTGACTTATTGTGATCTCACCCTGGTAGGTTGGCCTGTGTTCCTGCCGGGCTCGCGGTGGACTGGCAGCTGTTAATGATGTTTGAAATTAAGCTTGTCATGACAAATCAAGCAGTTAAGCAAAGCAGGTGAGTTCCTCACACAAAAACCCTTTTGATTTCTGTAATAACTCTTGTCTCACCTTGGAAGAGGTTTTGGGTTTGACTGAGGTCTGTAAGAGAAAAAGGTGTCACAAATTATTGCCAAAAGAGTTGTGTATCATTTGACCAAAAAGCATGTAGTTTTTCTGCAATAAACTGATTGTGGTCTTACCCTGGTAGGCTGGCATGGTTGTCAACCCTGCCTGCCTGTCTTGAGGTGGTCTAGGAGCTGTTAATACAGTTAGTGATGTGTAAATCAGTTTCGTTATAACAAGCCCCTCATACAAAAACCCTGTTTTATATCTGTTACTTTATATTGTGTTACCTTGGAATAGGTCTTGTATATGTGGTTATTTGAATTATTATTCGTTTTAATCTTAACATTTTCTGTTATTGTTATTGAATCAGTTATTTTCAAGTATATCAGATTGAATTAAATAATTGGTGTAAAGCAACATCTTTTAAACGGTTCCGGGGGCCAGGGGTCTCATTTATAACCGTTTCGTACGCACAAAATGGGGCCTGAAAGTGGCATACGTGACTTTCCACGTCAAGGTTGTGATCTATAAAAAACAAACTTGATGGGAGAATGTGCGCATCCCTAAGCAAACTACTACTACGCATGGTTTGGAGAAAAAGGGGAATTGTCGACACAGACGGTGTGGTGGTGAACTGAAGTCAGACTGAAGAAATGTAGAGTGAGAAGAACGATTATGTTTTTATTATTACGATTATTATTTTATTATTACGACTTGGCACTTTTTAAATCACATCTTAAAACCCATTTATTTAGACAGGCTTTTAATATTGAGTAACTTTTTTCCTTTTGATATGTATTCTATCATTTGTGTTTTTTCTGTAAAGCACTTTGATCATCTTTCTGATGTTGTAAGGTGCTATATAAATAAACTTTATTATTATTATATTATTATTATCGCACTTCATATGTTTAATTTCAACCCGTATGCGTTAGATCCACGTTACCACAGTGATTTAATTCAAGAGCGTTATTTTGCATTGGACTGGTGTTTTCGAAACATCTTCTTAGAATCTAACTGAAAATTCAAAATCAAAATTCCTTCTTTATATTTAATCACCATCGTCTCACCGTCGTATTGTCCACTCCCAGAGCGCAGGCGGAGGAAAAAAGGGTGTGTACAGGGCAGGATGCAAAGCTGATTCATCTGCGCACACTTGTAGGAACACTGTGATTTATAAAGGGAAGTTTGCTTACAAATGTGTGTGCGCATGGTTTTATAAATCTGAATATTTTTTGGCGCACACAAAACTTGGCATTTGGATCCTACGCACAGTTTTATAAATGAGACCCCAGATTACTTAAAATGGGAATCCACGCCACGAAAATCACAACGTGTCTTACTTTTGTAGGTCGTCCTGAGAACAGCCTTCTTCTTTCTAGGTAGGGTTGAACCTGCTAACAGACATAGAAGAGTTGCTCTTAATGTTTTACTTCATGGCTCAAGAGCCACTGTGAAGTTTTAGCTGTTTCTGTGACATGATTAAATGCCATGCTGTTATGAGTATTTAAAATATAAAATGTAATATGTATGATGATTTGAGTGTACTTACACTTACTGGAGCTTTGCATTCCTGCAGGCTTTCGCTTCTTGGTCAGCTGCGGCTTTGAAACTAATGTTGGAACTAATTACAGGTGAGGAACAAATAACAAATCATAAATCACTTTACAAAAGACATGATTGTTGGTTTTGATATCAGTGCATGGACAGCAGTTCATTTTTTTTCTTGTGATGGCTTCTCTCTCTTTTTTAGTCCTTACTATTTTCTGACAAAGGGGAAATGTGTCCCTCTAGAGTAACTGCTACATTTGACAATTAATATCCCAATCAAAAATATTTTTTATGCGTGTCGTACAGGCCTAAAATTGCATGTCAGTGTAAAACAGCCAGTCCTTAAGGGGGAGGAGAATTCACACTGGCGTAGATGAGGTGCTCACAAACCGTGATGACAAATTAACAGAGGAGAATGGATGTAGCACACTCGGAGCCTTAGATGCAAAATTATTTAATAAGATCGTATGAACAAAACCAACATTTCGACCATGATGATCTTCATCAGGGTGTGACACATTCAGTCAGGGTGTGCCACACCCTGACGAAGACCATCATGGTCGAAACGTTGGTTTTGTGGTTAACAATTAGGAACTACTGCAGTGGATACCACTTACTGTTTTTTTGGACATAGCTGTCAGTGTTGGAGGGGTTGGGGGTGTAGGAGGTGATGGAAACTGAATCAGGGCCTTCTTCTTCTTAATTGTCGCCACTATCCTCATCCCCATCTTCTTTCCACCAATGTGGCTTTGTCCTTTTTCTGCAAATGTAAACAATAGGAGGACTGAGCAGACATTAGACAATATGAAAAGCATTTCAGTTGTATGGCAAATACCACAATTTACACTTCTGTTACATGGTATTATATCAAAATACATGGCATAATTCAGTGGCAGCACATTTCCAGTATGTGTACAATATTAATTTTGTAAAGTAGATTAATCTGAAATAAAACCACTACGTAACTGTTTTACAGATTAGTCAGTCTAATGACAATTTAACAACTACTTAAACCAGTGATTATACATCCTTGTATTTGTGTTTAAATGTGTGCCCTATGATTATGGAATTTGGTAGTACTGAGAACAAAGTCACATGTCTTGGAGGACTATCAGAACTGCAAGCTTCCCTGGTACTTAATTCTCACTCTGAAGTAAGAATGACAACCTACCTAGTCTTTTTTTCTCCCTCCACGTCGGAATTTAAATCGGATGTCTCACAAGAAGACGTCCATTTCTGGACAATCTTGTCCAGTACATCTGTGGGGGATATTAGAGGGGACATACTATGAAAAAGTCATTTTTCCACTGTTTGGTAATTGGACTGCCTACTAACCCTACTACTTTTTTTTGAAGAAGTGCTTCTGTAATGTTAATAGATTATGCTTATAGGTTTGGATTTCATGTGTTCAACAAACTGTATTTTGTTTTTCAGATTACCTGACTCGTATAAGACACGGACTTCATGGCGTGCCCATCCTTTCTCTGGCTGTGGCGCCTCCCTGGCTGTGGCGCCTCCCTGGCCTTTATGCTCCGCTTTGCAGTTGTAGGGTGGCCACCATGCAAAGGCACCATCTAGCCACTCCTTGGCAACTGGTGCAGTGGATTGCTCTTTTACTCATACCTCAACTCAACCAGGGAGTACATTGTGACCTGACAGACACCAGGTTTAAATGCCACAATCAACGCAAAATAAGAAACACAGACAAAACATAAAGAACTGAAAATAAAAACAGAAGAGGGGTTCAATGTAAGAGGGGAATGGAAACAAATTTCCCCTCTAAGGGCACCAGGAACAGCTTGTCATCCATGCATTCGATTTTGCACATGTCGGTTGGCTCACAGACTACCGGTAAGTCCACAACTCTAATGCCAAGTGTTGTTGATGGTAGTGGCCTCTTGAGCCTGTGCAGAAAGGTTTTGTATTGGAAGGTACTGAAGTTGTCCAACACGCCATGCCTTTTCACATCCTCCACCAAGTGTGTCACATTGTGGACGTTGTATGAAATGTACTTTTTGCCATAGAGTTCTCCGAAGTGCTGCACGAAGGATGTCAGAAGTGCATTTGCGTACTCTGTACAGTCTTGAGTTGATGAGAATGTGGATCCCCACAGACAGCAGCAAGAAATTGTGATAAATGGCGTTGTTCAAAATGCCCTTCAGAAGAACAGGTCCTGTGTGAAGGAGAAACTGCCTGAACTCAGTTGCCTTCCAACGATCCAGTTCTCGCAGTGCCCTGGGTCTCCGAGAAAACTCGAGAGGGACATGGCTTCTAGCATCTGTCAGTCTTTGAGACAGTTTGGTGAGCACTGTGCAGCCTTTAACCCATTTAATCCCATCAAAAAATATTTCCAGTAGAAAGGCCCTAAAAAGGTTAGTAAGTGGAGTATCGACATATTTCCAAAAATACTGAAGCGAGAAACCCTTCTGATCACATATGTGCAGTTTCCTATGTTCAGTGTAAATTGTTACACGATCAGAGTTGATTACATCCTGGTTGCACCATCCATGGAAGATGGCTGCATCAAAGCCTCAACAAAGAATGTCAATAAAGAAGGTTGACAAAGATAAGACACGATTTTTGGGACACATCATCTTTAAAGGATAATTTCCGTTTTTTACAACCTGGACCTTATTTCTAGCGTAAAATAAGATCATTCTACTCACCCAGACAACTTTGGTGTCATTTGGAGTTGTTTTGATGAAATTAGCCCCAGTGGAGCGGCGCGTATATCGTATAATGCGAGAACACGGGGCACGCAATGCAGCCTCTAAATAACACATTATCGTGTATTATTATATACAAGTTGCAGGTGGTCAAACATAAAATCTAAACATTCAATCAATCTACAGGTTTCAAGGTATCATATCTCAGTCAGGTCCAAGAAGTGGTGGGGGCCCATCTTTACATGGTCTTTGAACAATGCCCTCATAAGTACAGTGGCTACTAGTTTCATTTGGACGTTTCCCTCACGTTGCGTGAAATTGTAGGTCACACTGTAGCCACTAGGTGGAAGCATCGTACTGAGATGCAGCTCAAAAGATTTTGGGATAATTCCACGTTTGACCACAACGTAGCTGCAATGGAGAGTGGCGCTGTTCATAGGCCATAGGCTACTTCATTTGCAGCTGTGGTCGAGAGAGCTAGAGAGTGGATGGAGAGAGGGACCGCTACGCCGGTCAATCAGATCAATGTTGTTTTTTATTGTTTCACAGTGGTTACAGTAGCCTATGTTCAACAGGATCAGTGGTTCTCAGCCTTTTGGGGGTCCCCTGCATATTTTTGATCTCTCCTGTAGCCTGGCTGGGTGACTCCAAGTTTGAGTAGTTTGAGTTCTGCAAGTTCTGGTGAATGTAACAATCCACTCATAGCCCACGATCGCTACGTCCGTGCCAGCAGCCTGGACCCGATGCTGCTGGACTCACGAGCGGAGCATTAATGCACATCTGTCAGCAGCTGCTCTTGAAGGGACAGATTAGATGCTTATTTTGTTAACAGTGACTTTGTTGCATCCAAACATTTAGCATATCTGTCGGGTGCTGTCTCTTATCCGGTACAAAGTGGGAGATGACAGAACTACTTTAATCGAGGGAAAGCTACATTGTTGCGAGTTGACTCCGGCCGGCGTGTGCACATGCACTAAGCCTGTGAATATTCTCGTTTGTCCCGGACTCCCGGTCATAGTTATCTCAAGGAAATTTAAATCGAATGCAACTTGACTTGGTTATTCGTCTAGGAAGACGTTTCACCTGAAGCCTCTTGGATTACAAGTTACAGTTGCATTCGATTTAAATTTCCTTGAGATAAGATGGTCTCACACAGACGTTTGTGTTTTTCTTACGTAAATGACTTTGTTTACATTAAAACTACAGGTCTCTCAGTCCGTGATTTTTCCATGTGTGATGGTTTCTGAAGCTTACAACTTACACAAATGAAACATTCGATTTCTGGGCATTTATACCTCGGGCCGACAATAGCTTATTTTTTTCTTCAATTATTGTTTTCATCTACAGTTATATTTATCATAATGTGCCCAATTCGGGAGGGAGAGAGGGGGGGGGGGAGTGCCGCGGTCACGTTACATAATGTAACAGTTTCCAGAAAAATACAAAACAAGATATTTATTCATGTTACCCTCTGTTTAGGTAGATAAAGGTCTCAGTCACATTTGAATAAAAATAATGCAATTAGGCTAAATATCATAGGATCTTTTTTTTTAAGATTTTCACTTAACGAAATGAAACGAAAACAATGAAGCCTACAGTTTTGTCCTCCGGCTTATGAAAAGTGTGAGGAAAGGTAGCTACTGTAAGAACCGGTTTTTCTAAGCTGACTGAACAGCTGTGTGAAGTTCTGTGGGGGGCAGGGCTGTAGCCTACTTGAGTGAAGTATCCACAAGCACACCTATTGATCAGAGATAAATGAAGGTACTAATGTGTCGCTGATGTGTCTATTAGGCTAAGCTGGTCCTACAGACCGCTGCATATAAACCCCACTGTAGCGATTTTCACCTAGCCTCGCTTTCAATAAAACACACACTAGCATTCTATAGCCTAATTGCAATCAGTGAAATATATGAAATCAATATAAAACACAATTTAAATATGAGAGTTGCTGTTTCTCTAGTTTAATAGCGCTGCAGCTGCATTTGCCGTGCGCCCCTGTCTGTATGTGAACCTGTGTCTGTCTATGTGCAGGCAGAGATCAGAGATGGTGTTTTAAATAACCATGCTAGCGTTTCACCAGCTCTCATCTCCGCCAGTCAGCCTCTCAACCTGCCGCCTCTCTCGCGTGCGGGCGCACCGCACGTAAACACACGTGAGACGTGGACACATTTATTTATTTATTCTGTGGGAAACACTGATCAAGCTGTGCGTACGCACAACTCTCCGCAATATTCCATTGATAAATCACACCGGACCCAAGAATGGTGCGGACATGAACACACCTCACACTCGACCCCCAGAATGCCTCAGCACAACCATATATGGTCAGCACGTGCATAATTAAGTAGCCATGTGCGCTCTGTGGAGCGGCAACAAAGTAACAAAGACAACACCCGGAATGATGCTTCGGCGGACCAGGGACCTCATGTATCAATACTTGCGTGGATTTCATACTGAAACATGGCGTACGCCAAAATCCAGAAACTGTCGTACGCACAAAGAAAATCTGATGTATCAAAGTGTGCGTACGCATGGATCCAAGCACTTTTCTTTTGTACATCCCAATCAACGTGGAATTGAGCGCACATGTAGAAGTGGTAATCTCCTCCCTGTCCACGCCCCCATTTAAATATGCAAATCATTGTAAATAAGGCCTGCACCAAAGATTCCCTTCTCTTTACGGTCAGAAAACACCATGAAAAACTGTGAGGAACAGCAATTTAACCAAATTTGAGTGGAAGGTGCTCCTCGATAAAGTTGAGCCGTGTAAACATCTTTTTTTCTCTCTTTTTTTTGCCGTCCTCCGGCACCATCACAAAGGGGGTGGGAGAGTGTATGTGTTATATAAAGGTGAATGTGAGGCGGAGGACCGCTGTCATCCCAAATGAAAGCAGACACTGTACTCTAATTAAATTATGTGAAATGGATTTACAATTTTATTTGCCTTCTTTTATACACAGATCGCGTAGTAAATAAATGCAGAAGTGCGCCAGGGAGGCTGATAAAGACACATGTCCAACTTTACGCATGTGTTTATTGACATTAAAGCAGAAGTGAGTGATCCGGTCGTTTTCGCTAATGCTGCGTTCCAGGCAGGCTTTTGAAATCGTAAATTACAGCTTCAAGTCACAACTTACGACTTTGTAGCGTTCCAGGCAACCCACTCGTGTTTTTCCGACCTGTTTTACCGGTGAAAGTCACTATAACGGCCACTCGTAACTTCCGACCCGTGAACTCGTACCAGATCGAACTGGTACCACTTCACGGTCGGAAAAATACGAGTTTCCTTGAACGCACCATAACAGTCCTCGTCGCTACGTCACCACATTCACGGCGTTCCTTGGCTGCACACACAGCCCTGCATGCCGTTCTCTCTCCTCATTGGATAAAAACTGTAGGATACGATAAATGTTTTCTCTTCGGCTCAGAGCAGAGCAGAGGGACTGAGAGACCCGTGTTTCAGTCCAAACACTCTATGTAAGTGATTGCTGTCGGAAGATATAACTATTTAAGACTTATATTAACACAAATATATCACTCACTTCTGCTTTAAGTACTTCACACAGTCTGTGTAGTTTAACCAGCAAAAAGAAAGTCACTGACAGCGTGATATTTCAGCAGACATGCTCAATGTGCATCGGGGCGGGGGGTTACATAGGACAATTAAACAAATACATTTACTTTGCGCGCATACAGTCCCAGGCTGTAATCTGTACCCAGCTATGCTGAATGAATGAATCGTGCGCTGAACCAGCCACCTCGCCACAATGTTTGTTAATATGTGTTGCATTTACGCATCACATATGATCTGTACATTTATAGTATAAAAATGCTTCCTGTTCACAGTGTGGTCAGCACCTGAATGGAGGCGATGGCTCCCCAACGTGTCGCGCTCTCAGGCCGGTTGCAGCGCACTGCGCTCAGTTCAAAGAGAATTGCCCTCGGAGTCATCATGTGCAAAAAAAAAAACAACCTCCGGGACTCGTGTGCACTTCGCACTGCAGCATCTGCAATATCTTAAGACTAAAGCTGATGCTATTTTCTGCACCACTTTGCGCATGCTTTTCTATCCACCTATCTAATTGCAACATGTGGATGGGTTAGTTGTTCATAAATGTGTCTCTGATGTGCACATTACTCTGAGGACTAATTGTTTTCACATTATTAACAGTTTCCCAGCTTCACCTCTTAAGTGTCGCCAAAGGAACAACAGCAGTAGAAACGTGCGTACGCCAGCTATGGAGTTGGCGTGGGGCACCGCACTTTTCCACGGTCATTTCACTTTTGATACATCTGAACGTTGGCGTGGAAAATGACGTACGCCACTTTTTTGTGCGTACGCAACATTGATACATGAGGCCCCAGGCCTGCCCTCGCTTTTGAGGTCGGTTGTGAGAAAAATGCCTACTGTCCAGACAACTGTGTTTTTTTAAAGCTCCCCTGCATTACACAAACACACACATACGGTATATATAGCCGCACATATAGGCTATATCAGTGATCATAATAATGATGATAAGAGAAAATGCATTGTTCACTAAAACTGCACGTTGGCATCCCAGACTGAAATAAAATCTTTGCTTACAGTGAGAGCTGCTCTACTAAGTGAACTATACCTTTCTTGCGTTACTAATGTTATTGTGTCTCGAGTGTTTCAGAGTCGGCCGGCTGGAAACCAGCTGACCCCGACTGACTTTTTTTTTTTTGCGGGCACATCAGCACGGCTGCATCTTCGGTCGCGGCTGCTGTGGCAGTTGCCCATATTGCCCTATGGCCAGTCCGTCCCTGTGCCACTGGTTGTTTGTGTTGTCTGTCAAAACATGGATGAATGAAACCTATATCCACACATCTTGTAGCCTATTTCTATTGAGGGAAAGTTATTTCAGGATATCCTGTTTTATCGCCCAGCCCGAAAGTGACATAGGCTATTGCCCGTTCATTCATGAGAAATCATCCAGCTACACTCTCAGTCAAACAAGGTGGGGAATGAACACTACTGTACAGTAGTTGGTTCATTTTAAAAACACACCGGCAGCATCGCCCACTGAGTTAATTAACTGCTGTGTGGAAAACCAAGCTGTGGTCCATAATCGCGATGCAGATGGGTGTGTTTGGAGCTGACAAGAGGATCGATAAAAGAGAGTGAGACGTATAGCTGCCGTCGGTTACATGCTGCCACTCCGACATATCGCCATTCCGACATTTTACTATTCAGACATGTCACCATTCAGACATACCACCATTCCGACATGCAAACGTCCTGCCATTCCGACAGTTTCGTCCCGCCATTCCGACAAGGCTTTCATTTCCATAAGGAAATATGCGTTACTCCGAGCGGCGGTTAGGTGTATGTGTGTATGTTTTTTTTTTTTTTCATGTTTTAAGACATGTGTACAGATGTGATACAGTCAGTGGAAGCTTAATAAATAAACAAACACAAAGTCTCGCCATGTACAATCACACATGTCCGATGTCAGTTTGTAACAATTTCCCTTACAATAAGGATATAAGGGGAACTGACACAACTGCTGCAGGCGGATCTAGGCTCACGCTACTGGTGCGTCCAGGGAAGCAATAATCAAAGTCGCTACTTAGAGTCTCTGTATTTCACTGAACTCAAAACGCGCCCATCACAGGCGGCATAAAATAAACAATTACACACAGATCAACAGAACCCGAAAGCCCTCCCCCCTCCCGCTGTCCATTAAGTCCGAGTGGGAATGAGTGTGTGTGTGGGTGCGCGAGCGCACTGTCACTGTCCGTGCCGGCGTGTATGTGTGTGTGCGGGGGTGCGCGAGCTCACAGTCAGTGTGTGTGTGTGTGTGTGTGTGTGTGTGTTGGTGCGTGGTGAGGGTGAGTGAGAGAGAGTTTGTTTGTCCTACTGTCCACACGGGAGAGACGCCGCGGCTCCGCCGAGGTGACCACCAGTCCTCTCCCTCGTCCCGCTTGGCTGAAAACGGGCTGTGAGGTGTCCAAACGGGCCTTTATGATCCACAGGGTAATCCACCGGGAAAAAGAATCCACTATGCCGCCTCTCCTCCCCTCTCACCACGTCACTTCTCCATTTAAACCCTTGGTCCCACTAATGCACTTTTACGCATTACGCACACAACTTACAGCAAAAAAGAAACATTCATTCATTCATTAAAGGTCCGCACGTCCCAGTGCGCAAACCACAAGGATAACTGGCCTAATACACAATGAAAAAAACCTGGGGAGCAAACCTGCAAATCAACTACCCCAGCTCCAATAGACTAGCCCATGGCCAGGCAAAACCCAGTGGATCACTACAAGTTGTTGCAACTTTTGGGAATTTACTCCTGGTAAAAAGGCTTACAAACATGGACCAGGACGGCTCCATAATACGCACAAAAATCCAAAGGAAACGAAAGGTAACTTTAAAAAAAATAGCAACAGCACGAAGTAGTCAAAATATGTGTTTTACGCATAAACACATTTTGCGTCTGCAGATCAAATTGTCTATAATTAAACTTGGAGCCAGACCCGGCCAGGCTACAGGAGAGATCAAAAATATGCAGGGGTCCAGGACCCCCATGAGAACCACTGATCCTGTTGAACGTACTGTAACCACTGTGATACAATAAAAAACAACATCACTGATCTGATTCACCGGCGTAGCGGTCCCTCTCTCCATTAACTCTCTAGCTCTCTCGACCACAGCTGCAAACTAAGTAGCACAGCGCCAATAATAATAATAATAATAATAATAATAATAATGCATTTTATAATCGAGATGGGATGTGACAAGGGCGTTGACCAGAGTCAAAGTGCTGTTAGAGGAGAGAGATGGGCGGAGGCGGTGATCATAGTTATTAACCTACACATTTAATGACCTTATGTCGGAATGGCGGGACGTTTCCAAAAAAGGAAAGTACCGCCATTCCGACAATGAAAACAAAAATTGTCGGAGTGGTGGGACGTTTTCAATTAATGGAAGTGCCGCCATCACGACAATTAGACGTCAATGTCGGAGTGGCGGTATGTCGGAATGACCCGCGGATACCGCTGCCGTCGTTACATTTTTCTCATTGAAAAACTATACTGTATTATTATTAGGCCTATATTGCATTCCCCATTCGTGTTCACTGCTCCGTGCTGCTGTCTTATAGAGGCGATCTGCTGCTCACAGATGCCACCTGGCGGTTGTTTGGGCACATTGCAGCTTCTGGTGAAAACACAATTACTCCTCCACAAAAAATCCGCGTGAGCCTCTCGTGACTCACGCGTGAATCTCGCGTGAAACCGTCCAAATGAAACTAGTACCCACTGTAGCCACCTCTTCTACAGACAAGTTGTTGAAAGGAAGTCTCTCATACATGATGGCTCAGTGACAAATAAGGGTTGGCAAGATGAGCAATTTATGATTTTTTTTAATTAAAAATTTGTTTTAAAAGCTTGCATCAGATTTGTTCAAATGTACATTTTGTAATCATGTTGGTTTTAGCTATTTTGAAATTACATTTGAACCTGAACAAAAGTAAGAATGAGGTTATGCAGGTTACATCTATTCTGAGTGACCCCCCCATGTTTAAATTTTCATTTACAATGGTAAAACGAAAAGCACACTAAAGGAATATTGCACTAAAATGTAAATCCAACAACAAAGTTACAACATTATGTCTTAAATGTTGCACAAGTGACAATGGTGATGTTTATAGGTGTCTTTTTGTTTTTGCTCTAAAAAAAAGTTGGAATATAAAAAATTTGATAGCTATAATGGATATGTAAAATTAGTATGCATATTATCCCACCGGTTACAATTGTGGCTGACTATAAAGCACACTTTAAGCTATGTTTCCCTGAAAATTAATAAAAAATAAAAAGATTGATTATCTGCTAATGGCACATGATTTGAATTTTTTCATGTCTGGGAAAAATTTGGGATTAAATGGGTTAAGACTGAGCAGTAGCCTAATTAGAGGAATCCTGCATCATCACCCGCCTCAGGCAAGGGCACACAGGGCTCGGGTTCTATTCACAGCTCCACTTCTTCCTGAACTTAAAGCAGATATCAGTGGAATGTTTTTGTTAATATAAGTCCTAAATAGTCCTATTTTCCGTCAGCAATCACTTACATGAAGTATTTCAGCCTAAACACGAGTCTCTCCGTCACTCTGCTCTGCTGTAACCCGAGGAGAAAATTTTCCTTGTGGGATACAAGTGTTATCCAATGAGGAGAGAGAACGGCATGAAGGGCTGTGTGTGCAGCCAAGGGATGCGCGTGAATGTGGTGACGTAGCACGAGGACCAATTGATGCCTGACAAGGGCGGGGGCTGCTAACTCATGGTGCGTTCAAAGAAACTCGTACTTTGTGTTTTTCCTTCCTGTGAAGTCATACCAGTTCGATCTGGTACGAGTTCACGGGTCGGAAGTTACGAGTGGCCGTTATAGGGAACTTTCACAGACAACAGGATGGTAAAAACACGAGCTACGGGTTACCTGGAACGCTACCAAGTCGTAGTTGTGACTTGAAGCTGTAACTTACGGTTTCAAAAGCCTGCCTTGAACGCAGCATTAGCCGAAACGGCCGTGAAGCTGATATCTGCTTTAATGCTGCTCCTTTATTTACTACGATTATTGTCTTACATTATTGGACAAATTGGTTAATCCAGGTGTGTCTGAGTAGCCACAATGGTCAGACACACCTAGATTAATCAATTTGTCCAATAATGTAAGACAGGAAATAAAGGAGCAGCATGAAGTAGTGAGGCTGTGCATAGGGCCCATAGCACACTACACATAATAGGGAAACATGCAGAGAGAACTGAAAAGCAGCCCTGCAAATAGAAAAAGTGAGTTTTACTGTAGGAAACCTGCTGCAACGATCGGGAAATGTTGATAAGTGTGTAAGAAAGTACCTGAGGAAAACAGGATTTAATGGACAGAGTTTAGTTATTATTATTACTTATTTATTTTATTTACTTTTTTTTATTACTGCTAACTGAATGTACCACACTCCAGTCCGGTGGGTGGCGGCAGTGCACCTGTGAGCTGGCGGCAATGCACCTGTAAGCCGGATGCCGGCCGCCATTAACATCAACAGAAGAAGACGAAAAGGAGAAATCCTGCAGGTCTTGCACAGGCTGAGTTGGGGACGGCCGTTGACATATTCACGCTTACAGGTAAGTTGGCCAAAAATAATAATGCATAGATTATTTATTTATCATGCTTGTGTGTGTGCGTGTTCACATACTTAACGTAATCGCACGCAAGCGTTAATTGATTTGTATTTGGGAATGCGCGGGCGCGGTCTGCAAACTCTGCTAAAGTTTGCTCACTTATGTACGTTAAATTAGCCATCTGCGTCAGGCTATGGCATTTAGTGGCTTTGTGGATCATTATTATGGCTAAAAGCAGGTTTGTCGTCTGTAGGGCTATGGTTAGGACTAGCAAGCGTTCGAGGCAAGGCGACTAACGGTCACGTTACTATGGGCAACTGAGGCAAGTGAAACAAATAAGATTAACGTAAGTAAACGTGTCAGTTTGTCAATTTAAATAACCGTTAGCACAACTGCTTTACCCTAACGTTCCCCTAATCTTATTATGACACACGTAACCTAACATTTAATGTCGTTTTCACGGTAACGGTTAACTCTTCTAGCGTTAACGTTGGCTTGGTTATGTTGTCAACACTACCCTTTATCGTTAGGCACAAATCTTTGTTTGCTGATGGTAACGATAACGGTAGCTTGGTTGCTTTTTAATTGTTTTAGTGGCACCTTGTCTGAGTATAACATAACTACGGTATGTTGTAACTATAACATCATCAGATCTTAACATGTTACTTCAGCCGTTAATCCAAGGAAACGTTAACGTTAATATGGACACAATTGGGTAAAAAGCGTATTCACTTACCTGTTGTCTAAACTTGAATACAAAACTACAATAAAACTAACAGATTTTACTTAATAATGATATATTTACAGATTTAAAATTCCAAATTTTTTTTACAAATATTGATTATTAACGATATCGAGGAGACGTGTAGATCGAGCAGACGAGTAAAGCAGAGCTGAGAGTAGAGTAATTTTGAGTTGCCCTGGAGACGGTGATAAGAATTCGCTCGTGCCTGCCACCACAACGCAACCGTTATGATAGCTTACCCAGTCTAATTAGGGCCACGGGCAATCGCACCGGGCACTGGTCCCAACAGCTATGAAATAGCTGCAGGGACCAGTGCCGGCGAAGCCCGGGCACTACTGTTATTGTGTGGATTTTTTCTTGTTCTTCTGTTCGGCCATTTTCTTCCGCCTTTTTACGGTCTTCTTCTAGTCCTTCATACTTTGTGCTATTTCAACAATTCATATATCAAAACGTGCAGCTTTTTTTTTTTTTTTTTTTAACTTTATCGGCATTACTATTTATACTTTTTAAAATATTTAACTTTTTCTGCAAATTAAACTCTAGACAAATTATTTTCTCCAGTTTTGTAGCCACACTTGTCTTCTGGCTAAAATTCTGGTCAAAAATGCAAAGAGACTTAGATAATAATTTAAAATATTTTTTAAATGCAGCCAGGGAGCTCTCTGCTCTCATTCAGCCCAATGCATTTTTTTCACAGCAGCAGGAGAACGAGCTCAACTTTGTAACTTGCTGTTAAGTGCTTTTTAATTCATTTTAATTCACCAAAAAATAGTCACACGTCACAAAAAAGTCCACAACTCCAATGTAGTGTAGGGGGTAGGGTGGCCGCTTGCCAACCCCAAGGTCACTGGTTCAAATCCAAGGGAAGAACTCTTGTTATGTTATGTTGAATTCTGCTCTCCTCCCCCGCCTTCAATTGGTTACAGGTGTTTGTTATCTCCTTGATTACTCATACCAGTTTGCAGCACATCATCACATTACAATGAATGACAACAGTTTTGAAAGCAGTGTGCTCTCTGTAGCCGAGTGGCAGAGTAAAGGCTTAATGATCATAAGGTCATGGGTTCGATTCCTGCCTCAGTCATTTCACATCATTGCTTGACTTTTGATTCCAATTATTCAGCTGTCATTGGACAGTCTTTGATTCCTCATAGTATAAAGCTCATTGTAACTCAGGTTCTCTGTGGCCATATGGTTAGTGCGGCGGATAATGTGTTATTTAGAGGCTGCATTGCGTGCCCCGTGTTCTCGCATTATACAGTGGGTACTAGTTTCATTTGGAGGGTTTCACGCGAGATTCACGCGTGAGTCACGGGAGGCTCACGCGGATTTTTTGTGGAGGAGTAATTGTGTTTTCACCAGAAGCTGCAATGTGCCCAAACAACCGCCAGGTGGCATCTGTGAGCAGCAGATCGCCTCTATAAGACAGCAGCACGGAGCAGTGAACACGAATGGGGAATGCAATATAATAATAATACAGTATAGTTTTTCTATGAGAAAAATGTAATGACGGCAGCTATACGTCTCACTCTCTTTTATCGATCCTCTTGTCAGCTCCAAACACACCCATCTGCACCGCGATTACGGACCACAGCGTGGTTTTCCACACAGCAGTTTATTAACTCAGTGGGCGATGCTGCCGGTGTGTTTTTAAAATGAGCCAACTACTGTACAGTAGTGTTCATTCCCCACCTTGTTTGACTGAGAGTGTAGCTGGTTGATTTCTCATGAATGAACGGCCAATAGCCTATGTCACTTTCGGGCTGGGCGATAAAACAGGATATCCTGAAATAACTTTCCCTCGATAGAAATAGGCTACAAGATGTGTGGATAGGTTTCATTCATCCATGTTTTGGATGAATGGCCACAGCAGCCGCGACCGAAGATGCAGCCGTGCTGATGTGACCACAAAAAAATAAAAGTCAGTCGGGGTCAGCTGGTTTACAGCCGGCCGACTCTGAAACACTCGAGACACAATAACATTAGTAACGCAAGAAAGGTATAGTTCAAGCAGCTCTCACTGTAAGCAAATATTTTATTTCAGTCTGGGATGCCAACGTGCAGTTTTAGTGAATAATGCATTTTCTCGTATCATCATTATTATGATCACTGATAGCCTAAATGTGCGGCTATATATACCGTATGTGTGTGTTTGTGTAATGCAGGGGTGCTTTAAAAAAACACAGTTGTCTGCACAGCAGGCATTTTTCTCACAACCGACCTCAAAAGCGAGGGCAGGTCCGCCGAAGCATCATTCCGGGTGTTGTCTTTGTTGTTAGTTTGTTGCCGCTCCACAGAGAGCACATGGCTACTTAATTATGCACGTGCTGACCATATATGGTTGTGCTGATGCATTCTGGGGGTGGAATATGAGGTGTGTTCATGTCCGCACCATTCTTGGGTCCGGTGTGATTTATCAATGGAATATTGCGGAGAGTTGTGCGTTTCCCACAGAAAAAATAAATAAATAAATAAATGTGTCCACGTCTCACGTGTGTTTACGTGCGGTGCGCCCGCACGCGAGAGAGGCGGCAGGTTGAGAGGCTGACTGGCGGAGATGAGAGCTGGTGAAACTCTAACATGATTATTAAAAAAACACCATCTCTGATCTCTGCCTGCACATAGACAGACACAGGTTCACATACAGACAGGGGCGCACGGTAAATGCAGCTGCAGCGCTATTAAACTAGAGCAACAGCAACTCTCATATTTAAATTGTGTTTTATATTGATTTCATATATTTCACTGATTGCAATTAGGCTATAGGATGCTAGTGTGTGTTTTATTGAAAGCGAGGCTGGGTGAAAATCGCTAGTGTGGTTTATATGCAGCGGTCTGTAGGACCAGCATAGACACATCAGCGACACATTAGCACCTTCATTTATAGGTGTGCTTGTGGATACTTCACTCAAGTAGGCTACAGCCCTGCCCCCCACAGAACTTCACACAGCTGTTCAGTCAGCTTTGAACAGAAAAACCGGTTCTTACAGTAGCTACATCTCCTCACACTTTTCATAAGCCGGGGGACAACACTGTAGGCTTCGCTTCATTGTATCTCTGAATTATGGAACTAAAAATAAAATAGGCCTATCTTTAAAAAAAAAAGATCCTATGATATTTAGCCTAATTGCATTATTTTTATTCAAATGTGACTGAGACCTTTATCTACCTAAACAGAGGGTAACATGAATAAATATCCTGTTTTGTATTTCTCTGGAAACTGTTACATTATGTAACGTGAACACGGCACTCTCTCCCTCCGAACTGGGCATATTATGATAAATATACTGTAGATAAAAACAATAATTGAAGAAAAAAATAAGCTATTGTCGGCCCGAGGTATTAATGCCCAGAAATCGAATGTTTCATTTGTGTAAGTTGTAAGCTTCAGAAACCATCACACATGGAAAAGTCACGGACTGAGAGACCTGTAGTTTTAATGTAAACAAAGTCATTTACGTAAGAAAAACACAAACGCCTGTGTGAGACCATCTGGGTGGTTCTAGTGTTAACATTAGCCTAATGAAGAATGAAGAAAACACGTTACAAATGAACTATGACCGGATTGACAGCAGAAACAGTGTGCACTTATCTCAAGGAAATTTAAATCGAATGCAACTGTAATTTGTAATCCAAGAGGCTGAAACGTCTTCCTAGACAAATAACCAAGTCCAGTTGCATTCGATTTAAATTTCCTTGAGATAACTATGACCGGGAGTCCGGGACAAACGAGAATATTCACAGGCTTAGTGCATGTGCACGCGCCGGCCGGAGATCAACTCGCAACAATGTAGCTTTCCCTCGATTAAAGTAGTTCTGTCATCTCCCACTTTGTAGTACCGGATAAGAGACAGCACCCGACAGATATGCTAAATGTTTGGATGCAACAAAGTCACTGTTAACAAAATCAGCATCTAATCTGTCCCTTCAAGAGCAGCTGCTGACAGATGTGCATTATTGCTCCGCTCGTGAGTCCAGCAGCATCGGGTCCAGGCTGCTGGCACGGACGTAGCGATCGTGGGCTATGAGTGGATTGTTACATTCACCAGAACTTGCAGAGCTCAAACTACTCAAACTTGGAGCCCGACCAGGCTACAGGAGAGATCAAAAATATGCAGGGGACCCCCAAAAGGCTGAGAACCACTGATCCTGTTGAACATAGGCTACTGTAACCACTGTGAAACAATAAAAAAAAAACATTGATCTGATTGACCGGCGTAGCGGTCCCTCTCTCCATCCACTCTCTAGCTCTCTCGACCACAGCTGCAAATTAAGTACCTATGACCTATGAACAGCGCCACTCTCCATTGCAGCAACGTTGTGGTCAAACGTGGAATTACCCCAAAATCTTTTGAGCTGCATCTCAGTACGATGCTTGCACCTAGTGGCTACAATGTGACCTACAATTTCACGCAACGTGTGAATCACGCTTTCCGTGAGGGAAACGTCCAAATGAAACTAGTACCCACTGTACGGATATACGCGCCGCTCCACTGGGGCTAATTTCGTCAAAACAACTCCAAATGACACCAAAGTTGTCTGGGTGAGTAAAATGATCGTATTTTATGCTAGAAATAAGGTCCAGGTTGTAAAAAACGGAAATGATCCTTTAACACCCTGCACAATGGCACCCAGTACACAGAAGTTAGACAGGACCAGTCAGCCCATCACCTGGTCCGTTCAACAAATCAGTTTATGCTACTGTGATTTATGTAGCCTAGTTAAAGCCTTTGGAAACCTGACTATATATAGTAAAAATGCTTATATTATATCAAAGTCAAGTGCCTCATTAAGCATCCACAAAAGTCTGAGTGACAATAACTATTCATAACTATTAGAAAACCTTGTTTAAAAACAGCTCATTTTGCTATTGAGGCACTATTGAGGCCACTGGTCAGGACAGTGTGGGCGTGGCAGATAACGCTATGATTGACAGCTCCATTGTCATAGCAACACGTCAATGGCGACCCTTAAAAAAAAAAAAAGTCCTCACCGGAGGACGTGCATCGATTGATTGATGCTATTTAGCAGCTAACTAGTCTACCAGCTTCGTTTTGGAGCATCATAACCGTCTTTGGTCGTAGTCTCACAGAAAAAAAAGAAGCTTTTAACCGTCACTCATGTCTGTGTGAGCGCCAGGAGGGGCTGACTGACACACACACAGAGACAAGGCAGGTCGCACTGGAAAGCTAATAAATGCTAAAAGCTAATCGCCAATTTACACACACCCTCCCTCCCTCCCCTCACCCCCCCCAAAAAACCGGCTGTATGTAGAGAGGAGTTGTGGGCACACACACAGACAGACAGACAGACAGACAGACTGAAACACAGACAAGGTAGGTCGCGCTGGAAAGCTAATAAATGCTAAATGCTGATCGCGGATTTAAACCGCCCGCCCCCCCCTCCTCCCCCTCACAAAAGAAACGGCTGTATCGGCTGCATGTAGAGAGGAGTTGTGAGGAGTTGTGGGCACTGACAGACAGACTGACAGGGCAGGTCGCGCTGGAAAGCTAATGAATGCTAAAAGCTAATCGCCACACACACACATCCCCGGTTGACATGGCTCTGGTTGTGAGGACTAGAGAGGAGTGGTGGAGCGACCGTTAGCAGAACGGTTTTGTTCGCTGCCACTGGGGGGCTGCGTGAGAGAACTGACGTGGCGATTTATGAGTGGTAGGATTTATTGCGTGATAAATCCCAGAGATAACTCCGCCCAATTCAAACCTACTGTACAGAACCTTAAAAGACAAATATTTTCAATTTGGATGGAAATTTTTTTCTAATTATTTTTACATGTTTAATAATATGTACATAAGACCCTAAAATACATGGTTAGGAGGCTTTGGTGGATTTGGGTTTCCAGAGGCTTTAAATACTACAGTAATCATCATAGTGTATTGGCAGGAAAGACCATTTAAATCTGTATCAAATATCGATTAATGAATTAATCGATAATTTGCATGTTGGTCTTGGTTAAGTACCACCTTGAAAAAAAAAAAACAATGTTTTGTTGCTTAAGCTATTCAGTCATTCAATGGTATACTAAAATCCATGTGAAAAAAATGCTTCTCACTGTTCTCAGGTCAAATATTTATATGCGATTAAAATGCAATTAATTGCGATTAATTAATTACAAAGCCTCTAATTAATTAGATTAATTGTTTTAATTGAGTCCTGGCCCTATTACACAAGATAAACACACACACACACACACACACACACACACAGTTAACCTAATGTGATTACAGCTCCTCCATATCAGTGCTTATAGAAAGATGATCATGTGTCTGTCTGATCAGCTCTGTCTTGACCTTAAGATTGTGGGTTTGATTCCCATGTTGACAGAGATGGCAAAATCGGCAGTAGCCGTGGCCCATTCAAAATTTCCCGAGAGGAAATTTTCTAGTTGTAACTACTATTTCTAGTAATAGCAGTTGTAAAACACCCCCACCTATAGGATGTGTGTCACTTAGTATATGTTCCCCAAAATTATCCATACAATTTCCAAATATAATCATGCTATTTTAATACCTTGATGTGAGCTAAAGTGTTAGTGACCCATTTCAGTCACTGCAGGTGTTTCAGGCAATTTATGTATTTTGTAACGTACAAGCCCCACAAGGTGGCAGTAGCTACATTTCAAGTGCCTATGGGGCCCTCGCAAGTCACGAGTTTTCCACAACAAGTCCGTGTAAATGTTTCACAATAAAAGCCTACTGAGCTATTTATGCTAGTGGACTTTTAATTTGAGACGGACACAGGAAATGTTGAGTTTGTATTAACAATGTAATGTCTTCATTTTAACAGGGTAAACGGGAGCGAACCCAAACGACCCTTCGTACTACAGCATGTTAAATTATATCAGAAATTATATCAGAAATAAAAAAAACTCCTGTGATCATTTAGCTAATGATGTTACGGTATTCACACTTGAACGTCATGCTCAAACTTAAAAACTAAACACGTACCATCCCGGTCACCAGCAGCACCACCCACAGACCCAAAATAGTAGTAGTAACTAGTAACGTTAGTAGTAGTAGTAGTAGCTGCAGCAGCAGTAACAATGACAATGACAGCCCGAGCCTGGCTAGCAGGCTAACTAATGTTGACTTTAGCTTCTATGTAGCTAACTTAGCTAACGTTCGCAGTTTCGCTTACCATTAAATGTTTCTTCAAATTAGATGTGGAGTCCTTGGACTATGACAGTGTGTGCACAGCTGGGAGGCATAGCTTGCACTGTACAGTGATGTTGTTCCCCCTTTCTTCTTTAGAGGCAAAGTAATGGCGAAATTTCCACGCAGTGAAAGCATTTTTTTCTCTAGCGCTCGAGGCCATAATGAGCCGTAAGGCTTCACCTGAGAGCAGAGCGTCGTTGTGACTGACTTGTCGTGAACTGACTTGTCGTGAACTGTAGTAATGTGTGTGCGCGTGCACCACACGGCATTGCAGCATTGGCAAGTGTTATATTAATTCATTCATCAATCATCATCATATATTTTAATTGTAATCCAACTAATAATCCCATTTTTTTCCAAATGTATCTGTAATCTGATTACGTCTTTTTTTTTTGTAACTGTAACGGAATACAGTTACTGTTTTTTTGTATCCTAATTACGTAACGCCGTTACATGTAGTCCGTTACTCCCCAAGCCTGGTCCTCACTGCAGGCGGCCCCGGTTCGAATCCTGCGTCAAGCGGCCCTATCCTGCATGTCATTTACCCCCCTCTCTGGACATGCGCTTTCCCTGTGGGATGAGAATTAAATGATTGAATGAAAATTTAAGTAATGTTTTTCACAAAATTGTTGTGTAAAGTGTATAATACCGGTTTGTGGCCATGGGTTGTGATGAGGTGCTACATATTGCCTCTCGGTACAGCACTCTGTGATGGGGCACCTCAACTTCCCACCATAGCGCAGGGTTCTTCGGCTAATGAAAAGCCTCCTCTCCTTGGGGTCAGTGAGGCCGTGTTGGTCCCGCACATGGCGGGAAAGGGAGGCATAACGTTCTCCACACCGCAGGCACTTCTTCTTTTGCTCGGGTAAGGAAAGACATGACAGTGTAAAATGTTTCAAGTCTATATCAATGTACTAAGTTCGTTTTCTGTTTGTAAAAACGGGCTATACAAATAAAATTGCCTTGCCTTACCTTGCCTTTAAGGCTGACAGTTTTGTCAAAGTTGTTCCTGTGCCGATGTGAGGGAGGGGGGATGTTGATCTGGCCAGGTATGTGTTTGTCTCCCTGTGTATTTATTAAATCTGGTTCTGTGCCTGTTCTGGCTTTTAGGTCACCACAGATCGGCACGGTTCCCTGTGTCTGGTAACAGCTAATTCGTCTTCCAGAATGGGGAAGGTGTTTTCATTATAATAAGGGGACTCTGATGGGGGGATATAGGCTGTACACATGAATCGGTCTTTGTCTGTGGAGACAACCTCTTTTTTTTTGACAGCCTCTTTTTTTTTTAAATTTTAGACCAAATTGAAAAATCTCCTTTTTTGATCAATTGTATTGAGTGTGTGAGGTTTGTCTTCTACCAGATCAACATCTCTCATGAATCTCTGCCTTGGCTTACACTCTTCAATTTGGTGGATGGAAAAATGACTTCTCTATAACCCAAAGGACAACCAGTGGGCATATCTCCTGCAAAACAATGATATCTGATTTTTCTGCCTCTCTATTAAAGTCTGGGGTCCTGCTCTTCAGGCCAAAAGCCGAGGACCTCAGACCCTGGATGTTCCAACATGAAATAGAATTGAAGAGATTTATTCTAAAGCATGTCAGATATTAGCCTCAGTCGAATCTAAAACATGAATGAATAAATAAATAAACAAATAAATAAAAATAAAACAAAAATGTTCTCTATGGTTGTCTACTGTACTTGGCCCATCAGGCTCAGCATGTGCTGGATGTCTCTCAGCTGGCTGTGCTCTGTGAAGAAGATCAGGTTGAAAGTCAGAGAAGAGCGTCTCTGGTCTGTCCTTCATCACCTTCTGCTTGTGAGCCTTCCTGCTGCTTTCACTCTTCACCTCTTGTGGGTAGAGGAGAGGAACAGCTTCCTGAGCTGTGTCTGAGGATGGCAGGGTGTCTGTAGCCGTGTCCCAATTTAGCGGCTACAGCCCTCGGAGGCGGCATTTGAAGGCCACTTACGTCACGGCGTCGCGACTAGGCCTGTCCCAATTCAATTCAATACGAAGGCTCCTCCAAATGCAGCCTTCATTCCCTGAGTTCGGAGGACACAACCAGTGGCGTCATTTGGGTATGGCACTCGCCATGGTGGCAGGCATGGCCAGAAAATGTTCTGGCGTACTGGCACTTATAGATTTGGGGGGCGACCCCCATTCCGAAAGACCGCCATTCCGACGGTCTGCCAGTCCGCGGCACTCCTGCTGAAAAATAAATGTCCTTGCTCTGTGCAGGCGTCATGTGTCTGCAGTTGTGGCCTGGGCAAATTTCAAGGCTGTACGTGGAGGGCAACAACGTTCTATTGCAGATGTGATAGATTCAAACCGGTCAGAGGAGATTCAGAGGAACAGAGCTCAGGTGAAGACATTGATAAACATAACATCCCTGCTGGGACGCCAAGGCCCACCCTTCCGTGGCCACAGGGAAGACGAAGAGGCTGACAACAAGGGCAATTTCCTAGAAATAGCTGATCTGTTGGCAGAAGAAAGTGGAAAGGGGGATGGGGAGAGGATGAGGAAAGACAGACGGTATGGGCACTACACATCACCAGAGTCCCAAAATGAAATGATAAGAGTCATAGGAGAGAGAATCAAAAAGATCATTGAAGAAGTGAGAATAGCAGGCTTTTTTCGATCATGGTGGATGAGACAATAGATTTATCCAAAAAGGAGCAGCTTGCAATATTGGTCCGTTACACACTTCATAGTCAGATAAAAGAAAGGGCTATTGGTACATACCATATGAAGGACCTTTGCGCAGAATCTCTAGCCAGAGCCATAATGGAAGAACTATCCAGCCTGGGCCTTGACATGCAGCTGTGTGTGGGACAATGTTATGATGGAGCCAGTGTAATGCGAGGTGGTGTTGTAGTGCAAGCCAGAATCCGAGAAGAGGTTCCACATGCAGTGTACATCCACTGTTACGCCCACAGATTAAACCCAGTAGTTAATACTATTAAAGACATACCCATGATCTCAGAGTTTTTTACTATTGTACAATCCTTGTATAATTTCATTGCAAACAGCAACACAAGGCACACCCTTGTTGTTGAGGCACAAACCCATCTTGCCCAAAGAGTGCTGGAACCCTAACCAGTGCCACTCAGCAAAGGCTTTTTTGTCATTGACAAAGACGATGGTGATGGTGATGGCATCCCTGCCTCTCTTTCAACTTAAAGGGATAGTTCACTCATTATCTACTCACCCTCATGTGGACTAAGGGCTGGGAGAAGTTTCAGAGTCCTCCGTGGCTTCTCTGAGTTACAGGGGGTCTCGGCGTAGCAGTGCATGTCCATATAACGGTTGCAAATGGATACCAACTGTTTTCGTAACAAAAAGACACACCAAAAAACATCCAAATACCTCCATGCTGCTCGTATGTAATGTCCGTCTTGTATTGAAGCCCCGAAATGCGAAATTGTCTCGAAATAAATTAAATAAGTCTATATTTCAAGCTTGTTTTGTAGCGGAAGCTTCTCGAAGCTCCTCTTCCCGGTTCGTCAAATTTGGACGAACTGGGATCCCGACATTTAATCAACATTGAAAGCGCTCAATATGATAGGTGTTGAATCAACGTCGGGTTTTCAACCATTAACTGATACTGAATCAACACTGATTCAATGTTCACCTAAAAGCATTCTGCTGCTGTATTTTTAGTTGATTTCACATTGAAACAATGTTACTGAATCAATACTGTATCTACCGTCATCTAAATGGAAGCAAATGTAAATTGTAGGGGCGCACGAGCGCAAAAAATATAATAATAACAATAACAATAATATATCTCTTTCATTTGCGCCAACTAGTTTTTTAGAATTCTGCTCATTCTCACGTCTCGTCCATGGGTGGCCACTATTTTGTGCAGGCAGCTTGCTGCTGAGAAAGTCTGGATAGCGTACTAATGCATTCTATCACCACAACCTGCTTCATTGGACCAGAGGTGAGAGCTATGGCGCAGCGCTCAGGCGGGACACTCGGGCTACGGTCGGATAAAGTCCTGGAGAGCTGAGCAGCCAGGTACTAGAGAGGGAGGAAACTGGGGGAGATGCACTGTGTGTGTAATGGCGCTTAAAAGACCTTTATGAAAATTGCGACCGATCCCTGGAATGACCCAGACGCTAGGAAATGCAGAGATGACAGAACTTTTGCCATGTAAGGTTATTTACATTGTGCACATTGTGCCTACATCTGCAGCAGCAGCCATAGCCTAATGCTGGACTGATTACCACCTACAAATGTTATTTGTATTAAATACGACCAGATTGCAAAAGCCAAGACAGTCTCTGGTTCAGGTTTATCCTTTTATTTCAAAATCAGACAAGAGTAGAAAAAAATAGACAAAGCCATATATAAAAATATTTCTTAATAACATGAGGGTAAAGCGGGGCATAGGTTGCCCCCCTTAACCATTATTGTGGTCAGGAGGGGAATTTGGGGGGGGGGGGGCTTCTTACCCAGAGGGGCATCTTAACTTGCTGAACTGTTCAAATTTTAATTTAAAACTTTAAAACATATAGGCTATAAAAAAGACAAATAAAAATATTTCTCAAACGGAACTAGAACTGCTTGCTGAACTGTTAACCCTTTAACAACCCCACCAAGAAAAAAACAGTTAAAGTAAAAAAAAAGAAGATACAAATAACCATAACTATGATGAATGAATGAACTAATGAATTAATTAATTAATGCATGAATGAAATGTGTCAAAGAAAAAATAATTTTACAGTTAGCCTGTCTAAACAGCTTGGCCTTCACTACTTGGTCCTCCTTATTCCTCCCTCCCGCTATGGAGTAGTAGATAGTGCAGCCACCGTTCGACCGTGTTGCTATAGTCCAGGTGGGACAGCTTGCAGTCATAGTGTCGAGTCGCAGATGAAAGAAAGGAGATAAAAAATATATAAAATATTTAATACATTTATGTCACAGTGTGTACAGTGCAATATTAATTGATCATTAAATGTGATTCACACACTTGGTTGATTTATTCAGTTGATACCCAGTGTTGTGTATTCACATGGGAGTTGATAAGATTTTAATGAAACCAGTGACATTATTGAATTTTCTTATTATCTGAGTCTTTATCAATTTATTTCATTTTTCCTGGTCAAGTTCCTGTATGGAGAAAAAAAGTAGGTCTACACAGATGTTTTAACAGTTTTAAAATTAACCCAAGAACCCATTTTCAGGGGAGCAAACATACCAAACATGCAGTCTTGAACCAGCGTCTGGCAGAATGGCCTCTTGTTGCCTTTGCCAATCCAATTAAAATGGAGCCAGGGAGTTTGTGAGGGTTGCTGCCAGCATTCTTCTGATCATTGCATCAGATGATGTACCCCCAACCACAGCCAAGCGAGCGATCTGAAGAGATGAGAGAGAGACAAGTGGTTGTCATCATGATGCTGCCTACACACAAAGCATTTCAGACAATTTTGCTTGCTATTAATTTACTGTATTTTAACTTTAACTAAAATTATTTTATTGTTTTTATATCTGTTGTGCAGCACTTTGGCAACCTTGTTGTTTTTGTGAAATTGTAAATCAGACTCAATTGTGATGTACCCAGAGATTCCCCACCCTAGTGCCCATGGCTTTCTTGAAAGGCACTTTATAAATTGTCAACTGATTTCCTCCCTCAGTTTATACTTCACTGTGAAACACAACAGGTGTGTGCAGTGTTATATTGCAATTCTGTTTGTCAAATAAATCATTTTTTGACGGACGGTGTCATTTTTCAGTAACAACTCGGCGTTGTTGAAGCAGTGGCGGAGCCAGAACGTGGCTAATGGGTAGGCCTTGAAAAATCAGGATGGGCCTTATTATTTATGGCACTAGAACCCACCTAGGGGCTATTTGTAGATCATACAACCCCACTTCAAAAAAAAATGCTACTATCCCTTCAATGCAGGTGCCTGAACTAGAGCACTGGAAAAGAGAGTAACGACACCACCATTGACTCCCGTGGTAAGGGTTTTGCGCCCCGAGTGGCAGGATATGGGTATTGCAAAAGCGCCCAGAAAACTCATTCACTCCAATGTTGTGTGTTGCCCACTTGCTTGTAAATTGATGAAAACGGCCGTGTTTTTGTTTTTAGGTGTCTTGGTCATATCAAATTATACTTATAATTTGTTTATTACAAATTGTAGATTGAAACATTAATGTAGACAACTTTTTTTTTTTTAAATTGTTTTACTGGCCTATGTGTTAATATTTATCTGTAAAGGATCCTCAATGATGCTATTAACGTGGGTGATCTATAAATGTCCTTAAATTATTGAAAATACCACACTTGCTCATTCACCAACAATGCAGAGATGTCAGTTCTTGGGCGCTTTTGCAAAACCCATATTCCGCCATCAGGAGGCGCTTCCATTGAACCAATGCGTGTCGTTACTTTTCCAGTGCTCTAGCCTGAACTTCCTCTACAGCTCCTCCTGGGTTGAAAGGGAGTAGCCTCGTAAACCAGCCTCTCCCGGAAATGCAATTCATTTCATTCCCATTGTAAGCGTTTGACCTGAAACCCTCAGAAGGCCGAGCCAATCAGCGTCGCCTCTGTGATTGACACAGCACATTGGCCAATCAGGGACCGACTGGTGCAAAGCCCGGATGATAACGTCACTACACTGCGCGACAAACCACAACAAACATGGCGGAGCTATCTAACAGCAGCCTAAAAACAGCAATAAGGTAAGTTCTAAATGAAATACCATCAATTACAGTACACAAACAAGAGCAAGAGTCTGCGCTTGTTGAGTTTCTTGGAGGAAATGACGTTGTCGCTGTTCTTCCCACTGGATTCGGCAAAAGTTTGGTATACCAACTTGCACCGTTGGTGACAAAGAAAATGTTACCTAGTTTAAATTCAATTTTCATTGTCGTTTCACCGCTCGTCGAGCTCATGAAAGACCAGATAAAAGAGGCATCAAAGCTAGGAATCACTGCTATGCGGCTCGATGTTGACAGTGACACGGACTTACAAGAGGGGCGATGCCAGCTTGTATTGGGCAGCCCAGAGACCTGGTTGCTGAATGAGAAGTGGCGAAGTATGCTTGCAAATCCCGTGTATCGTCAGAACCTCGAGGGGATAGTCGTCGACGAGGTCCACGTAGCATACAAATGGTAAATATAATAACGTCGTATTTGTATGTAGGTCTCCTGTTACTGTTTAAAGTTCTGCTTATTTGTGTTGTAGTTAGCCAACAACATAGTGACCAGTGCTTGTGATAATGTATGTTGTCTTTGAACAACAGTGGCACTTTAGGCCATCAGCTTCATTGTGAACATGCTAATTAAAATCCTATCTGCCTGGTTATTGTCATCAGGGGACAGGGTGCAAACAGAGAGCCTGCCTTCAGAGAGCTTTGCAAAGCTTGGAGAACTTCGCTCCTTAGTAAAACAGGGTGAGTAAAATTGTAACTGTAGTTACTGAGTAAATGTAGCGCCCCATAGCAAAGGAAACGGGCCCTAGAATGGCTGGTCCAGACCCTTGATTTAAAATATGAGATTTGTTTTTGCTTCCAGTCCCCACTAGACCAGTTCTGAGTTCAGTTTTTTTTTTTTTTCTTTTTTTTTTTAATCTGAAACAAATGTTCCTGTCATGTTCTTCTCAAGAGTGCACCAGAATGCTTCATTTATGTGTTAAAATCATAATGGGAATAGCGGGGTCTTTAGAAAAAATAGAAAACCCCGCTATTACAATGAATGGAAGTCTATTGTCGGAAAGACTGGGTTTCGGAAAGGCGGGGTGTAACCTTTTTTTTCTAGGGGGGATGCCCCCAGACCCCCCTACAGGGGTTTGGTGACTCACCTTTTTCACCACTTCTGAGTTTGCAGGCAGTATCCATCTTCAGGTATATGCACCCCTACAGGGGTTTGGTTGAATAAGAAACAACATTTTCAGAACAAGGTTCCTTCATCAGGTTTAAAATACAAGGCAAGAAATGACGACAATTTATGCACACCTGGTGAAGGGAACCCTGATTGAGTGGTGCAGGTGCTGGGGGGGGTCTGACCATTGTTGTGAGGTCAGACACACCTGGATTAATCAGTTTGTCTAATAATGGAAGACAGGAAATAAATAAAGGAGGGGGGCAACCGCCATTCCAACATCCCACCAGTCCGACATTGGCCTCTAATTGTCTAAATGGCAACACTTCATTTTCTATCAAATGTCCCGTCATTCAGACAATTTTTGATTTCTATGGTCGGAATGACGGTATTTTTTTTCTTTTTTTAAACATTCTGCCTTTCCGACAATTCCTTAAATAGCGTATTTTTTTCCCCAAAAGATTTTGCACTGGTTGGTCTTAGGCAATGAAGAAAGGAGTTGGTTAAGTTTAGTAAAAAGAGCAGGTAGAGGCTAGACAGTAGGGATGAGCGAGTACAGCATTATCTGTATCTGTATCTGTATCTGTTAACCATATGAATTATCTGTATCTGTATCTGTACTCGGAGTGGGCGGGGCCTAAACCGGAAGTGGGCGGGGTTTAACCCGGAAGTGGGTCGGGTTGTCTTGAAATGGCCGAGGCTTTAACCGGTAGGTTATTTTAAGCATGCAATTGATATGGATTGATCAGAAATTGTTATATTTATTGCTGATTAGAAAACTGTTTACAGGACAGCATCAGCATTGAGCTTCAGATCAATGGTTTTGATAGCAAACAAACTATTTATTTACACAACAAGTTTTGCAACAATGAATTCAACACATGTGGTTGCAATTATTAAGTAAAATGTAATGAACAAGAGTTTTCATACTCAACATAACTTTCTTTTTTTTTTTACTTTAATTTTTTTTTTAATGATCAGTCTGATTTTTTTGTTCTTTTTTTAAATTTTATTTCCACACCAGGTGTGTGTGTGAGTAAGAGAGAGACAGAGACAGCTGAGTGTCAGCTTCTCTCTGTGTATCACTCATTATTCTGTATCACTGATCTCTGATGAGAGAGAGGGAGAGGGGAGAGAGAGAGAGAGAGAGAGAGAGAGAGAGTGTAGCTTAATTTGTAATAGGCCTATTATTTATACCACTATTTTTTTTTAAAGAAACACAGCAAGAAAGTGTCAGACACTCAGTGCGTGGACTGGTTAGAGCCAGCTGACGGTTTAAAAAAAAAAAAAACTCTGACGAACGGCGGAGAGAGAGAGAGCGTGTGTGAAAAAAAAAAAAAAAAATCTCCGACAGGCAGAGACGCAACGCGAGTCGGCACCACGTCTGAACGAACCCACGTTTACCAGAACTCTACTGGTTCATAAGTAAGTAACTGAAGTAATAACAAACCTGAAGCTGAAGAAACCCTAAACGTTAAGGGAAAAGACCGGCGAACCTGAGTGACTGAGGGAGAGACAGGGAGAGACAGACAGCTGTCAGCTGTTCTGTGTGTGAGTGATCAGAGCGGGACACAGCAACACACCTGCATGTGTGTAGGGGAGGGGCTGTAGCCTATCACAGAACGCAGACACAGTCAGCTATCCAATGAGGATTTTCATTCAATCTTTTTTTTTTTTTCCGAGCACAGATATTGACTCGTATTACTCGTTTAATACTCGTACTCGGCAAAAGTGCTTTATCCTCGTTTCAGCCGAGTATCCGGCTCAACTCTACTAGACAGGCAGACTAGTCCCTGTCTGCGCTCTGCTGCGTAATTACGCACAACCATGTGTGTATTCCTCTGTCAGCATGGGAGTCACCCGTAGAGCCTTGTCGGAATGGTGGGACGCTAACATGTCGGAATAGTGGTATGTTGGAGTGGTGGGATGTCTAAATGACAGCATGTAACCATAAAGGAGGTGGCTTGAGCTCAGGAAGCTGTGCATAAAGCCAATTGTCATTACATCTATTTATTTTTTTTTTTTGACAATTCCACTGTTTGTTTGTTTTTAGATAGTTTTCATACATTTGATGCATACATTGATGTTTCAGAGGTCTTGTAATGTCATGGAAACATGTTGCCATGTCATGGGAAAGTCATGGAAATTTGTCGGTTACAATGTGTATGAACCCTGAATGCTTATTGCATGTGTTATGTATGCTGTTTTCTTTTCCTTTCCTTGTGTTTTAATCAGACTGAAAGTGACTTCAGTGAAGTGGATGATGCTTGGGATCCAGAATATGTGCCGGGTTCAGAGAGTGATACGAAAGAGGAAGAGGCCAATTCAACATTCCAGGCTGCTGAAGAATCAACAATGGATACCTCTACAAACTGTTGTGTCACAGAAGACACCCTTGACACTAGACAGCCTTCCACCAACACAGTACCTTAAAAAATTCTGCTTCATTTGCAAGAATTTTCATTTTAAAATAGCACAACCTTTCAAAACTCACATAAAAGAGAATTCAGACATAGCACATGCCCCCAGTCTCCCAACAGGTTCAAGAACTGGGAAGAAAATCCTAGAGAATCTTTGCAACAGGGGGAACTTTGAAACTGTGCTGAAAAAAGGAGGTGGTCAGCTTAAAGTGAAGCACAGATCTAAGAAGGCTCAATGTAACAAATCTGAATATTGTATCCATTGTAAGGATATGTTTCTGCGACCAGAACTATGGAGACTTATGAAGAGGTGCTCCTCCAAACCAGAGAACCTGGAACATCAAGACAGGAGAAGGGTTCTTGGCCAGTCCAGTCAACATCTTCAAGCATGCTTAATGATGGGGTGCTGAAAATGCTTAGCCATATGCACCATGATGACATTGCAAGTGTTATCTGTAATGACTTTTGCCTCCTGCGATATGCTGATGCCCTTTTCAGCAAACATGATTACACCCGTCAAAAAATTTGAGATGGAACTCGCTGCAGAACCACAACTCCAGCATCAGCCCCACCCACTAGTTCCGGTTCCACCTCTCTGGAGCGACTGAGCGGGGAAGCACACACAGCGCATCTACGGCACCAACTGCATTAAAGGGATAGTAGCATTTGTGGGGTTGTATGATCTCCAAATAGCCCCTAAGTACTTTAATTGCAGTAGAAGACTCTCTACACTCCTCCCGTTAGCAACGCCAGCCCATAGCCCTGCCCAGATATTTACAACATACAGTGTTGTGAACAGACCTAAAGAAACTGCCTATTTTCGCGGCCTAAAAGAGGTTTTACTTGAAAAAAAAAACACAGTTCCATTGTTCGCTATAATATAATTTTTTCAATTAAAGTACTTAGGGGCTATTTGTAGATCATACAACCCCACTTTAAAAAAAATGCTACTATCCCTTTAAGATATAGGCTGTTTGTGAAAGATGGTGACACAGGCTGTTAGTAATCAATGTGATATGAAAATAATTTACTGTTTTAACACCTGAACTGTATGTATATTTATAATATATATGTATGTACCTGTTAAATAAATAGAAGTTCCAAGTGCCTTAACTGTTCATATTACTGTGTATGTGTAATGGATGTGCACTCACTCCACCCATAAAGGACGTGCTAACCAACTTGCCAAGTGGTTGTCAACCTCTTGGCGAAGAGGTTAGCATCGTCGCCTGTCGTGCAGGAGACCAGGGTTCAAACCCCACCTAGGGCAGGCGGGGAGAAACACACAATACATATGCGCATTTACCAAAATCACAATTAAAACAGTGTTAATAAAGGCATAGTCTATGGCTCATTCCGTGAGAATTTGGAAACAGAGTTCTGCATGTGGATGTGTATTTCTATTACTGTGTGGAGATCTCCAACTACGGAGTCAGGGAGAAAGCAAGTGGGACAGATCTGCCCAGTCTCGCAGCGCACGTTTCACAGACAAGCCACAATGCAGAATGTAAACAACGTCATGCGGTTCAGCACCTTGGACAGTGGACAGCTGCAGGGGGGAGGGTGTCGGAACAGCGGGGTGTCGAAGTGGAGGTGTGTCGGAACGGAGAGCCGTCCCGGCTATAAACGGTGGATCATTTTTTTTGAGTGTCACAACCCCCGTGAAACGACTCGTTTCTCTACCAGAATTTGATCCATTCAGTCCGATTACGTTTGGAAAGTCTAATGGAGCCGCACAATTAAATTATTTTATTCCCGTTCTAGTTAGCCGAAGGCTAAAGCGGAAGTTAGCCAGCTAGCTCGGTGTAGCACTAGCTCGGCTGAAGTCAGTGCGCCCACTTATGGTTTCTTCCTGAAAAAAAAAAAATGAATCCGAATAGTGCACTGGCTGTACACTCCTACTGTCAATTTGACTGTCAATTTCCAAATATCAGTAAATAGTTAAAGAGATGCTTGCACCGTCATTAAGTGTTAATTTTACATTTTCAGTGAATGAGGTGAAAACCCGTGTGGCATCTCTGCGGACTCAGTACGGGAAACTGCTGAAAGCCAAGCCTAGCGGCAGTGGCCATGAACCTCTGACTCCCAAACAGACGTGGATCCTACAGCACTTGGATATTTTGAGAGCTCATGTCATACACAGACGCACTGAGTCCACTCTTACAGTAAGTTCATCACCACGTTTAAATTCACACACACACTCCATATGAAGGTACATTTTTAAGGAAATGATGGGAATTATGTCTAAGTTCAAGTCAATTCCCAGTAACAAAAAAATAAGGTTTTTAGCCAAATGAATGCCACAAAGTTAATGAATAATGACTTTTTGTCGAATTGTCGGCCCTTTTTTTTTTTTAACAGCAGCAGCAGCAGATATGTGAGGGGGGGGTTACACGTGCTTTTGTTGTGGTTTATTAACGCTGCTGTCGGCACAAGCGGACGAGGCAGCACACATTTCGTTTTTTTTTTTTTTTCTTCCGTGCATGTCCGCGGTCCTCTACGAAGAATGCAACCATTGCATCCACCTGTTTTGCCCTTTTTGCGGAGCGGGACTCGTCATCAACAGCATCATCACCTAGACTGCAGGGAGCCCGAACAGCTGATCTCTTGACTCTGTCGCCTGTCAGCATCAGCATGCGCGCACGCTCCCGTCACATGTGAAGCAGAATGAGGGTCAAGTAGCTATCCCATTTAGAAAAATTGGATTTGTTTTATTTAAAATATTTGATTTCATTAGGGGAAAAGTGGCACTTTCTGCTGTTTATTTGAATAGGAAATATTGAAAGACAAAATGCAATTTACACATGTAAGTCCCACAAGCCCCGCCCCCTCGACATGTCGACACTATTTATTTTGTCGAGGGGAGTATGTGTCGAATGTCGGTCGTTTTGTTGTCAAAAAGTCCCATGCCTACTGATTACATCTTCACTTTGTCTCTCTGACTCTGTGCCAAGCTGTACAAAACACCACAGAAAGCAGAGAGGACACAGGCACAACTGAGGATGAGGGTCAGTCCACTGGAAATTGAAGTAGATGTACATACACATTATTAGAATAGCTTTCAAATAAATGAGCATGTGACCAAATCAATTAATTAATCAAATATTTTGACCAAATCACAACCACTATATACAATATGAATCAATCCTTAATGTACAAATATCTATGACACAGTCACCATGTCACAATAAAGTCCCCACACAAGTATAAAGACAGTTCTGTACTTTTCCTAAATGGTAAATGGTCTGTATTTATATAGTGCTTTACTATACCGGAACGATACCCAAAGCGCTTTACAGTACATCATATTCACACACTGATGGCGCAAGGCGCTAACCACGACCCATCAGGAGCAAGGTGGGTAAGGTGTCTTGCCCAAGGACACTACGGCAGCAACCGGGACAGTGCGAGATTCGAACTGCCGACCCTCTACTGTAGTGCTCTTTATTGTTTCCATTGCTATCTCTTCTCAATGTTTGTGACTTTGAGCAACCTGTTTTATGGTGTCATGACTGGAAAATTGGGTGAGCCCCACTATCCAACCCATCAACTCTTTGTAGATGAAAAAATGATAAACTGAATTCTAGGGATGAGCGAGTACAGCATTATCTGTATCTGTACTCGGAGTGGGCGGGGCCTAACCCGGAAGTGGGCGGGGTTTAACCATGGGTTGATAAGAAATTGTTATAGTTATTGCTGATTAGAAAACTGTTTACAGGACAGCATCAGCATTGAGCTTCAGATCAATGGTTTTGATCACGATAGCAAACAAACTATTTACAGAACAAGTTTTACAACAATGAATACAACACATGTGGTTGCAATTATGAAGTAAAATGTAATGGACAAGAGTTTTTATACTTAACATAACTTTATTTTTTTAACTTTACTTTTTTTTTATTATTATAAGAGTGATTTTTTGGGGGGGTTGTTTTTTTGAAATTTTATTTCCACACCAGGGGCCTCATTTATCAAAGAGGGTGTAAAACTGCTACTAAATATTTGCGTACGGCGAAAAGACGAAAATGGCGTACACCCTAAATATTTACACCTTTTTCAGATCAATCAAACTATGCGTACGCACAACTCTCCGCCAAAAATCACACAGGACTCAAGAATGGTGCACACGTGAACACACCTCTTACTCCGCCCCCGGAACGCCTATATACAACTCTATATGGTCAGCACGTGCATATTTAATTAGCCATGTGCTCTCTGTGGCGCAGCAACTTTTGTGACAACAAAGTGACAACGGAGACAACCGGCGGAGGACGGGGGAAAGAAGCGGAACTTCTCCGCTTCTCCGAAAGCAGATACACGGGCAATAAATCAGTCAGAAAAATGATCTTGCATTTTAATAAGCTACAATAAAAACAAAAACCTCCCAAATCTCAACAAAAGGGAGCAGAAAGAAGAAGAATCTTATATAATCTGCCCGTTTATCCCAGAAAATCTTTTTTTTTTTTTTTTTTTTTTACCTAGATGTTAAAACAATGTAGGAAGCAGGACGATAGTTACCATTACTTTGCAGGCCTTCCCACTACACAGTTACAGCTCTACTGGACTCGGTTTAGGTCATTTTCCATTACAGCTGAGTCCTTCACAGTTCCTCCTCAGGGCCGCGTTGTCTCACTCTTTATTCTCTCCTCTCGTCAGCTCCAAACGCACGTGCACCTCGTTAACTCAGGTGACAGAATAATAACAGTCTCAGTAGCTGCAGATCACGGGCGCTGCTGCCGGTGTGTTTTTAAACTTGGATGGTTTGATCCTTGTCGGACGTCACATATAGCCTAATCAAAAAAGCAAAATCCACAATGCGCTCTGTTTATCAATTAACATAAAGCCTAGTGTTATTATAGAGCGGGTTGGATTGCCAGCACCGGTCCACCACTACCACAATTACTTTAAAAAATCCTCTGTGCTCTTCTAAATGTACTCCGCTCCTCTCTCCCTCTCACACTGCAGTTCTCTGACTCAGCAACGGTGTCGCCAATTCCTCCTGTTCCTCAAAAAAGGCGTACGCCAGGGTCAAAATGGGTGTAAATGTCCGCACTTTTCCCCGTCAGGTTTTGGCTTGATAGATCCCAAATTTGGCGGAGAAAAGTGCGTACGCACAAAACGAGGGGAAAATGGCGTAAAAAAAGGTGTATCCACAATGATAAATGAGGCCCCTGGTGTGTGTGTGTGTGTGTGTGTGTGTGTGTGTGAGTGAGTAAGAGAGAGACAGAGACAGTGTCAGCTACTCTATGTGTATCACTCATTATTCTGTATCACTGATCATGAGAGAGAGAGGGGAGAGAGAGAGTGTGTGTGTAGCTTAATTTCTAATATTATTTATACCACTACTACTTTTTTTATGAAATACAGCAAGAAAGTGTCAAACAATCAGTGCGTGTAAAAACTGGTTAGAGCCAGCTGACAGTTTAAAAAAAAAAAACTCAGACGAACGGCGGAGAGGGGGAGAGAGAGAGAGAGAGAGAGAGAGAGAGAGCGTGTGTAAAAAAAAGAAAAGAAAAAAAATCTCCGACAGGCAGAGACCATGGATGTATTATATTAACTGGATACCGGACCGGAAAATGGCCGCCGTTCATTTCAATGGAAGCTGCTCGCCTGGCGCATACGCCGAAAAAGTTCCTGACTTCCGGGTTTACTTCCGCGTTATCGGGCCCATAGAGCATGCGCAGTTGAGTCACCCCCCATGATGCTCTGCGGCCTCCCATCATGCCCCGGGGCAATGAGAACGAGCAAATCGCGTTCAGGACAAGCGCTGCGCGCTCACGAGTCCTTGTGGATGAGTTAGACCGGTAATGACAGATCTACACAATCAAATTATGGATTTATAGGGCAAATCAACCGATGGTGTTCTCAAAGTCATGGTTATAGACTATACGTGGTTAATTTGTGTTGTTTTATTTTTTTTAAGTAAGGATAAAACGAGTCATTTTTATTAAGGTTAATCTAAAAAAAATAATAAAAGAAACACATGGGATTCCCCACAATAATAGGCTATTTATCAACCAAATGCCGGTAGGTATCTGTTTTTGTCTATTAATGATCATGCAGTCCGAATTTTAGGCGTAATTAACTTTTAATTAACAGCTACGTGATAGTTTGGATATTACCTGAGAATGGGCTAACATATAAGTGTTATTCCTAGCCTGATTTTTTCACAAACCATACATACACCATACAACGGAAATGTTTAATTACAAGAATGACCAACCATTATCATTCTTGTAATTAAACATTTCCGTTGTGTGTTAACATAATTTGGTGCAAATTGCAAGGTGTTCCATGACAGTCTGGTGTGTGTGCTGCAGCTCCGGCCAGAGACGAGGCCAAACTGCAGCGTGCTTTCACTCTGCCGAGAGGGTGATCGGCTGCAGCCTCCCATCTCTGCAAGACCTGTACATCTCCAGGACCCGGAGACCAGAGCCAGAATCTGCTGACCCCTCTCACCCTGGACACAAACTCTTCCAGTTTTTGTATTACAAGTTTCTTTGAAAATGAATTTGAATATGCAAATGAGCCTTACACTAATCAAATATGCCCAAAATACACCCGAATAGGTTTTTTTTTTTTCCTTTACTCCTACCACAATGGAACTTTACACAATGAAAGTAGACATTAAAAGTAACATTTTTTGTATTACAAGTTTCTTGGAAATTGAATTTGAATATGCACATGAGCAATACACTAACGGAATATGCCCAAAATACACCCAAATAGGCTTATTTTTTTCCTTTACTCCTACCACAATCACACTTCACACAATGAAAGTATACATGAAAAGTAACATTTCTGTATTTCAAGTTTCTTGGAAAATTAATTTTAAATATGTAAATGAGCTCAACACTAATTGACTTATGGTCAAGAAACCATAAAGCCGCAAGCAGCAAAAACAGGGGCCAAATAACTTAGTTCTTAGTCCCGCTCATATGTTGTTGAACATAACAGCATATTTAATATAACATCACACACAGTCGTTGAAACGACTTTGATGAATTCTGACTTTCTTCTGATGTTCTCTGCAAACTGGGAGGAAATTCATTAGGTAAGGCTTGTTCGCTAATAAAAAAAAAAAGAATTTAGAAAGCAACTTGAGACAAGACTGTGCTATTAATTCTTAAGGTCAATATAGGTCTTTTAAGTGTGGCAAGTGGCATGTGTGTATGCATAAGTCAAGTGTGGCAAGTGACAGCACAGCATATAGGTTAACTTATTGAATGTACATGAATGTGTTAGTTATTTGGCCCCTGTTGCTGCTTGTGGCTTTATGGCTTCTTGACCATAAGTCAATTAGTGTTGAGCTCATTTACATATTTAAAATTAATTTTCCAATAAACTTGAAATACAGAAATGTTACTTTTCATGTATACTTTTATTGTGTGAAGTGTGATTGTGGTAGGAGTAAAGGAAGAAAATAAGCCTATTCTGGTGTATTTTGGGCATATTCCATTAGCGTATTGCTCATTTGCATATTCAAATTCATTTTCCAAGAAACTTGTAATACAAAAAATGTTACTTTTAATGTTTATTTTCATTGTGTAAAGTTTCATTGTGGTAGGAGTAAAGGAAAAAATGAAACCTATTCGGGTGTATTTTGGGCATATTTGATTAGTGTAAGGCTCATTTGCATATTCAAATTCATTTTCAAAGAAACTTGTAATACAAAAATTTTTACATTTCATGGATACTTTCATTGTGTAAAGTTTCATTGTGATAGGAGTAAAGGGAAAAAATATCCCCAATGGGGTGTATTGTTGTCGGCACCATAGACTTTATACAGTAAATAATGATGCGAATTAAACATATTTCCCCAACTAGGATTTCTTAGGACTATGTTTCTAGACACCTCATAGAAATGATGTATGGTGAAAAACCTTCTGTGACAATTAGTCTGTCGTAAAACGCTATTTTGCCTGGACTATAAAGCATATGTGTATTTATGCGTTGTTGTTTTTTTTGCATATAGTAGCTACATGCGTTTTGCACTGGGATGTTTTAATTAATTCCTTTTTATTTTTTATTTTATTTTAATTCTTAATTCTATTTTTAACCCTCCCTTTAAACTATTTTTGGTACCTTTATGTTTGCGCCTGACATCAAGACAAGTTCCTTGTGCTGTAAACTGACCTTTACTGCTCTTGGCAATAAAAACAGTTCTGATTCGGATTCTTTATAATAAACAGTTCAACGCTTTTCAATGTAATTGTGAAAGATGTTTTTACTGAACATGAACAATGTAGGAGCCATGTTTATTTACACATCTAGGTGTGGTGTTGCTGTGGTCAGGTGTTGCTGATGATGAGTGGAGGAGCAAACAGTTTTCGACTGTGCTTATAGCGTTTTTGTCTGTTTATTTTTTTTATGTGAACAAGTGAGTGTGGCTTCATTAAGAAATTAAATTACGATCATTATTTCAAGCGCAAAATAAGTTTTGTTTATTGCCCAAAGCAAACAATCAGCAAGGTCATAAACTATTTACAGAATAACAAAGGAAGGTACAAACTATTTACAACAAACAAAACATAATGAAATGAAAACAACAGGGTGAACAGTGTGATCAAAAAAAGAAAGAAAAGAAAAAGACAACCAAAAAGCAACAAGTTAAAACAAACAAAAAACGCGACCCTCACTTTCCCTGGTCTATTCGTGGGCTTAAATATATTTATTAAAAAAAAACAATAAAACCCACTATCAGGTTAGGAAAAGTGCTTGCTGGAAAAACAAAAACAAAAAAGGAAACGAACAACAACAACAACAACAAAAAACCCTAACCCCTAAATGTTTTAGACCTGATAGTGGGTTTTAAGGGCTTCAAAAATGTTATTTAAAAAAATGTAATTTCCCGAAGTGGAAAAATGAACTCCGTCGCGCATAAATAGACCAGGGCTGTTGAATTTGATTTGAGGGTGGCTCACAGAAAACCCACCCAACCCATTAACAAAAGCCCTGACCACACTGTTCACCCATCCCCTGGCCTTATTGACCCTGGCCGGCCTCTCCGCAATCTCCGACCACACCAAGGTCATTAGAGGAAAGTTCTGGTGGAGGTGCACCAGGTCCCGCTTCATGTCCGCCACCAGTTGGACACCCTTCTTCTTCCCCAGGTCGTTGGAGCCACAGACAATGAGGAGCAGGTCGGGGGCCGCCCTGCCCCTCAGGCACTCCTGGAAAAAGGGGCGCAGGCTGTGCCACCTCAGGCCACCCCACCCAAACCAGTGAACACAGGCGTCCAGGCCGAGGTTGGAGCCCACTGTCTCCCTGGCTCTTCCCTCTCCTCTCCGCACGTAGCTGGACCCAATTATCCACACGTTTTTTTCTGTCGAAAAAGGATCGATTTCTTGTGTTAGACCCATGAGCATTTATAAAGAAATTGACATAAATTAAAAAAAAAGTGTAATGCTTTAATCACAGATGCTCTCTTACTGGATTGTTGGGGCTCCATCATGTAACGTTAGCTAACAGCCAGTTATTCGTTAAGACCACACTGAAAGATCAAGATTACATCAAATGTATTTTATTTTTCCCTTTGATGACCATATTAATGGTTATCATATATTTTATCCATTGCATAGTTTCTGCTGATACAGATGTTTCATAATGATATCGAAAATCGATCGATTTAAAGATGAAAAGCATATAGCCTACCTCTCGAAAAATCCCGCGCGCGCTGTACAGTACAGTGCAGTGTGCAGTGACAGTTTGCAGTTTTGGACAGTGTGGGGGAGGGGCGGTTGATTGACAGTCGAATCAGATTTAAAAAGATGCACAAATCTGACACATTCCTTTTTCCCCGATCTCTGGACCGTTGTGGACGTGTGATCGACCCGAACGACAAAATGCCGTCCTGTGCTGCCATCAACTGCATCAATCGATCAGATAGCAAAGGACAACAGTTGTTTATAGTCCATGAGCCAAGACCCCAAAATTGGCCTCCCGCAATCGAACGGGTGGGCAATTTCTAGTTTGTTTTTTTGACTTGGTAGACATCTCTAGTGAACAGTTTGGCATGATAACCATTGCAAACAGGTAGCTTAGTGGTGGTTTTCATGCGTTGAATAGGTGGACCGGTAGAGTGGAAACTTGAAAACTGTGTAGTGCTTGTTCAGTATTATGCTGTTTGTTGACCACTCAGGGTGCCTAAATCACTTCAAGGATGTTTTTACCTTTTATCAAGACCCTACTGTAATAATAATAGACTCACTTCAGCAATATGTGAATGAAAATGTGACAAAAATGAGAACATAGTGTACACATGAAATACGTTTTTAAAGTGTTTTATTTTTCATGCAGTAACAAGAACAAACAACAATAACAAAATATGTTTTACACAATTAAAATGAACTAAAGAGCTTGCTCCTTCTGTAACAAATAATGTGGAGCATACTGCCAGTACAGTATTTCAAGTGTTGAAGGTTGCTACAAACATCAGACCTCCATTTCAGTCCTCAGTATCAGAGTCAGTCAGGTCTGCATCTGTGATCATGTCATGATCATCCTCTTTGGGTTGATTGTCACATGTCTGCAATTTGCAGAGGTTTGTACATTTCAATCCACTGCTCATGCACTGACATTCCGGGAGTTTGCATCTACGGCTGCAGTTGCAGGACAGCAGTTGCAACACTGCCTCAGGGGCTGGAGATCCCTGCATCCATTCTACAGTGAGCTGACCATCATCATTTCTGGCCCAGCCATTCTCAAGTGGGCTTGGGACTTGCGGATGTTGCTGAAGACTGGCTCTCCAGATGCCAGCCTGGTAGTTGGCACGCATAGCATGCATGAAGAGGCAGTCCTCGCATGGTGGAAGTTGGCTAGATTCAAGCTCTCCATGCTGCGTGCAGAAAAGCTGGTGGCGGGCTGTGTTGATATCCTCTGTTTTCGTGGATGCTGTGTACAGTTTGCATGTGAATGCTTGCAGCTTCGTGAATAGTTCCATAGATAATTCCCAGGACTGTCCCAGCTCATGAAACACTTTTTGAAAAAGCTCTGATCCCATGATAAGCTTCAAGGCTCTGAGCTTTCCACGGCCTGCGAAGGCACTCACAGTGTCGCATCCAGTGTATGTGTGCATGCCAATCAAAGCATTACAAACACCATCTCCCAGCCCCTGGCGTAGCTTTGTGATGTCAAGGTACCTAACCCGGTTCTTTGTTCCACATTTCTGGAATATGGCACAGGAGATATCAGCAGAGAATGCCAAGCAGAGCACCAGCACATCGGTGTCATCAGCTGCTACTACAACAGCACTGTAGCCTTCCTCTGCAGCATGAGCTGCATGCAAAATGATTCTTGTGTCTGCCTCTTCTTGATTTGACTGCAGACATGCAACCTCTGCCCACTGATCCTTGGTGATGTGCAAGCAGTTTTCCTCACTGGCGACATAGAGCTGCTTGTCTTTCAGCTTTTCCCTCAGCTTGGGTGTTTTCCACTCAGCCACCAGGAATCTTATAAGGTTGGCCTTGTTGGCTGAGTGGGTGAGAAACTTTCTCCATTGCTGGATCCGGTGACCTGGTGCAATGTTTCGGAACTGTATTCCTGTGGTGCACCCCCTGTTAGCTCTCTCTGCATTCTTGATTCAGTCCTCCCGATATACATCGAAGACCACATCAATTCTCTGGCTTCTGGCTCCTTCATGTAGGATTTGAGTCAGGGCTGAGTCTGCAAGTTGAGAGAATGTCTGGTCATTACCCTTCATCTTCTGAACCAGGCTCATCCCATCAGTGATGGTAGCAGATGGCTCAGGGATGGTCTCTGCTGGTAAGACCTGCTTCTCCAGCTCCCTGGCCAGAGCAGCTTTGCTTGTTTTTCTAAGTGTCCCATCTCCATTGGCAAGCGCCCATGGCAATGGTCCTAATGGGTGGGAAAGGACATCACTCATTTGGAGATGGCGGCTCTCTGCCACCAGGACCATGTGGGCGAAGAGCTTCCTGTCAGCCTGCAAAACAACCTTGTTTGGGTTGCTTGCGGAAGGTTTCTTTCGGATATCTGTAAACGTCTTCAGTCTCTTCTTTGTCATTTTATCATGGAACTGGGTCTTTGGGCTTTGGTCTTCAAGCCGATCCCGCTTGAATGCCTCATATGCTTCTGTGCCAATCTTGTGAGCATCAAGAAGGTCTCCTGCTATATCTGGAGGGGGAAAGGTACCTGTTGAAATGCTGACAAACTCACTTTCTCTTGGGTCAAAAGGGTTCATCCAGTCATCTTCAAGAAGCCTCACAATGGACTGTACATCTGCTTCATCCCTGGTGATTCTAGGCATCTGCAGGTCTGGGTGGCTGTGATGGGACATTCCACATCCCACCATCATTCTGAGCTGCTTGAGGAACATGCTGCTGTACTCAGAAGTCAGGTAGTACCTCTCCACAGCGGCCCTTTTCAGGCTGAAGCCCTTTGTGCCTCCTGCTGTCTGGGTATCTCGATTGACTGTTTCCTCAATTGTTTGATCCACAGGGATCCGGCCAAAGGGATTCTGGCTACCAAGCTGAACACTGAAGCCACCCTGCATGAACTGCTGGTGGGTCAAAGACGTGACGCTTGCTTTTTCTGTCCGACTGAACTTTTTACCTAATAATAAACATTAAAATAAATAAAAATATAACATGTATGTCTAATACCTTCCTTATACATGTGCCCACTCTTATTTTATTTAAACATGTTGGTTATTGGTCATTTTCTGCCATCTGAAGTGTGAAAACATCATGTGGGGCGACCGTCCGGCCTTGACTTCTGTTTGGACAACTGGTTTTAAATCACATTAAAACAATTTAAATATAATCCTTGCCCTATTTGGCATAATTTCAAACTTGTTTTCCATTTATTGACAAAGTTATGAAGCAATTGTACACACATTTCAATCATAATACACAAACAAATCTTGTCCGAATATGTTCATTGTCTGAAATATCATCTGGGGCGACCATCACGAAAATACAATTATGGGACTTTTATTTTGACAATCATCTCAAAGAGGATGTTGCATCAGCCAGCCACACCGTGAGGGTCCCAGAGAGACAACTTGCAGGTCAGTAGTCTCTCTCATCTTTACAAATAAATCCTCTTTCTAACTGCTGCAATGTATACGTCACATTTGGATATCATGTGGGGCGACCACCCTAAAACTGTGAATAATGAGTTTTATTCGCAAATCTATATTTTGAAGGTAAATTTGTTAGTGATATGTGGTGAGAAGTAGCTAGCTTGGATTCTATAGCTAAGCATTAGCCTGTTATATTTGATTAAACTTGAAAACATCATGTGGGGCGACCAAGCATCATGTGGGGCGACCACCGCTGACAGTATAAATGATAGAAAATACATCTTGTATTTGTAGTTTCTGCCTGCTTATGTTTTCATTCATGATATATGCATTTAGTTATTTGTTTTAACATAACTCTTTCTATATTTCAACATATATTTTTCTAAATTTCAATAATTTCCATCCTACTTTAGAGATGACCACTTCTTTTTGATTATTGTGTCTTTATCAGAGAAATGTGTGAATATTAAGCATTCATTCTATTTTTCAGTTCCTTTTCTAGCTCTATGTATGTTTAACTATATAACTTTTTTCTAGATGGCCCCACTAACAAGTAAACAAAAGACTGCTCGCTACAGGCAGCGGATGAATGCAGATCCTGTAGCAAGAACTGAGTATCTTGCCAGGAAAAAAGAAAGGTAAAAATATATAGGTAACTTGCAGTATATAAAATGTCATATCACATATGTATGTTATTTAGGCCACCAGAATCAGTGACACAGTATACATTATTGTTTCAGCTACCAGAGAAGAAAGCAAAAGGGAAAAATTAAATACGTTAAGTCAGATGAACTATCAGAGAGAGAGAGGAAGAAACAGAAAGCCAAGTGGAAGGCTGCATCAAAAGGTTACAGGGAGAGGAAAAAAATGGAACAGGCGATGCTGGAAATGACACCACCATCCTTAGAAAACACTCCACCAGTTCTAGTTGGTGTAGGGGTTGATGAGCAGCAGGAGAATCCAGGGCAAGTTGTGGTGAATCCTCTACCTCTAAACAAGGAATTTAACCCACTGGTGTCCTCCACACCAGAGAGAGAAAGAGAGAAAACATCTGAGAAACGAGAAAGAAAGAGAAAGAGACTGCAGGCTCAGAAGCGTAAACTACTTAAAGAGAACCAAAAACTGAAAAAACAACTAGCAGAGATGAGAAAAGAACAGGAAAGAGCCAGAAAGAGTGAGATGAGGGCTAAAGAAAGGGTACGGCTGAGTGAGAAGTTCAAGCCCAAAGGAAAGAAAAAAGTGGCAACACAGAGAGAGCAAGCAGTTGTTAGTTTTTTAACAAGAGATGAGAACAGTCGCCTTTTACCTGGAAAAAAAGACACCATCACTAAAAACAAAGTAAAATGTCAACGACGCGTGCTTACAAAGCCACTTAAAGAACTACATACACTGTACAACAGTGAGATGGAGAGGAATCTCCATCTATCTTACAGGCAGTTCATCCGAAAACGGCCCTTCTATGTAACAGAGCCAAAGATCCAAGATAGGGAGACATGTGCATGTATGGAACATGAAAATGTGCACCTGCTGGCCAACAAGCTCTACAGCAGAGGAGTGTTAAAAACAAAAAGCATCTCTGAACTGCTGGGCATGATAGTTTGTGACACCAAAAAGAGAGCCTGCATGGATCGCACATGTGCCAAGTGCTGCTTTGAAGAAGTAGAGCACCTTGAGACCGAGAGCAGCACACAAGTCACCTGGGAGCAGTGGAAGAGGGTGACATCCACTAATGGAGAAAAAACATTTTCTAACGTGGCCAAACAGACCCAGACCGGAACCATAAAGGACTTGATTGAGCTTTTCCATCAGAAACTAGAAGCCTTGGCAGTCCACCAGTTCAACTGGCTGCACCAGGCAGAGCAATTCCGCCTCCTCAAACAAAACATCACAGAGTGTGAAGCTGTTCTGCACATCGACTTTTCTGAAAACTATGCCTGCAAGCGAAGCACAGAGATCCAGTCCTTTCACTTTGGAGGCAGTAGACAACAGGCTACCATTCACACGGCAGTCCTGTACACTGTCCATGGAACCAAGTCTTATGCAACACTGTCTGACTGTCTTCGGCACGATGAACGGGCAGTGTGGGCACATCTAGAGCCTATCTTGAAAGAGCTTCGGGAAACCTTCCCACAAATCACTACCCTCCACATTCTGAGTGATGGGCCTGTTACACAGTACCGTAACAAAAATAATTTTTACTTGCTCAGTACTGTGCCTTTCCTCTCAGGATTCACAAGTGTGACCTGGAATTACTCTGAAAAATCCCATGGAAAAGGGGCCCCAGATGGAATTGGTGGGGCAATAAAGAGAGAAGCGGATCTCTATGTTAACAGAGGAGGTGAGCTGCAGACACCAAAAGCTCTTTATGAGATGCTGACAAAAAGAGGCTCAAGTATCACTCTCTACTGGGTGACAAGTGAGAGCATTGAAAAATGTGACGAGTTGATTCCCGGCAACTTGGAGGCTGTGAAAGGCACCATGAAGATCCACCAAGTTGTGTCATCACAGCCTGCAAAGATAACGCACAGGGAGGTGTCTTGCTTCTGTAAGCGCTTAGAGACGAGTCCATGCCCCTGTTACCAGCCCATAACTGTAGACCTGAAAGCCACCATACGCCAGGCTGAGAAACCTGAGCCACCTAGGGAACAAGAAAGTGTTCTAACTGAGAACCCCTCAAGCTCTCCACCTGAGCCACCTAGGCAACAAGAAAGTGTCCGAGATCTATGTGGCAGGTTTGTGATAGTAACCTACGATGAGCTTCCATATGTAGGCCAGGTCCTAAATGTTGTGGAAGAGGAACTGCAGATCAGCTGTATGCGACAGTCTGATGACAAGAACTTGTTCTTGTGGCCACAAACTCCAGATGTTACTTTCTACTTTAGGAAAGATGTTCACGCTGTCATTTCAGAGCCTGAGCCAGCTACCTCACGCTTCTCAAAGTTGACCTGCCAAGACTGGGTAACGTTCAGAAATGCCTGGGGTTAAAGAAATGCCTCCAGATTAAGCCTACAATGTGTCTAGAGTTAGGAAAATGCTAGTGTTGTTATGTTGAAGTTTTAAATGAAATAGTAAGGAAAATGCAAATGTTATGTTTAAGTGTTTAATGAAATAGTAAGGAAAATGCTAATGTTGTTATGTTGAAGTGTTTCATGAAATAGTATGGAAAATGTTAATGTTATGATGTCTATGTGTCAAATGAAATAGTGAGGGAAATGTTAATGTTATGATGTTTATGTGTCAAATGAAATAGTGAGGGAAATGTTAATGTTATGATGTTTATGTGTCAAATGAAATGGTGAGGAAAATGTTAACGTTATGATGTTTATGTGTCAAATGAAATAGTGAGGGAAATGTTAATGTTATGGTGTTTATGTGTCAAATGAAACGGTGAGGAAAATGTTAACGTTATGATGTTTATGTGTCAAATGAAATAGTGAGGGAAATGTTAATGTTATGGTGTTTATGTGTCAAATGAAATGGTGAGGAAAATGTTAACGTTATGATGTTTATGTGTCAAATGAAATAGTGAGGGAAATGTTAATGTTATGATGTTCATGTGTCAAATGAAATGGTGAGGAAAATGTTAATGTTATGATGTTTATGTGTCAAATGAAATAGTTATGCTGATTCTTTAATAAAATTTCTTAAAATTTGTCTCAACTCTGTAAATTATTGAATAGCCTTAACTGCCTGCTGTTCCTCATCATTTGGGGCGACCACCTGTCATGTGGGGTAACCAACGATTGGCAATTCTGTACTAAATTCAAAATTCAATGTCCATCAGTTTTGGTTCAAATATAAATCACTGGTATAGCATGCATAAGTGGATACTATCTGTACACATTTTTAATCAGTTTTACGAATTTTAGAGTAAAAAAAATATATGTACTGGCTTCATGAGGGAGACACTGCCATTATATATAAAATGTATTTAAAAATGGTTTACAAAAAATGAAAGGACACATGAGTCAATCTTTCTTGAACAGTTAATTTAATTACTGATATTTATTAAAATATAAGTTATGTTAAGGAAATCTATTAATTTTGAGATAAATTACGGTCGCCCCAAATTACTTTTTTAAGGTCATTGCCCTATTAATTTGAGTTTAAAAACACTAAAATATCATTGTTTGAAGTTTTCACATACATGTATGTGTACACTACATTCCAAATGTTTGTAAAATGGCCAAATATATCTTTATTTTAAGTATTTTAAAAATGGGCCACTCAAAGGCCTTATACGTCTTTGACCCTGTAGTGTACCTCTGGGTGATCAATGGGAAGACGTGACATTGTGGCAAAGTAGTATGGCAGAAAGTGTGCATAATTCAGTTTATCATAAGCAAAGCACCATGGGATCATAGCATGGATTGATGCAAGGTGGAGCATCCAATCCCCCTCTCTTGCTGCACGAAGCAAGCCCAGCATGATCTCAGCCATGTCAAGGTAAGACATCCAGAAAGCTGCCAGTTTGTGGCCTTTCCTGAGGGTGCCAAGGTACTCTTGGAACAACTGGAGGAGGCAAGTGCAAGATACATCATCCAGGAGCGTTGTGAAGGAGGCCTGGGACACTTCGTCATGGAAAATGGAGATGCTCTTCAGGGCTTCATCCAGATGGTTAACCTCTGCTCTATGGTTTACTTGGAGCCAAGGCAGAAATCCCTTCCAGACAAGCCTCATCATTGCCTCATACACAATCTTATGTAGCCTGACAGCACGGTTGTATTTGCGGCCTTCCATCACAGCGGTGATGGATCCTTCTGCAATCACTCCAGACTCCACACAAACGTCACGCAAGCCAGCATCCTGAAACCTCTTCCCCATGATTGATAGGAAGTTGCATATGGTATGGAATGTCCCCAGTCTCAGTATTATATTCTGGAACTTCTCATGCTTCCAAATTATTTCTGCAGCTTTGGCGTAGAGTGCTTGGTCGAAGACACAGACAATCTCCTTCAGTCCTAGGGTCTCCATGATGTTCAGAGTTCGGGTCAGGACTTCATTAACAGTTGACATTTCAGTAGCTGGGGCATTAATTGTTGGTAAGTAACTTACGGTGTCCTGCACCACATATATGTTGCTGCGGATGAGGATGTTGAATCCAGTCCAACTGCTAATGGTTTGATCTTCTGAGTTTGACAGCCGAGTGAGCAGCCAGATCAGGTTCTTGACCCTGGCATTCTGGACTTGTTTGTCTGCATCCACATTTAGGCTGACAATGGCTGAGGGCCCCACTCTCTTACCAGCATTGTACATGGGGAGTGATGCTTGTGCTGGAGAGATGCTCCTTTTCTTGGACTTTTCAATCGTTGTCTTTTCCACTTGTGGCATTGGTCCAATGATTCTGGGCTGCACAGCAATGCCGTTAACTCGATGTGATGTGCCCTCTCCACTGGTTGTCTCCTCTAAGCGGTCTATGTTATCCCAGGCTAGAGTAGTGAAGACTTCCTGGTAGATGTTGCTTGGCAGTGCCACGCCCATCTGGGATCGTTCAAGCTTTTGAAGGCACAGTGCAGTGTCAATTTCCTCAACCTGTGTGTATGAAACACCATGGCCCAGTCTATTCAGGATACGAATCAGTTCTGTGTTTCCAGTCAGAGACTTGACTGCAAATGGCAGCATGATGTGCTTTGGTGGTTTAGTCTTGCCACCAGTGACTGCAAATACAAGATCACTGCCAAAGGAGTTGGCGAGTCGTTCAACTCTTTCAGGTGGTTGAGGACAGGCATGCTTCCCTGTAAGCAAGGTTCGTAAAAAGATTGTGACAGATTGTGGTATGATGTCCTTGTCCTGTTCCACATCAGGTGGCCATAGTTGGTTGGTCTCATTCTGTTTTATGTCATTCCTCATAAGTAAAGCAGCTTTGGCAACCAATTCGACTGACTCAGCTCTCATAGCATCCAACTCAGTCTGGAGAGCATATGTTCTCTTCACAAGTTCACTCTTGGAGAGATTGTCAGCATACAGTAGAAGTTTTCCATTGTCATCAGGACAGATATGGATAGATTCTGCCAGTTCTTTCTCTAGATTGCGACGAAGATTGTTCATAGAAGATCTGGTGACTTTGCTGGCACCATGAGATAACATTAATTCTTCAAATCGCTTCCTGACAGTTGCCATGGGCACTATATGATGGTTAGGGAGAAGTTGTGTCCTGATATACAAGAAAAGTTCCTGAAGAGCCTGTTTTTCTGCAGTTTTGTACAGATCAGCAGCATCTTGTTCAGCATCAGCCAGTCCACTGCTTGTAGCTGACTCCTCACGGGTGTATGCACGATAGCATGATCTATGGTAGTGCCCTTCTGTTGCAACAAGCTCCATGCTGGTGATTGCCAACAGTCTCTCATCAAGCTTCTTGATAGCTGAATCTCGTATCTTACTGTCTGCTCGCAACTCACAGCACTTTATCAGGTTCTCACGGGTCTTCTGACCTTTGATGTACTTGCTGGCTTTGTCACAGAATATACATTTCTCCTCAAGAACCCTTGAGCTGGTTGGTGTAGCTCGTGCTGCTCTGGCTGAACTCCCTTCAGCTTGCACCTTTGGGACCTGAGCATCTAACAGTTTCTTCATGGTGAAGACACTCCTGCATTTTCTGTGATAAAACACCTGGGGCCACTCCCCTTCTGGTGTGCTTCTGGCTAGGTCCATGAGGCCGACATGATTTCTGATCTCCGCCGCCTTGACCAATGTCTTCCAGGAGTCCAGATCTCTGGGTGACACAAGCTTGGAGGTGTCATTAGTACAGTGGATGGCACATTCCTCAAGATTTTTGGTCAGATTCTCGCTGGCTTGAGCAGCCATTTCTCATGCAGTGATTTCAGTAGTATTCGGTACAGATAATTATCTGCAAAATTATCAGGCAAAACATAAAAATAAATCAGATAATGACATTTTTTGCAGATTACTAGAGTTTATTATAGTTTGCCAACATTGACTTGATTCTGCTCATAATCAGTCTGTTTGCCCACTGAGTTGATTTGAAACAATAACAAATAGCAGTAGTGATGTCGGTTATATTATTTTGTTAAGTCAGCAGCAGAGCTATAATGTTAATGTCATCTTTACTCACTACATCTTAGCCTTCTTAACCTTAGATGTGTATATAAACCATTAAAAATGTTACCTGTATGTGATTCACAAAAGTCCTCTGCTACTTCCTGCTAACAGCTTATTTTCCCCCTCGCTCGCTCATGCACCCAGAGGAATTGGCGCCAACTAGTGGTGCAAACAAATATTATCTGCTGGGCCTTTCTGCAACTGCAAAGGTGATCTAAATCATCACTAGTGGCACACAAATTATGAAATGTGCAACATTGGAGAATGGCCACTATTGGTGTATGGCATTTTTATGGTCAAAATAGTGAATGCATGATAAATATTGTTAAGCTACTCTTCTGCAAAGGTTATCATACCAATTAATAATCAGGACATATATAGGAATAATAAAATAGCAACAAGAATTTGCCCACCCTTTCGATTGTGATTGGTGGTCTGGCTCATGGACTATTAGGTATGATATTTTCAAACAAACATTTTTTTCAGTCCGTAAAATTAAATATCTGTCCATATAACATATCCGTGGTAGCCATCAGACGAACGCTAGCTGGCACTTACGGGCATGTAACGTTATTATATAGATCCACGGGTGTTCTACAATAGGCCTATCTGGAGTCAGTAATTTTGATTCATTCATACATTTGATTGATGGAGTGGTGGACCAGCGTGAAGTGGTGGTTTAACCGTGAATGGGGGTTCGTTCCCCGGGCGTGCGACCTTCCTGGGGGGAGCTTGCATGCTCTCCCCTGTCTGCGTGTGAGTCTGCCCCGCTGCGGCTCTGTGGGCCAGGCTGGGTCCACTTAGCCAGGTTACCAGGTTATCACGTTAATATAATACATCCATGGGAATCACACACAATGCCTATCTATAAAAGTTAATATCTTATTAAAGAAACCTAGATGCAGATACCATTTAATTAGTTTGTAATCCTTTTATTTTTTCAAATGTGAGAATATCACTTTTAATTCCTTTAAAAAAAAACTTGAAAACAAAAACATGAACTATATAACCACAGCAAGCCCCCCCCCCCCCCCATAGGGAATGCATAGGAAGACAAGACACAGGAACTTCAAAATAAAAAAGTAACTAGAGACAAAGCATGACATTTACACACACTTAATAGCATTTTCTGGTTTTACAGATTTCCTTTGGGTGACGTTAAGAGGCTGCGACACTGGGTGGACAATGTGAGGCGGAAGTCTTGGGCACCCAATGAAAACTCCAGGCTGTGTGCTCTGCACTTTGAAGAGGAGTGCTTCGTTTTGAGCGGTGGAGGAAAGTGCCTCACTTCAACAGCTGTGCCCACAATCTTTGACTACTCACTGAAAGGTAAGGTATTGTCAGCCCCCCACAAGGTAAGTGTAAGACAGGCACATGTCACTGATCACTGTTACGCACAAAAACACACACAAAATGTGGCAGAGGTCTTGGATAAAGACAGTGTCATTGTGATACAGGATTCATCCGAAAGCCATATTGTGTCTGATGTTCCGCATCACAATCACACTGGAAAACCAGTGGAAAGTATCACAGACGAAATAGAAGAAAATATTCAAGATGCAAGTGTATCAGTGGAAACTACAACCATAGAGCACACCTATATTGTGAGGGAATCCCCAAAATCATTAAAACGTCAATTCGAGACTCAATTGTTTTCAATGGAGGAAAAATTAGGAATTTGTAGAAAAAAATTGAAATTGGAAAAGGAAAAAACAAAAAGACTCAAGCAAAGAGTAGATTCCCTGGCAGAGGTCATCAGCGTCCTGAAGCAGAAAAGCCTGATTTCTTCTGGATGTGCAGAGATGTTAGAGAATTCCTTTAGTGGAGTTCCTAAGGAAATCCTCACCAGAGTGGCGAATGGAAAGAGGTCCAAAGTGTCAGATGACTTGCGATCATTTGCAATGACTCTGCACTTCTATTCTGCCAAAGCTTATGCTTATGTGCGTGAATGTTTTGAACTCGCTTTGCCCAATCCAGATACCATCCGGACCTGGTACAGCAACGTCTCTGCAGACCCAGGATTTACCAAGGCATCGTTTTGTGCATTACAGGCGCATGTGCAGGACAGGAAAAAAGAGGGCAAAGAAACAATTTGTGCCTTGATGATGGATGAAATGGCCATCAGAAAGCATGTGGAATATTCTGCAGGGAAATTCCATGGATATGTAGATCTTGGCTGTGGCGCAGTTGATGACAGCTTGCCACCAGCAAGAGATGCATTGGTTATCATGGCTGTTGCTGTTGATCAATCCTGGAAAATCCCTGTGGCATATTTCTTAGTCGATGCACTGACTGGGGAGGAGCGCGCAAACATCATCAGCGAATGCCTCCAACGACTTCACATTGCTGGGGTACGTACAGTGTCTTTGACATGCGACGGACCATCTTGCCATTTTGCCATGTTGAAAGCACTAGGTGCTGATTTACATGTAAATTCAATGAGGCCCTCATTTCCTCATCCTGCTGATACCTCGCAAGTTGTCCATGTGGTTTTGGATGTGTGCCACATGATGAAGCTGCTCAGGAACACACTGGCTGATGGAGCTTCACTACAAACGCCATCAGGTACGATCAAGTGGCAGTACATTGTGGAGCTAAACAAGCTTCAAGAGACAGAAGGACTAAGATTAGGAAACAAGCTGAAGATGGCACACATACGGTGGGAGAGACAGAAGATGAAGGTAAAACTTGCAACTCAAGTTTTGATGTTCTCAACAGCAGGAACCCTCTGGGTAAGGGATACAAAGCCCCGATGAGAACAACCAACAAAGAGCGCACAGAAAAAATCCTGCTGAAAGCAGAAAAACTGCTTCTGGATCTCAAAGATGCCAAAGGAGTACCTGTACATGCTGGGAAGCGTCGGACATGCATCATTGGCTTTATCGCCAGTTCAAGAAGTGTGCGGAACATTTTCCAAGAACTGGTGGAAAAGCCAGGTGCCCCATGTCGCTATCTCCTTACATACAAGCTCAGCCAAGATCACCTGGAGCTTTTCTTTTCCTCTGTCAGAGCACGTGGTGGATTCAACAACAATCCCACTTGCACACAATTCACTGCTGCTTACAAGCGTCTTCTGGTTAAGCATCGCGTCAAGATTGGAACAGGAAACTGTCTCCTTATGGATGACACTAACATCTTGGGTGCAACACCTGCATCAGTAAACACCATGCATAGGTTTGACCTGAAACCTGTTGAACCATCCCAGTCTGACCACGATTACCCACTCTGTCCAAATGTTGAAGCAGTCTCTGAATACAAAGAGGCTGCTATCAGTTACATTGCAGGCTTTGTGGTGAAAAAGATCAAGGAAAAACACCACTGCATTCCTTGCAACGATGCCCTAACCACTGACTCCGCCGTCCATCCCTTCCTACTCTTGAAGAATCGAGGAGGTTTGCAGAAGCCATCGGCAGGCATCATTGCTGTCTGCACAGAGTCAGAGCGTTGTTTTCAAAGGATTTTGAGAATAACTTCTGGCAAGCTTCCCCAGGGACGTGGCTTAGCATCAGCTGTTACAAAGGAAGTGCTAAGCTACAGTGCTGACAAAACTCTGTTCCCAGGGCTGCATAACCACATGTTTGAAACCACTGTTGATGACAACCATGTGCACTGCTTGGTGAAAATGGCATCCTCCATTTACTGCACCATTAGACTGCACCATTTGGCAAAGCGAGAGACTGAAAAATTAAAAAAAGACTTTGTTAGACATAAATTCACCAAACTGGTCCATTTTTACCATCAGTAGTGTACATGGATTAGGACTGCAGTGTATATAGCTGTCTATGTGCTCTGTGAATGTGTATGTATGTGGGTCCATTTGTGTGTGTGTGTGTGTCTGTGTGTGTTTATATATATATGTATGTGTGTGTGTGTGTGTACGTTTATATATATATGTATGTGTGTGTATATATATATATGTATGTGTGTGTGTGTGTGTACGTTTATATATATATGTATGTGTGTGTATATATATATATGTATGTGTGTGGGTGTGTGTGTTTATATATATATGTATGTGTGCGTGTGTGTGTGTGTTTATATATGTATGTGTGTGTATATATATGTATGTGTGTGTGTGTGTGGGTGTGTGTGTGTATTTTTACATTTATATATTTATATATATATATATGTTATTTGTGCATCTGTGTTTTGTTTGAGCAGTCCTTTTTCCTCAGTGGTGTAAAACAACCTCGACATGGCTCCACCAAATGTATAGTTTCCGATTCTGATGTGATTAAGCTTTCTGCTCGATAGAAATAGAAACACAATGTTCAAAGTAAAACTTGTAGCTTGCATTACGGAGCACAAGTCTTTATTTGGACAAAGTAGTCTATAGAAAAATAGAAACACAATGTTCAAAGTAAAACTTGTAGCTTGCATTACGGAGCACAAGTCTTTATTTGGACAAAGTAGTCTATAGAAAAATAGAAACACAATGTTCAAAGTAAAACTTGTAGCTTGCATTACGGAGCACAAGTCTTTATTTGGACAAAGTAGTCTATAGAAAAATAGAAACACAATGTTCAAAGTAAAACTTGTAGCTTGCATTACGGAGCACAAGTCTTTATTTGGACAAAGTAGTCTTCTGAGTGGTATCAAAATGTTCATGGTAAAACTTGGAGCTTGCATCACGGAGCACAAGTCTTTACCTGGACATACATAGGTACCATAAATGATATACATTTCCAAGACCTCTAGGCCACACACACTCACACAAAGGGGATTTGTTTTGTTTCATTGTTCATTCATGTTACATAAACAGTTCAGTTAACATGTTCACTGTTGAATAGCTTAAGTAATTTCCAAAAGGCAAAAAAGTGTTCCACGCCTTAGATGTTTTGAATTTTTTTCTTCTCATAAAAAAATGTAATAAAATGGTAAAAAAAATAATAATAACAACAACAACAAAAAAATGTTTATACAAATGATTGTGTTTGATTGTAAATTAAAAATGTACTAAATAAAATGTTTTCACAAATGACTGTGTTTTTGATTGTTAATTAAAAATGTACTGTAAGATGTTAAGATGTTATTAACTTTTCACTATTATCATTGGTAAAACTGCCAAAAGTTTAGGCAGAACAAAAAAAGTAAAGTGGTTCTTTATTTGATAAATTATCTAAGTTCAGTTGTTGACTTTTATGACGTTATAATAATAATAATAATAATAATAATAATAATAATAATAATAATAATAATAATAATAATGACAATAATGATAATAATAATAATAAATAAAGTCTAATCAAACTGAGGGTCGGTGTCTTTATTCTTTTTGTGGTCTTGTCAGGGTTTGTCTTGTCTGTCTTTGGTCTTGTGTTCCCACTCTTGGCCTGCACCTTGCCGTGGTGAGTGGGCTTTTTTAAAGCAGATATCAGTGGAATGTTTTTGTTAATATAAGTCCTTAATAGTCCTATTTTCCGTCAGCAATCACTTACATGAAGTATTTCAGCCTAAACACGAGTCTCTCCGTCACTCTGCTCTGCTGTAACCCGAGGAGAAAATTTTCCTTGTGGGATACAAGTGTTATCCAATGAGGAGAGAGAACGGCATGAAGGGCTGTGTGTGCAGCCAAGGGATGCGCGTGAATGTGGTGACGTAGCACGAGGACCAATTGATGCCTGACAAGGGCGGGGGCTGCTAACTCATGGTGCGTTCAAAGAAACTCGTACTTTGTGTTTTTCCTTCCTGTGAAGTCATACCAGTTCGATCTGGTACGAGTTCACGGGTCGGAAGTTACGAGTGGCCGTTATAGGGAACTTTCACAGACAACAGGATGGTAAAAACACGAGCTACGGGTTACCTGGAACGCTACCAAGTCGTAGTTGTGACTTGAAGCTGTAACTTACGGTTTCAAAAGCCTGCCTTGAACGCAGCATTAGCCGAAACGGCCGTGAAGCTGATATCTGCTTTAACTAAGACAGGCTGTTTATGTTGTGTGTGAGTGTGTGGGCATTAAGGCATTGGTAGTGTGCAAATGATGACTCACTAAATTATACTGAATAATTCATTTGACATTTTACTGTTCTATCATTAATTAAACCTAAGACTCTGTTTTCTCCATCCTCCACAGCTACATGCCACACAGGATTGATGGATGGATTACAAGATGTTATTCCATTGATGAGCCCTGAAAGCATTGCCAGCCAGTTCAGTCTTCTCCCTGGAGTCATGTCTCTCTCCCGCCAACCTCCTTTTGAGAGAAACCACTTACTTATTTATGGAACATGTGGCATTAAATGTGTTTTAAAGTTTATAACTTTAAACAACACCACTAAAAAAAATGTTTGTCAAGTCACCCTTCAATCCCTAATCAGAGATGGGAGCTTTTCCTTTTTTTTTCACCTCAGACGAGAGAGCTGAGCCTGTGGCCTGTCTATAGCCGTTTTCCCACTAAAATTAGCGGGTCGACGCGGGTTTTTAAACGCGGGTCGACCCGCTAACAATCGGCATTTGGCCCCTTTCCCATTGACCAAAATGAGCCGAGTCTGACCCCCCGCTGAGGGACCAGACAGAGCATAAACCAGTCGCCCCGCTCTCATCCGCGGTGCAAGAGACACACAGTCATGCCACAGCCGCCCGCCGCGGAGTGTCCGCCCGCCGAGGCAGACTCTCTGGCTGGCTGACCTGGAGCACCAGGACCGCGGAGGACAGAGAGTCTGCTGCGGCCGGATGACGGACGTCCGCGGCACAACACATCAGTTAAACAGACTGTCGCTTCTTTTCTTTTCTTTTTTTCTATCGTTTTTGGTCAGTGTTCTCTGATGTTTTGATCCCAGTCTCGGATGAGAGCAGAGCGGAGCAGAGCTTTGTTTTGGTACGTGATATGAGACGCGACCGGCGCGATGACGTAGCGTCACGTAACGTTCAGTGTCATCACGTAAATTAGCGGGTTGACGCGGGTCTGGCGTTCCCACTGCAAGCCGTTCGGAGCCGAGCCGATTAAAGGCGATTTTAACCCGCGTCGCTTGCCGAGTCGTTTCGACGCGGCTCGGTGCGCCTTTCCCACTGCCACCAAAAGCCGATTGTTCGCGGGTTTAAACGGGTTTTTTGGCCAGTGGGAAAGGGGTATATGACACCGCCCGGTACCAAGGCCCTGATCGCAGGATGGTTTTCAGCCACGATGTGGAAGGAGCTCTCCCTGTAACGAGTTACAAGTAATTTATCTACCATCACAATTAGTCTGAAGCTGCTTAATGAAGGTAAACATGAAACACAAGGTACTACACAAGGCTACTCTGATCAGGATGGCGTCCATAGCAATGGGTCTGGCAACCGACTGCAGAAATTACTTTATCTGTTGTTCTAACTCCTATCTCTGGTCAATAGGTGGTGTTTTTTCTGTTCACTCTCCATATTCAACCTTTAACACACTGCTAACACCTAACCTCCATGCAATATTTTATTACACCCACTTGTATTCCAAACAAAAATTCAGCTTTAAAACCATCTACACAAGACATCTCTCACCAATATAGTCTGTTAGGGTGAAAATTGTCTTAACATTGAATATTTACCTTTACTAACTGAGTTTGATATTGTGCCTTACTGACTAACTAATAAAACAGAACACCATTGTCTCACTGACTGATGAGATAAAACTGAACCTGTGTCTCTACCCTGGAGACTGCAAAACTGCACACAGACACCTCATCAGAACTAACACTGAACATAATATTCTCCACTTTGACATTACTGATCAACACTGAATATATCTCACTGATGATTGTTTTATGAGATTGAGCATTTACTCATTTTACCCAAATAAACAAGTTAATCCTGTGTGGTGTGAAACATTTGCCTTATGTAAGTTGTTTTTTAGCAGAATCTGACCTGTTGTTTCCTGTTGAAGAATGTGAGGGAATCAAGCATTGGCCCTTGGTACGAATTGTTAACATATGGAGAGATAGGAGCCAGGACACATATAAGGATTTATGTACCTGTTTATGCATTCACTTTAAGTAGTAGTAGAGTTTAGCCTTATGTTTTAACTAACCTGTAGTGCCTTATATTTTTGACTAACCCATTGAGTTTAAAGACAACTGAAACTTGTAAGCAAACCATATAGATTTGTGTTGAGCCTGATTCATAATGTAACAAATAGGCTACCAGTAACCTGTTTGATCATTCAGAGGTAAGCTGAGAGCACACAGAGCCACAGTGAAGGCAGGACATCTCCAAGGCCGAAGGGAGGAGAGGATGAGAGGCCTGTGGCTGAATGAAGCATTGTGAGGAAGAGTTTTAATGATCTGTATTATCTGCCCTGACCCCTCAGACACCTGGGGCCTCATTTATCAAAGAGGGTGTAAAACTGCTACTAAATATTTGCGTACGGCGAAAAGACGAAAATGGCGTACACCCTAAATATTTACACCTTTTTCAGATCAATCAAACTGTGCTTACGCACAACTCTCCGCAATAAATCACACCGGAGCCAAGAATGGTGCACACGTGAACACACCTCTTACTCCGCCCCCGGAACGCCTATATAAACTATATATGGTCAGCACGTGCATATTTAATTAGCCATTTGCTCTCTGTGGCGCAGCAACTTTTGTGACAACAAAGTGACAACGGAGACAAGGGCGGAGGACGGGGAAAGAAGCGGAACTTCTCCGCTTCTCCGAAAGCAGATACACGGGCAATAAATCAGTCAGAAAAATGATCTTGCATTTTAATAAGCTACAATAAAAACAAAAACCTCCCAAATCTCAACAAAAGGGAGCAGAAAGAAGAAGAATCTTATGTAATCTGCCCGTTTATCCCAGAAAATCTTTTTTTTTTTTTTTTTTTTTTTTTTATCTAGATGTTAAAACAATGTAGGAAGCAGGACGATAGTTACCATTACTTTGAACGCCACTACACAGTTACAGCTCTACTGGACTCAGTTTAGGTCATTTTTACAGCTGAGTCCTTTTTCCTCCTCAGAGCCGCGTTGTCTCGCTCTTTATTCTCTCCTCTCGTCAGCTCCAAACACACGTGCACCTTGTTAACTCAGGTGACAGAATAATAACAGTCTAGGCTGCAGATCAGTGTGCGCTGCTGCCGGTGTGTTTTTAAACTTGGATGGTTTGATCCTTGTCGGACGTCACACAGCCTAATCAAAAAAGCAAAATCCTCAATCCGCTCTGTTTATCAATTAACATAAAGCCTAGTGTTATTATAGAGCGGGTTGGATTGCCAGCATCAACGGTCCACCACTACCACAATTACTTCAAAAAATCCTACTGTGCTCTTCTAAATGTACTCCGCTCCTCTCTCCCTCTCACACTGCAGTTCTCTGACTCAGCAACGGTGTCGCCAATTCCTCCTGTTCCTCAAAAAAGGCGTACGCCAGGGTCAAAATGGGTGTAAATGTCCGCACTTTTCCCCGTCAGGTTTTGGCTTGATAGATCCCAAATTTGGCGGAGAAAAGTGCGTACGCACAAAACGAGGGGAAAATGGCGTCAAAAAAGGTGTATCCACAATGATAAATGAGGCCCCTGGGATGTTAAGTTATGTCAGTGTAGGGAGGGTTTGTTGTGTTTCAGGCCCAGAGGTTCGTGTGCTGGGAAGATGGGACCAACATGTGCCAGCCAGAGGGCACCAACTAAGGGAGGGCTAAGTCTAAACAACAGCCACTCCCCACCTGTTTTTGACCAATAAGAGTTAATTACACACACATAGTGCAAATTATTAAAAATGTATGTAACGTTTTTGTTTTGGGCAGATGACAGAGAATTCTCGCTCTCTTGGGATGGTGGTTGCAGCTAACTGCTTGCAGACTGCGATTTCCTGAACAGGAGAGTTTTTTGTATCTGATGCCTTTGATGATCCAATTTAATAAATAGTTGACCGGAACGTCGTTGTTTGTCCTCTCTTGGAATAAACGAACACGCATGTCAGCTTTCCTGATTTTTCAACCTGACAAGTCCCTCCTGGAACTATAACGAGGTGCCTGGCCCCTGGGGAAGCCTTCTGGACAAAAATCCTGGAGCAGAGGACAGTTTAGTGATACTGTACACAATGACTCAACTAAATTCACACACTTAAGGCACTATTCTACAGATGTAAGCCACAATAATTATGGTACATGTTCCACCAAATACTAACAAAGTGATACACCATGTCCAATCTCCCTCTATTCAGGATCCTGACTATCTCTGGTGTGATGTGTAAACAATGTTGTGTGCGAATCAAATAAAGTGCAAGTATCTCTACCAAAAGAAAAAAGTCACAAGCATGTTTGTTTGTTTTTTCGAAAAATTTAATAATATGATTATGAGTTTAAGTGAGCATTTAGCATACTGACACTGAACAAACACACACTGACGACGGTGAGGAGGAGAGAGGATGAGGAGGACGTCCAGGTTCCTCCGGCCCCGGTGGAAGACGGAGAGCAGCTGCACCGTCAGGCCACACACACGACACACACCGACCATGGAGGAGTCTGGAGAAGTCTCGGTTTACATTTTACCACTGTGGCATTAATTAAACCGTAAAATAGAAATTAATTAATTAACGTTGACGTTGTGAACTGAGCAACAGGTGTAGAACCTGCCCAGCCGCGATGAGACACTGTTGACACACACAGACACACACATACAGCATAAATGACTTATCAAGCTAAAATTACTGAAAAATATGAGTTTTACAGGGAAAGTAATGTAAAACAGTCCAGTTTCACGTCAGTAAATGCAGTCATTACGAGGCGATCTCATCAATTAAAACGTTACGTTTAAGAATACGAGTTGACAAGAAACTAATAACAGACATTAAATATCGTAAAGTTAAAGGGATAGTTCAACATTTTTGAAAATTGGCCCATCGCCATGATCCCCCTAGTAATAGCAGTAGGTTCGTTACCTTTAATTGTTGGTCCAAGCTGCTTTTAGATCGGGGGAGAAGAATACCGAGCGGCGCAGCTACACTACGGAGGCTAATGGAATTTCTTGGTTTTGCTCATCAAACTCAGCAAATACACAACCAAAAAACTCAAAAACGCTGTGGTGGACAAGTTGTGACCTGCACATTTACCACGCTATGAGATAATAGCGGAAAGTTAAGAGAAGTGAAGCAAATACTCGGAACTACTTTCTTCAGTGAACCACTGGTCGGAGGGACACAGTGTGCGCACCTCAGCCAGTGCCGTAGTATACGGACGTATCTGCAGTAAACAGGCGCTTTTGAAATCACTCCGCCGAGCAGCCGTCTAGAGTGTAAAGTCCGACTTTGCCTCTAAAACAACTCCATCTCGCAACTTTCCGCTATTATCTCATAGCGTGGTGAATGTGCAGGTCACAACTTGTCCACCACAGCGTTTTTGAGTTTTTTGGTTGTGTATTTGCTGAGTTTGATGAGCAAAACCAAGAAATTCCATTAGCCTCCGTAGTGTAGCTGCGCCGCTCGGTATTCTTCTCCCCCGATCTAAAAGCAGCTTGGACCAACAATTAAAGGTAACGAACCTACTGCTATTACTAGGGGGATCATGGCGATGGGCCAATTTTCAAAAATGTTGAACTATCCCTTTAAACTAACTCGATGTGACCAAACAAAAACTCGCCTTTGAGCCGTGTTTTCCACTTTTCTGAGTGATTTCCGGACAGCGCCTCATTAGTTTCAGGCATCCTCGGTCCCGAGACACACACGACCACGCACTGCGAGTGCACGGACACAGCCGTGACGTCACGCCCAGAAAAGAGACTTTTCTGTGGCTTTTCTGGCCGGAAGGTAAACATGAAACACAAGGTACTAAAAAAGTCCATGACTTAAAAATATATAATACAAAGATTAGTAATTAACGGAGGTTACAGCTGGAAGTGTCCTGTGAACAGTTTTACAGGCTTCTATTTTACTATTGCGGTCTATGGGAAAAATCCTTTTTGGGCCCCATGGGATTTTTTGTTGCAGTACCACGGGTGGCCACTGGAAAAAATCGGCGTGCCTGCTGAGAGGATTACAGGGGGGCTGGCAGAGACGCAACGCGAGTCGGCACCACGTCTGAACGAACCCACGTTTACCAGAACTCTACTGGTTAATAAGTAAGTAACTGAAGTAATAACAAACCTGAAGCTGAAGAAACCCTAAACGTTAATGGAAAAGACCGGTGAACCTGAGTGACTGAGGGAGAGACAGACAGCTGTCAGCTGTTCTGACACAGCAACACACCTGCATGTGTGTAGGGGAGGGGCTGTAGCCTATCACAGAACGCAGACACAGTCAGCGGGGAGCATACGTCAGTCCGACTGCCCAATAGTCCGACGGCTCATTTCTCCGACTACCCATTCTACAGTGTTAAGGTTAGGTTTAGGGTAAGGTTAAGGGTTAGGGCTACTTAAGTCGGAGAAGTGGGAGGTCGGACTAATGGACGCAAAAATAAAGAAATGTATGGTCGGAGAAATGGGTAGTCGGACAGACGTCATGCGCCCACAGTCAGCTACCCAATGAGGATTTTCATTAAATCTTTTTTTTTTTTTTTTCCGAGCACAGATATTGACTCGTATTACTCGTTTAAAGAGCATATTGCAGGTTAGACCCCCCTTTAAACCAATGCTACGAGAAAAAATAATGTAGGAACAAGTTTTTATCAAAATTATATTTATAAATACACTATTTAGGCTTTTGGAGCCGTTTTTGTGAGAAAAATGTACTTCCGCATCGAAAAACGCTTGACCGGAAGTGACGTAGGCGGAGGGAGACCGGTCGATTTGAACAATAGAAAAACAGGATTCTGGTGCTGGTTCTGACCCCGAGGGAAATTTAAATGTGTATAATTACAAATATGACGGACCACAACCGTATAACTACGAGTCCAGGGCTCTCAAGTCTCACGCATTTGGCGTGTGACACACGCATTCCCACCCGTTCACACGCTCACACGCCACACATTGTATTTCTCACGCATTTAAATTACCACGGTGACGTCCATCAAGTTGCACCGCTTTAACAGTGGAACAGACTTGAGGGCGCACTGATCACACGAGAGAGGTGAAAAGAGACAACAACACTGTTACCTGTTGTAGCCTACTGTCCTCAGCCGACACTGGTCACTGCCTGAAGAGTTTGAAAGCAGCCTCTTAACTTCATGAACGCAGCTCAAACCGCACAGCGACCAAGCTTTGATAAACACACAGATCCGCGCCGATTTACAGTAGGCTATACTCCCGTATTTGAGCCGGTCGCTACCGCAGCTTAATAAAAAAAAAAAAAAAAAAAACCGCTCGGAGCTGAGAATAGCGGAGTTTCCTGATCAGCTGACATGTGGTCAAGACGTCTACAGACCTGTCACAGCGCATCTCATCTCATTATTAGGACTTCACCCTCAGAGCTCTGTCTTCAGACTGTCCTGACCTGTCCCTGAACATCACACAGAGACAACTTGGAGCTGTGAGTTTTATTAATGTTTACATCAGGCTGAGTTCAACAAATCAGTTTATGCTACTATCATCATAGTGTAGTGGCAGGAAAGACCATTTAAATTAATCTGTATGTATCAAATATTGTGTTGGTCAAGAACAAGTTCAACTTAAAGTCAGAGGAAAATAAGGGTGTTTTTACTGTTCCTAAATGTAAAAATGGGTCACATTGGACCCTCAACATTATTTAAAGGTTAAATAACATGTTACTTAAACATTTTTCATTGTGCTGTGCTCTAAAAATAAACTAACAAATACTAGTGTAGAGTCCTGTATAAGTGTCCAAAATAAGTGATTTGAGGGCATCCTCCAAAAAAAATTTGTGCGCGCTGCGCACGCGATAGCACATCAACATTCACTGTGCCCCCTCCAATTTTTGGGTTGCATGGCGCCCCTGGTTAACTTATTCCAGTCATAAATCATAAATATTTTTGTTTGAATGAATTTATGCGTCATTTGTCAGACATCCATCCCCACTTCAACCAAATCCCCGCTGCCGCTGGTAAAATCTCACTCTGAACTCACTTCAAAACTTGAGAGCCCTGCGAGTCCATTGTGCACATTAGAGAGCAGAGAGAGACCTGGGGGAGAATTAATGGCCAGAGGAGAGAGAAATTGAGCTGTGGTGTCAGGACAGTCAGTGAGAGTTGGTCAGAGACCGGTGGCTTAGCAATACGCATTAGCTACGGATATAAATACTGCGCCCACATCACAACATTGTACAGAAGAGTACTATCATGTATCATAAATGATAGTTTAAAAAACTAGTATTTATTATCTGATACAGGTCGGAGTACTACTTACCAATGACAGAAACTAAAGAGCTTGTTTACGTCATGTCTCATACTCGTTAATATCCGTGCACACTACGGGAGCACTTTACCGTCACCGTCCGTGAGAGAGAGAGAAGGGCGAGACAAACACTGTCCTAAACACACCTATTACTTACATGCACTGCAGACAGGAGTATGGACCTATCCAGACCAGCAGACAGGAGTACGTTTGAGGCAGACATAGTTTATTACTCTGAGTTCTATTTTATGACTTAAAAGAAAAACTGTATGTTTATTACTGATATCGTGATAGTGGTGTAAAGGTGCAGTATACTGAAAGTTATTCCTAATATTTTGTTCACTCAGTAATCATAGGCCAGGTACAAAATATTAGGGACACTAGTCAATATAAATTATATTGACTAGTGTCCCTAATATGATTACAGAGTGAACAAAATATTAGGAATAACACACACACACACACACACACACACACACACACACACACACACACACACACACACACACACACACACACACACAGACGTAAGACTTTTATTGACATTTAGTACACAAGTGTAACACAACAACATTTTGCAACAGCATAAATATCTTAAAAATACTATTTAGTGCAAGAGAAAAATAAAAATAAAGGAATACCATTACACTGCATACAGCAGACAGATTGTCCACTGGGCCGAGCCCATATAGGGTTTTCTTTCTTTAACACAAGGGTACCAACAGTCAGATCTGCATTTGACGGTTAAACCTGCATGCAGCAGCAGCAGCAGCAGCAGCAGCCTACAGATGTTACTGGTTCAAATTTGCGGACTTCACGCGTGGTCCACGCGAGACGGCACAAGACTCATGCATTTTTTTTCTTTGGCGAGACAAGAGGTTTTAATGAAAAGCCTCAATGTGCCAAAACAACCGCCAGGTGGCATCTGTGAGAACGGAGGACGACAGGCGGATGACTCAGTGATCTGTGCAGTAATCCACAGCTTAAACTCTAGGCTATTAAACTAGAACTAACTACACTGCCTAAATCACAGAAACTATTGTAATATGATAAAGCCTGTCTTGCTTTATGACTTGATGATTATGTATCACATATCGCCGCGATTAGGAGTGGCGCTGTTCATGATACAGAATACAAGAGGATGAAAGGAGAACTAGCTGCAGACAGTAAATAATATAGTAGCCTAGTTTTTCAATGACAAAATGTAACGACGGCAGCTACAGTAGACTATAGCCCACGTCTCACTCTCTTTTTTCGGTCATCTGTCTCGTCATCTCCAAAATGTGTTTTTAAAATGAGCCAACTACAGTACTGTGCAGTAGTGCCGCAGATTTCTCACTCCGCACCTTGTTTGAGAGTGCAGCTGGATGATTTCTTGTGAATGAACGGGTCTGTGTCACTTTGGGGCTGGGCGATAAAACATAGGATAAATAACTTTCCCTCGATAGAAGACGCGGCCGATACAAAGTGACACCGTCAGCCATGCAGCCGGCCTGGACTTTTTATTTTTAATTATGAAGGATCATCTGCGCAAGGCAAAGATGATAGCATCAACAAAACACGGCGTAACACACGCGGCTGTATGGGACAGGCTTTTATTTAATTCAGAACAAACCGCTTAGCAAAAATGGAAAATATAGTCTATAATAATTAATTGATCTGTTGTTTGGCCACTGTTTGAAAATAACCCGAATTATGAGCAAATAATCTGATCCAGAACAGCAGTCATAATCAGACTTCTTCTAAATAAACCTAAACATTAAATAACTGGGTCAGGTCGGACCATGGGGTTATTTTTTCTCTTCTTCTTCACAGGAGAAGAGGAGGCTATGTGCAAAGTACCACATTAACATCTCTATTCATATAACGCCCATCGAAACAGCTGATTTACATGTCGGCCGTTAAGGCAAGGCAAGGCAAGGCAATTTTATTTGTATAGCCCGTTTTTACAAACAGTTTGTCTCAAAGGGCTTCACATGGCATCGTAGCAACATCCTCTGTCCTTAGACCCTCACATCGACTGAGGAAAAACTCCATGGAAACCCTTTTAACAGGGAAAAACAGGAGAAACCTCAGGGTGAGCAACAGAGGAGGGATCCCTCACCCAGGACGGACAGACGTGCAATAGATGTTGTTACAGACAAGAAAACAGTTTACAGTTTGTCACAGAATGTGCGGAATATGGAAATGTTAACACATGGCGATTGGCCATTCACGCGGCTTTGTTCTTGGTTTTGGCCAATCAGCTTATAAGCACATGGCTAATTATCAGCTTTCAACCAATCGCACTGTTTTAATGTGTGTGTGTGAAAGTTATTTTCTTTAGTTCATTTTCGTTTCTTTTGGATTTTTTTTACAACAATGTATCAATATAATATTGTTTTCGTTTCATTTCGTTATAAAAATCAATCCCTTTTCTTTGAAACAATGAGATTGAGCAGCTAAAACTCAATAAACTCAACCATGGCTTGTCTTATTGTTAATCTGAACGCACATGTATAAAGGGCAGAGTCAAGGCAGCAGATAAATCACAAAACATCAACGCGTCCGTGAGCGCAGCGCACCTCCTCTTCTCCTGTGAAGAAGAAGAGAAAAAATAACCCCATGGTCCGACCTGACCCAGTTATTTAATGTTTAGGTTTATTTAGAAGAAGTCTGATTATGACTGCTGTTCTGGATCAGATTATTTGCTCATAATTCGGGTTATTTTCAAACAGTGGCCAAACAACAGATCAATTAATTATTATAGACTATATTTTCCATTTTTGCTAAGCGGTTTGTTCTGAATTAAATAAAAGCCTGTCCCATACAGCCGCGTGTGTTACGCCGTGTTTTGTTGATGCTATCATCTTTGCCTTGCGCAGATGATCCTTCATAATTAAAAATAAAAAGTCCAGGCCGGCTGCATGGCTGACGGTGTCACTTTGTATCGGCCGCGTCTTCTATCGAGGGAAAGTTATTTATCCTATGTTTTATCGCCCAGCCCCAAAGTGACACAGACCCGTTCATTCACAAGAAATCATCCAGCTGCACTCTCAAACAAGGTGCGGAGTGAGAAATCTGCGGCACTACTGCACAGTACTGTAGTTGGCTCATTTTAAAAACACATTTTGGAGATGACGAGACAGATGACCGAAAAAAGAGAGTGAGACGTGGGCTATAGTCTACTGTAGCTGCCGTCGTTACATTTTGTCATTGAAAAACTAGGCTACTATATTATTTACTGTCTGCAGCTAGTTCTCCTTTCATCCTCTTGTATTCTGTATCATGAACAGCGCCACTCCTAATCGCGGCTATCAGGCTGTCAGCATTGTCCCCAAAACGTCTGAGCAGTATTTAGTACGGTGCTGCCACCTAGAGGAAAACAGTTGTGGTGAAAAGTCACGCGATCACGCGATCCTGCAGTGCAGGAAAAACCCCGCAAATTTGAACCAGTAACATCTGTAAGACTGCTAACAAACATGTCCTTCATAAATTATGTTCTTGAATTAAAGTTAAAGCAGAAGTAAGTGATATATTTGTGTTAATATAAGTCTTAAATAGTTATATCTTCCGACAGCAATCACTTACATAGAGTGTTTGGTCTGAAACACGGGTCTCTCAGTCCCTCTGCTCTGAGTCGAGGAGAAAACATTTATCGTATCCTACAGTTTTTATCCAATGAGGAGAGAGAACGGCATGCAGGGCTGTGTGTGCAGCCAAGGAACGCCGTGAATGTGGTGACGTAGGGACGAGGACTGTTATGGTGCGTTCAAGGAAACTCGTATTTTTCCGACCGTGAAGTCGTACCAGTTCGATCTGGTACGAGTTCACGGGTCGGAAGTTACGAGTGGCCGTTATAGTGACTTTCACCGGTAAAACAGGTCGGAAAAACACGAGTGGGTTGCCTGGAACGCTACAAAGTCGTAAGTTGTGACTTGAAGCTGTAATTTACGATTTCAAAAGCCTGCCTGGAACGCAGCATTAGCGAAAACGACCGGACCACTCACTTCTGCTTTAACACAATTAAGCACATCCCGTACAACACATGTAAAGTGTTAACTTACCAAACACTGCAACTATTATGCAGATGTGCCAAATGTTATTAATAATCAAAAAGAAAAATATACCATCTGACCCATTAAAAAAATATATATAGTGTTATGAGTATGAAAAGCCTCTGTGCAGGTATCAACGTCCTGTATGAAATCATGAATGCTGTGCAGTGAAGACGCCAACAGCTTCCTCCTTGTTGATCTTCTGGATGGATGTGGAAAGGGGAGCAGCAGCAGAGGAGGACAGGACAGTGTTGCACTCTCGTAGAATCTGTGGTGACCAGGGGTCTGTTTCACAAAGCAGGTTCAACAAACTCTGAGTCTAATCCTGAACTCTGAGTTGATCTACTCTGAGATAGGAAACTTGACCCTGAGGTACAGGGAGATGAAAAGCCCTCATCAATGGAACAAAGATAACATGATTCACCATGGCAACCAGCAAAACAAAAGCCAGTTCATGGTTTGAGCAGGTGCAACTCTGAATGTGTGTTTGATATGTTCAAGTTTGTCTCATTATAACGTGACGGGGATGTGCGTGTAGTCATCAATCACCTGGAAATAATCCATAAGTGGATGGACCTACTACGAAAAAAAATAAGAGAGAAGTGCAATTTTCTCTGAACTGCTTTCAGTCTGCAGGCTTCAGATAAAAAGGAGAAACTCAGGGTTAGTTGGAGAAAACCTGCTCCCGACCAGGTTAGGTTCACGGAGTGTGTTGCCATAGTAACTGACTCTTGAGCTTCAGTTACCTCTCTTTGTGAAACGGGCTGGAGTTACTCCTCTTTCCCTGGTTTGAGTTACCTCCCTTTCTGAAACGGAAAACCCAGAGTTTGCCTCATTTCAGGGTTAACAGACTCAGAGTTTTCACTAAACCTGCTTTGTGAAACGGACCCCTGGAGTATTCCACTCTCAGAGAACCCATGAGGAGCCCCAAAACGCTGACAGACCTGAGAGACATATGTGAAAGGCAGAAAATTACAGTACATTAATAACACAAGACATACAAACTAAAATACAAGTTATGATGCTTTTTTTTAATCAGAAATCACAAGAAGACTCTTACCTGCTTTATTTTTGCACAAGTTCCCTCCTGCGTCTCAATGTTTCCTTCAGTTTCCCCACAACAGGCTGGCCAGTTAGTAAACAGACATCAGCTGGCTTTGGCACTGCAGCCCTGAAAAAAGAAAATGACCTATTAATTTGCACCATGACACATATTGGGCTGTGCCTGGAAAGCTAGGATAATAATAGGTAAATGGTTGGTTTACTTTACCCTGTCCAACCTGCAAACAGCTCTGTCACAGAATGTATTAAAACTGGAGGTCAGATAGTTGGGGAGCATACGTCAGTCCGACTGCCCACAAGTCCGACGGCTCATTTCTCCGACTACCCATTCTACAGTGTTGAGGTTAGGTTTAGGGTAAGGTTAAGGGTTAGGGCTACTTAAGTCGGAGAAGTGGGAGGTCGGACTGATGACGCAAAAATAAAGAAATGTATGGTCGGAGTCGGAGAAATGGGTGGTCGGAGAAATGGATAGTCGGACAGACGTCATGCGCCCCAGATAGTTGGAGTAGTACCGCCTGTATGCAACAGTACTATACATACGTAGCATATATAATTAATTCTCTATATGTGTGATGTTATAGTACCTGCTTCGATGAGAAGGTCTGAGGTTGCACTGTGAGCTGCAGTGGGGCATTGAGGAGCCAGGGAAAGCCTGTTGCTGCACCACTGACTATCATCTCCCATGCCTCATTACTGCCAATGTCTCCCAAATCCTTCAAAATATAGCACATTTAAATACATTAGGAATGCTTTAACTGTGCAAACAGGGTCACTGGGCTGTAACTAAACTTGACACTTATTATTATATTGGCAAACCGAGTGCCTTTTCATAAGATAGGTTGAGCAAAAAATGTTGCTAACGCTAGCTAGAATCAGTTAGCATTGCTCGCTTATTAGCAAGCTAGCTGCGCTGCTCTACAACAACCTACATGTCACGTTGCTTCTCATGAATTAAATCACTACGTTCAGTAAACGGGTAGTTAGCAAATAAAATAAGACTTACGAGTGGCTGTTGACGTTTATGTCCAGCTGAGTCTCTGCTGATCCGTGTGTCTCCTGCCGGGGGCGGCAGCACCAGCTGCTGCTGCTGACAGACAGCGGTCCGGATGAGGCTGTCGGCACCGAAGGCACCGCATGGGGGGGCAGATCGCTGGAGTGATAATCCTCTGGTAAAGTGAGCAACAGACTCGTGTTTTCCGTAGCTGACGCAGAGGTGAAGCCTCGTCTCTTCAGCTGCACAACACGCAGGCAGGCGGAAGATAGCACCGGTTTTTTCTGTTAGGAAACCGGTGGACTCGTGTCGTGACAGGCTGGAGCTTGCGAAACCACCACAAACTCAATAATTTACCATGTCCATGACAAATCAACGCAATCCAAACCTGCTGCAAACACACTGACTCACGATAACACGACCACTCTGACAGACAGCCATTTGCTCCCACACTAATCTATGGCAGCGGCTAGCATACGACTCCCTCACGTGATGTAATATGACGCGATGTTGAAAAAAAGACAGTTTTTAGGCACTGTGCTCAAAACCGTCACTTTTTAGGTTAAATTTGTGCCTTTGTGTCTTGAAAAACATTTTAAATCCTCACTCAACTTTTCACGTGGTATTTTTCACACAAGATTACATACAGTATTTATTTTGTAAACAAGTAGAACCTGCAATATGCTCTTTAAAACCTCTCTACCACTTTCAACAAACCTGACAAATTCATGATGTTGCTGATCTCCCTCCATCTCTGAGATTTTTATTTACTTTATTGTCCCGTTCAGGGAAATTTGTCTTGGACACTGTAGCTGCGCCATAAATGCCTTAACGGCCACAATGACAAAAACAAACAACAAAAGAACAATACACCTCAGCCATATTAAAGCAATACTTACCGATCTGGCATTTCACTCAGCACAGCACAAACATTTGAAAATCAACAGCTCCACCTCCCTCACAAGTCCCACCCACCTCTCCCTCCTGCCGCATCTCCACGAGCCCCCTCCCTCCCTGCTGCATGCGTTGGCATGGCAACGGTAAACAGAACAGGAACGCGAGTGAAACGGGAACAACACAAACAAACACAACACCGGAGTTTTAAACCGTAAACGGACTCAGTGATGATGACTGATGAGTTTTATAATAAACTGTTGTTAGCCTACTGCTACTGGAGACGCAGGAGAAGTGATTGTTACAGATTACAGTTCTCAACGAGCCGGGCTGGCGGCCGGACCAGCGCCACCTGATGCGCTGGTTCAGGGCCAAAATAAATCCAGACCGAGCCGAGTCGAGCCGCGCCGTCCGGAGTTCCACCGGGTCCGGACCGCTGAGAACTCACAGAGCTAACAGTAGCCTAGCCGTTAGCACTGGATGCTTTATAGACACATGTGACTTCCTGTGTTTACGTATCACTCGGGGCGGATCACTATCAACGTTACAATATCAGACATGAAACTCCGCGACCAGCTGCGGCTGCAGTTATTGGTCTTTTAAAAAACTATTTATTTCCAAAAACCTTCTTTCTTGTGTGTTGTGACTCTAGTCTCCTCTGCTCTCTGTGTCCTGCTACTGCTCTAGTGTCAATAAGCGTTCTTCCTGGTTGGGAGGGGGGAGAGGAGGAGAGGGGTGCACAAAGTGATTACATATTAAGTAGGTTCGGTCGCTCGTCAAATCTTATTAATCGGATCGAATAATATTATTGGTCAGACTTTTCTCAGAATTATATGAGAATGAAAAAATGATGAGTTTTTAACCCTGTTGGGTTTCTCTTACATTTTAATGTATCATCAGATTATTAATAGCATTTTAACTTAGACAAAGAAATGTGCAAAAGTTCCAGAAAGGTAAGTATTGCTTTAATCCAACAGCATTGCACATATCCCATAACATAGCATAACATAACACATATTGCACACATCCCATAACATAACACATATTGCACACATCCCATAACATAACACATATTGCACTCAACCCACAACATAGCACATACTACATACACCTCATAAATTCACCATGGTAACAGCACTATAAGAGTTATTACACAGACTCGTTAAGAAATTTGATAGAAGTTGGGATAAAAGAATTCTTAAAACGGTTGAGTTAACAGCGAGGGACTCTGTATCGTCTACCTGAGGGTAGGAGGTCAAACTCTGAGTGAAGGATGTGGGAGGGGTCATTCACTATCCTCAGGGCTTGCCTAAAAACCGTTTGCTCGTACATGGACTGCAGAGTCTGGTTGTCGCTTTTCCCAATGACCTTCATGGCCGTGTTTACTAGGCGAGCAAGCTTAGTCTTTAGTTTTGTGGAGAGGTTGCCATACCATGATGCAAGGGCGTAGAATTGGGTAGGGACGCTAGGGACACGTCCCTACCAATATTCAGCCGCTGTGTCTGCCGCCCGTAGTGTTTAGTCAAATGATTATGGCAGAAAAAGGGTTAACAGCCGGACTCTGCTAGAAGTCCCGCCTCTAACCCGAATATCGATCTCCGATTGGCTCTGCCGTTTCTCGCTAACGTACATGTGATTGGCTGTCCCCGCTGTCACTCCGTCTGCTTGTAAAAGTTACCTGCTCGTTGGTCGGACGGACAGGAGGTCACGGTGCTTCAATCTGCAACCGCCAATGTAAGTTGTCAACATGTTCGGCTTTAGTTCTGCCTGGGTCGCGCGAGTCAGCTAGACGGATTTTAACATCAGTGGTGTCATTTAGGCTACATGAGCATTTGTGTTTGTGTCTGTCTGTCTGTCTGTCTGTTTGCATGCGTGCGTGTGTGTGTGCGTGCTCTGCCTGTGGGTCTGTGCTTGGAAAGAAAAGAAAAAAGAACATAAGACACTTCTTTATAAGTGAAAGTGTAAGTTACTTCAGGGGTATCTACTGTAGAGCCTCAACAATACAGATAGGCCTAATGAATAAAAGCCAATATTTAATGGCAAACAGATAGCCTACACTTTTTTAAAGTTATTTTTATTTTTTACTAGCTTATTATTTCCATGTATCCTTTGTGTGAAAGGGAGCAACTGTTTAATAAAAAACAAAAAATAAAGAACATTGGTGGGGAAAATAGGCCTACAAAAAACCTCAGATTCCAGATGCTCATTTTATACATCCATATTTTGGGGGAATAAATTACACAAATGTGTGAAAGTATAAGCCTTTTTTCCTCAGGCAATAACTGTACCATCAAGCTCTATGATGGTTGTATCCCTAATGTAGCTATCTGTTCATATGTCATGCATCAACATATTTTTGTCAGGTGACAGAGACAGACAGTAGAGAGGCTGGAGGAGATGGAGAAGGAGAGACCAGAGGAGGTAGAGGAGGAGAGGCTAGAACAGAAGGCGGAGAGGCAGGAAGAGGTAGAGAAGGAGAAGCTGGATGAGGTAGAGAAGGAGGAGATGGAGGAGAGGCTGGAAATTCACATTTGAGGACAATGATGGATGTGTTAGTCATGATGATGCACAGTTCACTTCAGCCAGAGCAATGAGAACTCTTCTAAATTGTCTTCTTGTCTTTCATTAGTTGCTCATGAGTTACCCTAGCTACATAACATGAAATTATGATTGCAAATGCAAAAAAACATCAACTTTCAGGAGCGATGCCTCGGAGCACTTTTATGTCCCCACCAATGTCAAAATCAAACCTACTCCCTTGCCATGATGACATCCCATATCTGATTAAGCTCTCAAGCACTGCCTGGTAGAATAAAAACATGATATTTTTGTCTACCCCATATACTCTTAGGGCCGGATTTACTAAGATCCCAGATAGCGGGCGCTATATTGTTTGCGCCCGCTATAATATTGCGAGTTTGGTTAGTGAACGCAAAACAGGTGATCTACTAAGAGTAACCCGCTAAATGAAAACACGTGCAAACCACAATATGTAAATGGGTTTTGCGCGTGGTAATCGTTTCCGCCATGGAGAGAGTGGACAGAGAGCTGGACGGACAAAGGGACAGAATGACATTTGATCCGATGCAGACAAAGACAGCATGTGTGTTCATCTCTCTCGCGCTCTGTTTAGATAAATAAACACAAATCGCTACAGAGCCCAACTCGTCATATAGTGACGAACAGGCAGCAGCTGCAGCGACAATCACACACCTGTAATATGTGTGTGTGTGTGCCGCCCATGATCCAGTGGATTAATAGATAGCTCAGGTGGGACACACGGATCTAAACGCTCTGACCACTGACCAGAGGGATCAAAGACGGGTGAAGGCAGCGGTGACGTCTCTCAGTCCGGGACCGAGAGACGGAGCTGAGCAGCCAGGTGAGAGGAGAGGAGAGGAGCGCACTGCAGGACAGACGTGCCCCGTGCGTAACGGCGCGTAAAAGACTTTTAACACGGCTGAAAAACTGTTACAGAATTACCCAGACGTGAGGAAATGCAGAGATGTAAGATCATGGGGCTCTGACAGGTATCAAATCAATAAACGCATACGTTTTGGCAAAGTTGTATCAGTTAGTACATGGTTTTCAGAAGTGGTGAATAAAGACGCAAAAACAGCCACCGCAATCTCTTCCTGGTTTGGTAAATCACATTGCACGCGCTAAATAAATCTATTTGCATCTACTCCTCCCAGTATTCTGCACGTTCTGGCTGAAACGCCCATATTTACATATGCATCAAGGCAAACACGCTAAATGGATCGCACGTGCTATTCTGCCCGTGTGAGGGACGCAATCCTCGGTGCGTCCGGTTAGTAGATCAGGTTCCACATGTGTTTGCGCGTGCAATCACGTTTGCACACGTTTTAATACACGCAAACCCAAGGGCGTAGAATTGGGTAGGGACGCTAGGGACACGTCCCTACCAATATTCAGCCGCTGTGTCCGCTGTCCGTAGTATTTAATCAAATGATTATGGCACACAAAGGGTTAACAGTCGGTCTCTGCCAGAAGTCCCGCCTCTAACCTAAATATCGCTCTCCGATTGGCTCTGCCGTTTCTCGCTAACGTACATGTGATTGGCTGTCCCCGCTGTCACTCTGTGTGCTTGTAAAAGTTAGCTGCTCGTTGGTCGGACGGGACAGGAGGTCACGGGGCTTGAATCTGCAACGGCGAACGTGAGTTGTCAACATGTTCATCATGTTCGGCATCTGTTCTGCCTGGGTCACGTTAGCTAGACGGATTTTAACATCAGTGGTGTCATTTACATGAACATTTGTGTTTGTGTCTGTCTGTAGGCCTATGTCTGTCTGTCTGTTTGCATGCGTGCGTGTGTGTGTGTGCTCTGCCTGTGGGTCTGTGCTTGGTAATAAGGATGTCAAAGAAAAGGAAAATGGACAAGACACTTAATAAGTGAAAGTGTAAGTTACTTCAAGGGTATCTAACTGTAGAGCCTCAACAATACAGATAATGAATAAAAGCCAATATTTAATGGCAAACAGATCAGAACAGAACACTTTTTAAAAGTTATTTTTACTTTTTACTAGTATAGCTTATTATTTTCATGTAGGCCTATCCTTTGTGTGAAAGGGAGCAACTGTTTAAAAAACAAAAATAAACATTGGTCGGGAAAATAGGCCAAAAAAAACCTCAGATTCCAGATGCTCATGTACATCCATATTTTGGGGGAATAAATTACACAAATGTGTGAAAGTAAAAGCCTTTTTTCCTCAGGCAATAACTGTACCATCAAACTCTATGATCAATGTATCCCTAATGTATCTGTTCATATGTCATGCATCAACATATTGTCAGGTGACAGACAGTAGAGAGGCTGGAGGAGATGGAGAAGGAGAGACCAGAGGAGGTAGAGGAGGAGAGGCTAGAACAGATGAAGGAGGAGAAGCAGGAAGAGGTAGAGAAGGAGAAGCTGGATGAGGTAGAGAAGAAGGAGATGGAGAAGGAGAGACCAGATGAGGTAGAGGAGGAGAGGCTAGAACAGATGAAGGAGGAGAAGCAGGAAGAGGTAGAGAAGGAGAAGCTGGATGAGGTAGAGAAGAAGGAGATGGAGAAGGAGAGACCAGGAGGTAGAGGAGGAGATGGAGAAGGAGAGACCAGAGGAGGTAGAGGAGGAGAGGCTAGAACAGATGAAGGAGGAGAAGCAGGAAGAGGTAGAGAAGGAGAAGCTGGATGAGGTAGAGAAGAAGGAGATGGAGAAGGAGAGACCAGGAGGTAGAGGAGGAGATGCTAGAACAGATGAAGGAGGAGAAGCAGGGAGAGGTAGAGAAGGAGGAGATGGAGAAGGAGAGGTAGAGGAGGAGATGGAGAAGGAGAGACCAGAGGAGGTAGAGGAGGAGAGGCTAGAACAGATGAAGGAGGAGAGGCAGGAAGAGGTAGAGAAGGAGAAGCTGGAGGAGAGGCTGGAAATTCACAGGTGAGGTTAAATAACGATGAATGTGTTAGTCATGATGATGCACAGTTGCACTTGAGTCAGAACTGAGAACTCTTCTAAGTTGCCTTCTTGTTTTTCATTAGTTGCTCATTAGTTACCCCTACATAACATGAAATTATGATTTGCGAATGCAAAAAACATCAAATTTCAGGAGCGATGCCTCGGAGCACTTTTGTGTCCCCACCAATGTCAAAATCAAACCTACTCCCTTGCGCAAACCTTTAGTAAATCCGGCCCTTAGTCTGCGTAGAAAGTACAATCTCTGCTGTAGACGAGAACACAAGTTATCCACATGCACATACCAACTAAAGGTGTCATCTAAATGAACTCCAAGGTATTTGTAAGAGCTGACCTGCTCAATGGGGGAGTCATGTATGACAACAGGACTATGGTCCCCTACTGATCTAGGGTCCAGGACCAACTCTTTAGTTTTTTTAACATTCAGAGAGAGGTAGTGAGCATCACACCATTGCACGAAGTTTTCTATTTCAGAGAAATAGGCTAAAGTGCTGGAGTCTTTGTGCAGTAGACTATAAAGGCGGGCTTACACTGCAAGACTATTCGTCTGTTCACATCTCAAACTGCACGAGCGTCCCTCTTCAGTCCTACGTCTCAGACCCCCACTAATTGCACGTCGTTCTACGATTGCTCCCCACCACGATTACCCTGCGATGCCGCTGAGATTTGTGCTGCTCTATAATTGCTCGATTGTAAACATCAAATTGACATTGGTTCCTGATGTTGGTTCCTATAGCAGAGTCCATGGTGTAAGATCAGACCGACAAACACACAGACAGCGCGCATCACCTCCAAGGCCGGTGCTGCAGAGAGAGAGAGAGAGAGAGAGAGGACGGCGCTACTCTCTCCAGCCAGCTGATGTGTAGTTCACCTGCGGCTCACCTGCAGCTGTCAGAGGAGGCTCACTAGTTCTCTCTGTGGCCTGCACTTTAAAAGTTCAGCTGATCAGGTCAGCTGAGCTGAGCCAGAGCACAGTGGACGTGGCTGCTGGTGTGTAGGCTCGCTATTTTATAGGCCTACTGTAACGGCAAGAAAAAAAATAATCGTCCTCAATCGCTGATTGTCTGATAGTATGTGTGTGTATTTGTCGGGCTGATCTTCCACCACGGACTGCGCTGCATTACTGATCATCACCCGGTCACCCTGTCTGTCACAGCTGTGGTCTAACTTCAGCTTACTCCCCTGTCCCTCCTCTCTCTGTCTTCCCATTTTAACTCCATCTGACGAAGTTCAGCATCACATTCAGGTTCATAAAGGCCCTGTGCTCTGTGCTAAAACAATCTGTCATGGTAAAAACTTGTCGTATGTGCAGAATCGTGACGTAGGACCCCATACATTGTCCGTCACGACGAGAAATTTTCTGGCATGTCAGAAATTAATCGGGAGGTCGGCGACTCGTCTTTAGGACGTCGGGACGTGACGCAGAGCCTCACTAACCATACGTCCCGATTATGCTCACGACCCCGCGATCCCTCTAAGATTATGCAAATTAGGCTGCGACTCGTCTGGGACGACAAAATCGTGGCAAAATCGTGCAGTGTAAGCCCGCCTTAAGGATGGCGGTATCGTCAGAAAACTTAAAAACAAGGTTCCCTGTGTGGCTGTTTGTACAGTCATTAGTGTACAATGTAAAAAGGACCGAGCTCACACAACCCTGTGGGGAACCTGTGCTAATAGATTTGCAATCTGAGAGCGTGTTATTGACTCTCACCTGCTGACTTTGATTGGTTAAAAAGGAAAAATACCACTTGATTAAAAAAGGATTAACACTCATCTGCTTCAGTTTAGAAATAAGCAGATGGGGTTGAAGTGTATTAAAAGCAGAGCTAAAATCAATAAATAAAATCTGTGCATATGCTTTTGGGCATTCCAAGTGCTTGACAGTGAAGTGAGTGATGCTATTGATGGCATCATCAGTGCCCCTCCCCTGCCTATAGGCAAACTGGTATGGGTCAAGTGCCAAGTTGACCTCCACTTTAAGCACAGATAGCATGTATTTCTCAAAGCTTTTCATTACAATTGAAGTCAAGGCCACAGGTCTGAAATCATTATTATCAACTGGGCACAGTTTCTTAGCTACAGGAACTATGGTGGATTTTTTCCACAAAGCAGGAACAGTGTGCGAGTCCACAGACCGCTGAAAGCATCTGCATCACATGGGGGTCTGCCCGCTATTCAGACATCCCGCTATTCCGACATGTCTCTATTTAGACATCCCGCTTTTACGACATCCCTCTATCTAGATGTAGCCCTGTGGCTATTAGTTTCATTCATTCATATGCAGATATTAAAATGTTGTGTCGGTAATACATAATAGTTCATGAAGTGTAAATATGTTAAAAATGTTGAATTATAAAATGTTAAACAGTCATGTTATATACAGTCACAAGTCAGAGATAAAAGAGTGGTGTTATCTTAAAAATCATTCATGGGTAACGTCAGCACAAGGAGACCTCAATTGTTGTGGGGTAGTGAAGCATCTTTTATTTTATTCTCCCATCTTTGTATGTCTGTAGAGCCAATCCTGTCCTCACCTTGCTCAGGTAGGAGGGACTTAGCGTCACCTACGTGCCGCAGCAAAGTTAGCGGTAGCAGAGCCTGCTTTTATCGGCGTCCGAGTTGGATAGCTGTAAACTAGTACAAGTAAAAACACTCCTAACTTCCAAGACTGACGGAGAGTCGTCCTGTGGTCGATGTGTGTGAACTCTGTGAAGCTGCCAGAGGTAAATTCATGTGTTTTAATGTGCTCGGTGCTATTGTTTATTTGTAATGTGTGTAAAACGAGCTGAGTTGCTAATCGCCGTTAGCCTTTAGCTTAGCCTCCTCATAGGCCTTCACACTGTTTATTCTGCATTGTAGTTAGCAATTGCTAATTTGTGTGATACGTTATGTGTGGTTTTCGCCATGAATAGGCCTGTAGCTTATTTACTAAGAGGAATTGTGTGATTCAGGACCGGACATTTGCCATAAGAGGGAGAGAGTGAGGACCGGGAGAGCCCTGGACCGTGGAGAGAGACTGTAGCTGCTGTACTTGAGCGTGGTTTCTCCGCACCGTGTTGCTGCACGCTCCGTCCCCTTGCCGCTGAAACTGCACCTTGCCTTTGCCCTTTTTCCCCCATCTCCATCTCTGACTGTGAGGATTCGTGAGTACACTAACACATTGCACGTGCTTTTTTGTTTGTGCTGGTTAAAACCCAGTGAAGTGGCCATTCGTTTCTGGCCTCCACGCTCACAAGCATCGAACGGGCCTGCAACGTTTTTTATTTTCGTTTACATTTAATAGCCCTGTGTGAATGTGTGTGTGAGTGTGGGCTGTGGACATTTGAATTGACCTGGTCACTTTGTTTTTACATTCTCTCAGTGGGTTTAACCGTGGTCATTTGTGTATCAAACTTTCCAGTGCATTATATGAGAGTTTTGAATACTGTTATACATGCATACTTAAAGGTCAACAGTGGGGAAAGGGGAAGTACCAAATTTTGTGTTTACTTCTTAAAAGTTATTGGAGGCACCGCCAAGTTATTTTATTTCACTATCACAGTTATCACAGGTAGCGCCATCTTTAGACGAACTCAGGCCCCGTCCCACTGTACTACAACACCCCAATTAGTCAGTATTTCCTAGCTACATGGGACTGGGGTTACATAGACATGCCGGTAGTCCGACACTTTTTGATACCGCTATTCCGACATGTCCTCTTTTTTTTTTTTTTTTTTACAGCTGCGATACCCAGGCGCGTCTCTCTCTCTCTTTTCTTTTCAACATGCCTATCACCGGTTTGATGAGGGAGTGATGTTCTTAATCTCAACAACTAAACTATCAAATCACAAACAAAACTGACACACATGATAAACAAACAGAACTATGCTGCAGTTTGTTTGTCAAGTTAACCTGTCACCTTCAGCACCAGGCATCAGGCAGATGAGCCGCGGAGCTGCATCTGTGAGCGTCTGGGCTTAGGGCCTGGGGCCTCATTTATCAAAACTGTAAGTAAGCAGTGTAAAACTGCTGCTACTAAATGTTTTGCTTAGGCCTACGGCGAAAAGACACCCAAAATATTTACACCTTTTTCAGATCTATCAAACTGTGCGTGCACAACTCTCTGCAATTTCTATTGATAAATCAAACTGGATCCAAGAATGGTGCCGCCCCCGGAACGCCTACACAACCATATATGGTCAGCACGTGCATATTAATTAGCCATGTGCGCTCTGTGGAGCGGCAACAAAGTGACAACAAAGTGACAACGAAGACAACGGGCGGAGGGTGGGGGAAAGAAAGCGAGATACACGGCATCGGGCAATAAATCAGTCAGAAAAATGATCTTGCATTTTAATAAGCTACAATAAAAACAAAAACCTCCCAAATCTCAGCTGCCGGTGTGTTTTTAAACTTGGAGGGTTTGTTTTTTCTTCTCTAATAGGCCTATGTATTTGTGTATGAGAAACAGTGTCTCAGATGAAAAAAAAAAAAAAAAATCAGAAGGACACGTCTGACTATAAGGTAATCAATCAATGTCGGAAAAGCGGAATGTTTGAAAAATAGTAAAGTGCCGCTACTCCGACAATGAAAAAAAAAAGTCGGAATAGTGGGACGCTTGAAACATAGGGCCCTAGTTTCTTGGCGCAGCGCAGGTAGCGCAAGGTAACGCAGCCGGTCTAATGCAAGTTTCGACCAGCGCAGCCTAGTGCAAAGTCAGATTGGAAGATTGGCAGATCGCGCTGCGCTGAGATAGGCGTGGCCGCGCAGCAGGGGGAGGCGTCACAGATTCAGCTTGGTGCAGTGGAAGTTTTGTGCGAAAATGTCCCGCCGAGGTTGCGCTGAAAGCTCGCCACCTCAAACCAGGTCTACTCTCAGCGCAGGGCGGAGCGCAGCAGGTGCAGTGGAAGTTTGGCTGACTGACCTGCAGTGCACACACATTCCAGACACATTTCAATGCAATAAATATCCACAATAACCACTATTTAATGCAACTAATGGAATCAACACATGAATTTATATCTATATAGATTGTCCCGTCACATCTGACGTCAGATCAAAGCAGAGATCAAAGGCTGTCGGCGCGTAAAGGAAACTTCACCTGAATTAACACAGCAGGGACGAACTGGCACTGAAAATCAGCTGTGGATGTCCCAAAAGCAGGACTGAGGGTGGATGACTGCATGTCGCTGCCGTGTTGAGATACCACTCTGCCCTTGTGATGATCGCTTTATTTATTTATTTACTTATTAATTCATTAGCGCGAGCGACCACGTCGTCACGCAGCCGTATTGAAAAACAAAACACAAATCTTCATCTCTCTTAGTCCACCACAACAGCCTCGGTATCAGATAGTCAGTATATAGCCTACTACAGTATACTCAGCATCTCATCACAGATAAAAAAGAGACGGACTGGCGTCGCTGTCTCCTCCGTCCATGTGCAAGTATAAAATGACAAACTTGCACCGCGCATCGCCCTCCGCGCAGTTAAAGGTGAGGAGAGGAGCTCATTTGATTGGTGAAGATCTGACTCGGCTGTGTCAAACCCACTCCACGCCTTTCTCTCCTCCTCCTGTCTCCCTCCCGCCCTCTCTCCTCCCTCTTCGCCGTTTGCGCCGGTAGGAGGGACGAGGGGAGGGCTTGCGCTGGTCTAAGTCTGACTGCGCGGCCCACCAGACTTGCGAAATGGACCTGGGCCACACCCCGTTGACGTGGCGAAGCTGCGCTGAGGTTAGACTTCGCTCGGTCTACGAGACTAGGGCCCATAATGTTAATGCCGCTATTCCGACAATTAGAAGTCAATGTCGAAATAGCGGCATGTCGGAATAGCAGCATGTAACCCATCACATGCTGATTTTTCTGGATCCTCCGAGTCGAGCTCAGAGTCATTCTCTACCGACCCTTCCTCAGACCCCTCAGTCTGAATGCTGTTAGTTTGTGTTGCATAGTAAACTTCATGAATGGTTTACGGTTGTTGAATGGAAGATCCTTTATGTCACAGAGATTAATATCTACCCTCTTTCTTCACCATCAGCACGTGGGCCAGATGAGGTAATTGCACGTTACCGTTAAGTGTTGAAGGCCTACAAGAAGAAGAAGAGCATCACTGCTGCTTGCAAAATAGTGGGAGTAGATCGCAACACAATTGCCCAGAATGCACCAATTGCAGAGCTTTCCATTGCTGCCCCTGAAAAGTTTGCAGAGTTCAAAGAACAGCATACAAGAAAGCACAAGCTTGGTGATTTTGCTGGGAAATGTCTAGATGCCGTTCAGGCTCTTAAGAAATCAGGGGAACTGTTTCCTGTTGGAAAGGGGGACTTTTGAATTGCTTGATGCAAATGTAAAACGTTAAATGTTCAGTGGAATAAAAAAAAGAAATCTACCTCAGATTTATGTTGCACTTGTTAAAGGAACTTGAGGCAGGATCAAGGAATAAAACTCATTGGCAATACAACAGCCGTAGCGGCCGTCAGGGTTACGCCAGAGGTACACTACAGCGGTCAGCTTCACCTCGTCCATTGTCAAGCCTACAGTAAATGAGTGCACTTTATCTCAACACATTTTTACATTCCTTCTGTTAAGATGGATTGACAGTACCTTTTTCCATAGGTAATTTGCTGACTATGTCTTTATTTATTGGATCTCCATTAGCACCAGCACATTAGCTTGGCTATTCTTCCTGGAGTCCAAACATTCAGTCAAAGTTGACCACTATTCCTCCAGGTACATCAAGGATAAAGTTGAACAAAACAACTAATACAATCCCAACACACGGATACAATCACACAGTAGACGCAGACATACGTACAACACAAGACACAATACACCACCTGTACAATACAATCAAGAATCAATAAATATACACATACAAGGGGAGGGCAACACAATAAAACATACAAAAACCAAAATAGTAATCTCATAGGGCAGGGAAGAGAACAGGCACCTCATCATATAGCATATACCAACTACTGCAGCTGCAACATTAGAATAAACTGTTTGAGCAAGAATGTATACCTCTCTTTAGAATCTGTTAACACAATATAAAGTGGCAACGAATTCCACTCTAGGATGGCTCTGAACAAAACCGATTTCTTCATCACATTAGTATTCGCTTTAGGTAAAGTAAACCTCCCTTTTATAGCATGTCTTGTCGGATAATTATGTTGACTCCACTGATGTGAAAACAAACAATACAAAACATTTGGAGACTTGTTTACAATAATATTCCTAAGGAAGTTCAACAAAATGTAAGAGTTTCTTTGAGTGACAGTTAGCCAACCCAGTTGCTCATGCATGTGCCACATTAGTTGTGTAGGAGCACTGTAGTACACAGCGTGCTGCTTTTATTTTGTGCCACTTGTAATTTGTTTGAATCCTTCATTGAAGCACTAGACCAAATCAGAGAACAATAATCTAGCTGTGACAAAACTAATGCATTTGCAACTTGTTTGGCGATATCTTGTGATATAATTTTTGACACTCTTTTTACCATTGAAACCCCTCTTCCCATTTTATTCACAATATAATCTACATGTTTTGACCATGTTAGATGTTGATCAACAGTTATACCTAGAAGTTTAGTGTCATAAACCCCTCCACAGGGCAGGAATATTATTAATTTCCAATGTCAAGGAAGGCACATCACACAGCAAATACTTTCACCCAATCACAATAGACTTCGTTTTTCCCACATTCAGGACCAGTTTGTTTTAGTTACCCATTCTGCCACTAATCTTAAATCATACTGTAATTTATTATTTAACCACACTATGGATGGTTCAGCTGAGTATATGAATTGAATTGAATTAATTTATATTTATTTACGTGTCGTGCACCAATCAAGGCGCCCAGCCCATAAAGGCTTACAAGACGCATTATCATCATATTTAGACACCAAACAAAATAATCAGAGCACAAACAAAAACAGACAAAAACAGAAACCACATGGATTTCACATAAATAATTCACCTCTTCTTTTTGACCAGGCATTTTTCATGAAAGTAGCTATAGTAAAGACTTCCTTTCTAAAGAACCATTCCAACTTTACCTCATCATCAGCCCAAAACAACTCAGGTTTCACATTTTGCATTTTCTGAAACAAAAACTGCCTGGCTTCGTCATATAACGGACAATGAAACACAAAATGCAGTTCATCCTCAATTACATATAAATTACATAATGTGCATAGTCTTTCATCCTCAGGTACTGAGTTAAACCTACCAACTTCTATTGGCAGAGGGAGAATCCCAGCCCTCAGCTGGGCACATAAAGATCTCTTGGATCTATCCAATGGCAAAGTCACATAGGGTTCTGAACAATATACATTTTTCAATTGGCAATAGGTTCTGAGCTTTGGTTTAAACCAGATATCATTAGCCCATTTTTCTTTATACTCAAGAAATAACTTATGTTTAACAAAATTAACATTACAACGCAAACCATTAGTGAAAATATGTTGTTGATCAGCCTCGCTAAAAATAGCTTTCATTTCACGATACCAAGGATAGTTATGTGTTTTATCCCAGTTAAAGACTTTTTTGGCTATTCTATACTCTGGCATAGAAGACAAGCGATTCCAAAGCCTAAGCATTTCCCCTTTCTGTTTAATCAAACAGGGTTCCCAACCCATGTCACCCTGGAGAGCCAGAGCAGGAGTAAATTTATGCACACCTAGAAAACAACGAATAGCTCGACTTTGAATAGCATTCACCCTGGATGATTCCTTACTTCCCCATATTCCTGCTGCATATAGAAGAATCGGAGAAACACAGGCATCATAGAGCTTTGAGAAGGTAGCATACCCTAGGTTTTTACACGTCTTCATTTTAGTTATAATAGAGCCTAATACTCTACCTGCTGTATCAGTAAGTGTATTAATACCTTCTTCAAACTTAAAATATTCATCCAGGTTGAAGCCAAGATATCTGTAAACACTGGTATAACATATTTTCTTAACTCCCACATTAAAATTAAAAGAACTTCTGTTTACTCCATGTTTTCTGAAATGTATAACTTGAGTTTTACCTTGATTAACTGACATTCTCCACTTCCAGCACCAATTATTAACAATATCTAACAGGGACTGCAATTCCTCCTCCCTCTCTGCCAGGATAACAATATCATCTGCATACAAAAGTAAATTTAGTTTCATATCCCCAATTTGCACCCCCGTGTCTTCATTCTTAATTTGCTGGGCTAAATCATTTATAAACAAGGAGAAGAGGGTAGGAGAGAGAACATCTCCCTGCTTGACTCCCACTGGAGTAGAGAACCATCCTGTCCTCATATCATTCAACTGCACACATGCAACTGGATTTTTATATAAAACTTTAACAGCTTGGTAAAATAAGCCATCTACACCTGCTGAAATAAGTTTATATTCCAGCAAATCTCTATGAACACAATCGAAAGCTTTCTGGAAATCAATAAAACAAACAAAAGTAGACTTCCCTTCAGAAATTCTGGCTCTAATAACAGTACTCAGAGTGTAGATATGATCTAGACAGGATCTATGTTTTCTAAAGCCATTCTGCTCCTCCACTAAAATATTTTCAGTCTCTAGATATTGAGACAGCCTGGCATTTAGAATATTAGAAAATAATTTGTAAACTGTACTCAAAAGGCTAATTCCTCTATAGTTAAGAGGGACCCTAGGGTCTGTAATGGTAAATTTGAATATTCCTTTGTTTTAATCACTTGTGACGTCCCTACCCCCTGCTTTCCCTCCAAGGTATCAGATCTTCTTTTGTTTGTTACCCATTTGTGTATTCTAATGTCTAGACCTTGTAATTGCATTTCAAGTTCCAGAGACACCCAACCTCTCATTTCCTCATGATATACTCAAACCCTTTTGTATTTTAAAGTGCATTGATTAGACCTCTTAATTAGAGTTGAGCCGGATACTCGGCTGAAACGAGTATCCGGTACGGATAAAGCACTTTTGCCGAGTACGAGTATTAAACGAGTAATACGAGTCAATATCTGTGCTCGGAAAAAAAAAAAAAAAAAAGATTGAATAAAAATCCTCATTGGATAGCTGACTGTGTCTGCGTTCTGTGATACAGCCCCTCCCCTACACACATGCAGGTGTGTTGCTGTGTCCCTCTGTTCACTCACACAGAACAGCTGACAGCTGTCTGTCTCTCTCTGTCTCTCCCTCAGTCACTCAGGTCTTTTCCCTTAACGTTTAGCGTTTCTTCAGCTTCAGGTTTGTTTTTACTTCAGTTACTTACTTATGAACCAGTAGAGTTCTGGTAAACGTGGGTTCGTTCAGACGTGGTGCCGACTCGCGTTGCGTCTCTGCCTGTCGGAGATTTTTTTTTTTCACAAACACGCTCTCTCTCTCTCTCCCTCTCCCTCTCTCTGCCGGTCGTCGGAGTTTTTTTTTTTTTTTTGAACCGTCAGCTGGCTCTAACCATTTTTTTTAACTTCACGCACTGAGTGTCTGACACTTTCTTGCTGTATTTCATAAAAAATAGTAGTGGTATAAATTACAAATTAAGCTACACACACTCCCCCCCCTCCCCTCTCTCTCTCATGATCAGTGATACAGAATAATGAGTGATACACAGAGAGTAGCTGACACTCAGCTGTCTCTGTCTCTGTCTCTCTCTTACTCACACACACACACACACACCTGGTGTGGAAATAAAATTAAAAAAGAAAAGAAAAATCACACTGATCATTAAAAACATTTTTAAGTTAAAAAAAAAAGTTCTGTAGTATGAGTATGAAAACTCTTGTTCATTACATTTTCCTTCATAATTGCAACCACATGTGTTGTATTCATTGTTGCAAAACTTGTTGTGTAAATAGTTTGTTTGCTATCGTGATCAAAACCATTGATCTGAAGCTCAATGCTGATGCTGTCCTGTAAATAGTTTTCTAATTAGCAATAAATATAACAATTTCTGATCAACCCATGTCAATTGCATGCTTAAAATAACATACCGGTTAAAGCCTCGCCCATTTCAAGACAACCCGACCCACTTCTGGGTTAAACCACGCCCACTTCCGGTTTAGGCCCCGCCCACTCCGAGTACAGATACAGATACAGATAATTCATATGGTTAACAGATACAGATACAGATACAGATAATGCTGTACTCGCTCATCCCTACTCTTAATCACACTCCAGGATGTCGGTGCCAATACCTGAAAAGATATCCTGAGTAGGGGGCTGACCCCTGCAGCAGACAAAGGGGTGTGGCATACCTGAGGGGGTGTTTCCTCAGGTATACAGATGTTACTGGTTCAAATTTGCAGACTTCACGCGTGGTCCACGCGAGACGGCACAAGACTCAGGCTTTTTTTTTCTTTGGCGAGACAAGAGGTTTTAATGAAAAGCCTCAATGTGCCAAAACAACCACCAGGTGGCATCTGTGAGAACGGAGGACGACAGGCGGATGACTCAGTGATCTGTGCAGTAATCCACATCTTAAACTCTAGGCTATTAAACTAGAACTAACTACTGTATACCCTGCCTAAATCACAGAAACTATTGTAATATGATAAAGCCTGTCTTGCTTTATGACTTGATGATTATGTATCACAAATTATGAAGGATCATCTGCGCAAGGCAAAGATGATAGCATCAACAAACCACGGCGTAACACACGCGGCTGTATGGGACAGGCTTTAATTTAATTCAGAACAAACCGCTTAGCAAAAATGGAAAATATTACTATATATATAATATACTATAATATACTATAACTAGAAAATTTCCTTTCGGGAAATTTTGAATGGGCCACGGGAGCTACTGCGGGTTGTGCCATCTCTGTCAACATGGGAATCAAACCCACGATCTTAAAGGTGTACAGAAATGGCCGTTTGTCCTGTTTGTCGCGCCGAGTTGTCACGAGCTGCAACACGAGTTTACCCGAGTGAGGAAAACGAATTTGATTGGTCGTTATCGAGCGGGCGGGATATTCAAAGCTTGGGGCGAGCCCGAGCTCCGTGTGTGTGTGCGTGTCTCAGACGTTGAATGACGGATTACGGATCCAATGTCAGTGGCTGGTGAATCGTGTACAGGCTGACGTATAATCCGTGCGCCTGCATTATCCAATGCGAAAAAAAAAATACACACTTTCATCCTGGATTTACTCAAAAATAGAATTTTGCACAAAGTTTGGCCTACAACGTCTGAAAGATGAGTTATCACATTCATTTTATGACCCAAAGTGGGCTCAAATTCAATTTTCTTTTCTGTACACCTTTAAGGTCAAGACAGAGCTGATCAGACAGACACGTGATCATCTTTCTATAAGCACTGATATGGAGGAGCTGTAACCACATTATGTTAACTGTGTGTGTGTGTGTGTGTGTGTGTGTGTGTATAATCACATGAAGTTACCTGTGTGTGTTAGAGTGTGGGAGAGGAGTGCGCGCTTCCGCGCGCATTTGTATGTTACCTGTGTGTGTGTGTGTGTGTGTGTGTGTGTGTGTGTGTGTGTGTGTGTGTGTGTGTGTGTGTGTATAATCACATGAAGTTACCTGTGTGTGTTAGAGTGTGGGAGAGGAGTGTATGTGTGTATTTGTATGTTACCTGTGTGTGTGTGTGTGTGTGTGTGTGTGTGTGTGTGTGTGTGACTGTAATCACATGAAGCTGGCTCTAGAGTCTGTGTGTGTGACTGACTTGACACATAGTTAGTTAGTAGCTGCATCCTGTGTCAGTCTGATTTAGCTGTGTCTCTGTTTATAAACATTTAAACGAGCGCCAGGTTGATTGTTTATGAAGTTAACGAGCTCTGGCCTGGTTACCACAGCAACTCCAGGTGGTTACCACAGCGATAGGGGCCCCCGCAGGCTGAGACAGACAGAAACGTGGAGAAAAAGAGCCATTTTCTGCCTCTGCACCGGTCTCACATTTAGGCTTAGCATGACAAAACGGTAACTCCTATCAGAACAAAACACAGATCAACGTTGCTCTAAGGACTTACTGAAAATTTTGGTACGATTTGGTGTTTCTACAGTAAATATTTTGGCGACGCTGGCAGTTTTAAAACATCAGGCCGTTCTGCTTCTCTCAGAAAATATTTGTATTGGAGTCTATGAGGAGCAGAGACAGACGTGGCCGCACTTAGAGGCTCAGAGTTTAAATTCTGTAAGTCTCTCTGATATTTTGAGCAGATGATGAGTGACAGGACAAGTTTGTCTTACAAATTCTGAAAAAATTATGTGTGTAGAGTGTAAATTGTGGCCGGGCCGAGTTTGGAAAGAGAAAAAATCTGGAGTTTTTCTGGCATCTCTCCCACTCTAACCGACGATGTCACGCACTCTGACACGAACATTCCGTCCAATACACACCCATTATAATCTCATAATTTCTCCAAAAATGATCATGGTCATTGAACAGGGATTGAACAAAAACTATATGACCTATCAAAACGTGGAGTAATGCGCCAATACACAAGACTTGTGTCTACTGTTTAAAGTTTAAATGGAGTCTCTAGGTGAAAGTATGCCTGAGCAGTAGACTTTTGTTAAACTCCGATGATTGGTCTTTTTCGGTCTTTTTTTTCCGCCCGTCCCATTGACTTACATGCAAAAATTTTGCGCAGTTTTTCGCGACCTACGTCGCGAAAAATTCGTAAACTGTTGAAAAAAGTAATAGCATAGCGATCCCGATCAAGACGCACGTTTTGATATATAATATGTCCTGCAACTCTTCGAGTTGCAGGACTAGTCGCAAATCGAAAAAGCGTCCGGAAGATGAAAAATAATAAAAACTAGGAAAAAATCCACACAATAACAGTAGTGCCCGGGCTTCGCCCGGGCACTGGTCCCTGCAGCTATTTCATAGCTGTTGGGACCAGTGCCCGGTGCGATTGCCCGTGGCCCTAATAATTAATTGATCTGTTGTTTGGCCACTGTTTGAAAATAACCCGAATTATGAGCAAATAATCTGATCCAGAGCAGCAGTCATAATCAGACTTCTTCTAAATAAACCTAAACATTCAATAACTGGGTCAGGTCGGACCATGGGATTCTTTTTTCTCTTCTTCTTCACAGGAGAAAATGAGGTGCGCTGCGCTCACGGACGCGTTGATGTTTTGTGATTTATCTGCTGCCTTGACTCTGCCCTTTATACACGTGCGTTCAGATTAACAATAAGACAAGCCATGGTTGAGTTTATTGAGTTAATAATCAGCATCTTAGTACCTCTGATCCGGAGCGATAGTGTTATGAAAATCGCTACAGTTGAACTGGTCTGGTTTTTAGCTGCTCAATCTCATTGTTTTAAAGAAAGGGGATTGATTTTTATAACGAAATGAAACGAAAACAATATTATATTGATACATTGTTGTAAAAAAAATCCAAAAGAAACGAAAATGAACTAAAGAAAATAACTTTCACACACACATTAAAACAGTGCGATTGGTTGAAAGCTGATAATTAGCCATGTGCTTGCTGATTGGCCGAAACCAAGAACAAAGCCGCGTGAATGGCCAATCGCCATGTGTTAACGGCCGACATGTAAATCAGCTGTTTCGATGGGCGTTATATGAATAGAGATGTTAATGTGTCTCATAAGGTACTTTGCACATAGGCTACTTTCTGTAACTGGAAGAAAAACAGCCAGCTGGAAGAATGTGTTGCCTAAATCTTTTACTGTGTGGGAGATCTCCACCAACGTAGCCGGGGAGAAAGCAAGTGGGACCGTTCTGCCCAGTCTCTGAGCAGCGCACGTTTCACAGATAAGCTTCATAACGGGAGTAGCCTAATGTCAGTAGTTTCTGTTTAAAACATGCTGTTTCAACCGCCCCTCCTCTGTGTCTCAAACGACCCGCATAGGTGGGACGTTTGAGACAAATAACAACATACGTTTAAAGTTATAAAACACACACACACACACACACACACACACACACACAGGAATGAGTTTTGAAGCGGGCCGACATATAGGCTAGTGAGTGTAGATTCATTGATAAAACTGTAAGGCACACACAATGCCATAGCCTACAGTACACTATTCTCAACATATGTAATGTTGTGTGTCGTTTTTTTAATGATTATTATTATAACTCTCAGTTAATGTAGGCTTAATTTCCACTAATTTATCCATAAACGGACGATGGACGATGTATTTCACCGGCGAGGAGCTATTACGCACAGCGGAGGTGATTCGTAGTGGGAGGATTAGGGGCCGGGGTGGGGGAGGGGGTCTTTCCCATATACATTTGCAGAAGTGACAGAACAACTTATAAAAGAAGCCGCACCAAATGCAAAATAATTCAGAGTCCAGCACTCGTGAAAATAGGAATGGGGGCCCGCTTCAAAACTCATTCCTGTGTGTGTGTGTGTGTGTGTGTGTGTGTGTGTGTGTGTGTGTGTGTGTGTGTGTGTGTGTGCACGTGAGAGAGAGCGACAGAGAGAGAAAGAGAGTGAGAGACGGTGCGCCGTGTTTGCCTGACACCAATTGTTGTGTACCGGGGTGTGGGTTCCGATGATGACTCCGAGTCGTATTGTTGATCTTTAGTTTCGTTGTTTATTTCCATCTCACAACATCTCAATAACAGAAACACCGGCAACTCCTACGACAGCTGATCGACACTGAAGCGTTACCATGGAGACACACACACAACGGTCACTCTTTTTCATATTGACCAATGACTGAACAGGACTCATATCGTATCACCATGACAACTTCAAACAATTTGCAACTTCATGTGAACCACACATTTATGCTATTCAATAAATAATAACAATAATATTAATATTCTATATTAATACACTCCTCCCCGGTAACTTGAAACCCCTTTCATGAAAAACAATGAAAACAAACAAATATGATTCACTTCAATTTCATAACCATTACAAGTTTTTAACATCGGCTTCATATTTACCAGACAATAAAATCACTTAAAATAAAAACATTCAATGAGGAGGCTTTTGTTTCTCAGGCCTCACTGAGCTGTTCCACCTCAAGACCAAGTTGGTCTATAGCGGTCTGGAGGCTTTCTGTTTCGCTGAGGCCTCCCTGTGATGGCAGAATGAACAGTCTCCTCATGCTCCATGTCCATAGTCCACTCAGAAGTGTTCCACTCTGAGGTATCTGGCTGTGGACTATCCACTGTGTTTGCTCCAATCATCTGTGGTTGCTGGAATTTCAGCATACTTCGGGTTGTGCACTCGAAGTTGTCAACAATGTCCAGCACTTTTGGCCAATCTAGCGCGTTACCATACGCGGCACTTAGAAGTTTTCCTCTCAAGTCCTTGTTGGCAACACCGTAAACAAGTTGGTCCCGCAGCTGCTCGTTTAGCGTAGCCCCAAACTCGCATGTCTTTGCCAGTCCTTTGAGAGACGCAATATATTCGGCTAGCGACTCTCCTGCCAACTGTGTTCTGCATCTGAAAACGTAGCTTTCACTAAGTACATTTCTCTTTGGCTGATAAAAACCCCGTAGAGCTTTCGTTAGCTCATCCAGCGTAGCCTCACCCGGCTTCTGTGGTGTTAGCAGGTCCTTCAGGAGAGCGAACGTCTTCGGACCAACGACTGCCAGAAAAACCGCTCTCTTTCGGTCATCTTCTATATCGTTGGCCTCCACAAACTGATAAAAACGCTCCTCATATGCCTCGAAACTCTCGATAGCTTCATCGAAGCATAAGCCTGACTCCGTGCTAAACATAGCCATGACAGCTCCCGTTAGTTGCCGTTAACGTTTTCTGGCTGGTTTCTGTCCGTTGCTAACGTTAACCGTTAACGTTAATCAACTGCCCAACTCGGTTGGTCACCGTCGTATTTTAAGGTAAAAATAATTAGCAAAAAATAAACTTCCTCGTCGCCATTGTTGTGTACCGGGGTGTGGGTTCCGATGATGACTCCGAGTCGTATTGTTGATCTTTAGTTTCGTTGTTTATTTCCATCTCACAACATCTCAATAACAGAAACACCGGCAACTCCTACGACAGCTGATCGACACTGAAGCGTTACCATGGAGACACACACACAACGGTCACTCTTTTTCATATTGACCAATGACTGAACAGGACTCATATCGTATCACCATGACAACTTCAAACAATTTGCAACTTCATGTGAACCACACATTTATGCTATTCAATAAATAATAACAATAATATTAATATTCTATATTAATACACCACACCAATATAATAGGAAAACAAAGGACTTGCATGTAAAAATCCGATGTTCAGCAGCAGGGAACAATATAGCCAACAGCATTTTGCCAATATTTTAGACCCCCCACCCGCACCCCGGCCTCCCCGTAGTTCGCACTCTGCATACACACACACAGACCCACTCTTCCTCACACTCGCGCCAGCTCAGTTTCTCATCGAGTGCTGGATTCTGATTTATTTTGCATTTGATGCGGCCTCTTTTAAGTTGCATGTTCTGTCACTGCTGCAAATTTCTATTAAGCTGTGCGTAATAGTCGCGCGTAATCCTCGCCGGTGAAACACTTCGTCCATTTATGGATAAATTAGTGGAAATTAGTTAGTAGCCAACATTAACTGAGAGTTATAATAATAATCATTAAAAAAACGACACACAACATTACATATGTTGAAAATAGTGTACTGTAGGCTATGGCATTGTGTGTGCCTTACAGTTTTATCAATGAATCTACACTCACTAGCCTATATGTCGGCCCGCTTCAAAACTCATTCCTGTGTGTGTGTGTGTGTGTGTGTGTGTGTGTGTGTGTGTGTGTGTGTGTGTGTTGGAAGCGAACTTCAGCGTCGTTGCTGGCGAATCAGCTGTTGTCCTGATACACACTGTGACATATTTTTTCATGATGCCGTTCATGATGATTCTGAGAGCTTATAGATGACGGCGTAACGTGTGAGGCCGTTCAGTCTAACTCTGAAGGCTGATGAAGACCTGATGAAGTTTGGTGCGAGTATGACAGAGGTTTTCCTCAGACCATATACCTTTTCATCTGAGGTCTGACACTGAAGTCTGATCCTGAGGATGTCCTAAAATGTACACCGTACCTATGTTTTATCGCCCAGCCCCAAAGTGACACAGACCCGTTCATTCACAAGAAATCATCCAGCTGCACTCTCAAACAAGGTGCGGAGTGAGAAATCTGTGGCACTACTGCACAGTCTGTAGTTGGCTCATTTTAAAAACACATTTTGGAGATGACGAGACAGATGACCGAAAAAAGAGAGTGAGACGTGGGCTATAGTCTACTGTAGCTGCCGTCGTTACATTTTGTCATTGAAAAACTAGGCTACTATATTATTTACTGTCTGCAGCTAGTTCTCCTTTCATCCTCTTGTATTCTGTATCATGAACAGCGCCACTCCTAATCGCGGCTACATTGTGTGACGTGTCAGCATTGGCCCCAAAACGTCTGAGCAGTATTTAGTACGGTGCTGCCACCTAGAGGAAAACAGTTGTGGTGAAAAGACACGCGTTCACGCGATCCTGCAGTGCAGGAAAAACCCCGCAATTTTGAACCAGTAACATCTCTATCTATCTATCTATCTATCTATCTATCTATCTATCTATCTATCTATCTATCTATCTATCTATCTATCTATCTATCTATCTATCTATCTATCTATCTATCTATCTATCTATAAACCCTTTGTCTCTTTTTTTCTCTCTTTTTCTTTCTTTTACTCCTTCATTTGTATTTTACATAACTTCTTTCTATCTTTCCCTCCCTATCCATCCATCCATCTACCTCTTTCTATCTATCACCACCCTCTCTCTTTTTCTTCTTTCTTTCTTTCTTTCTTTCACCCCATTTCTTTTTACTTCGTTGTTTCTTTCTGTTTTTCTTTCTACTCCTTTTCTCTTTCTATGTTTCTACCCCATTTCTTTCTTTCTTTCTACTGCTCTCTGTATATCTCTCTCTTTCATTTATCCACCCCAATTTCTTTCCTTCTTTCTTACTACCCCTCTGTCTCTTTCATTCATTCTCTATTCTCTTTATGTTCTATTATTCTGTTTTTCTTACCTTTTTCTTTCTCTATCTACCCTTCTCTCTGTGTCTTCTTTCTTTCTGTCCTTTTGTTCTTTCTTTCTTTCTCCATCTACCCTTCCCATTTTCTTTTTTTCCTTCTGTCCTTTTCTTCTTTCTTTCTTTCTTCAGCTCATTCAGCATTGTTTCAACAATTTCTTCAGCTCATTCAGCATTGCTTTCAGCATTCACACCATTTCCATTCTTGGAAATGTTTTTTCTAGTTCTTCTCCTTCATCTTCCGGACGCTTTTTCGGTCCGCTACTAGTCTAGGACATATTATATATCAAAACGTGCGGCTTGATCGGGATCGGTGTGCTATTACTTTTCTCAACAGTTTACGAATTTACGTCGCGAAAAACTGCGCAAAATTTTTGCATGTAAGTCAATGGGACGGGCGTAAAAAAAAGAGCGAAAAAGACCAATCATTGGAGTTTAACAAACGTCTACTGCTCAGGCATACTTTCACCTAGAGACTCCATTTAAACTTTAAACAGTAGACACAAGTCTTGTGTATTGTCGTATTACTCCACGTTTTGATAGGTCATATAGTTTTTGATCAATCCATGATCAATGACCATGATCATTTTTGGAGAAATTATTAGATTATAATGGGTGTGTATTGCACGGAATGTTCGTGTCAGAGTGGGTGACATCATCGGTTAGAGTGGGAGAGATGCCAGAAAAACTCCAGATTTTTTCTCTATCCAAACTCCAAACGGCCACAATTTACACTCTACACACATAATTTCGGCCACGTTTGTAGACGAGCTCATCCTCGATCTCTTAATCTGCTCAAAATATCAGAGAGACTTACAGAATTTAAACTCTGAGCCTCTAAGTGCGGCCACGTCTGTCTCTGCTCCTCATTGAGTCCAATACAAATATTTTCTGAGAGAAGCAGAATGGCCTGATGTTTTAAAACTGCCAGCGTCGCCAAAATATTTACTGCAGAAACACCAAATCGTACCGAAATTTTCAGTAAGTCCTTAGAGCAACGTTGATCTGTGTTTTGTTCTGATAGGAGTTACCGTTTTCTCACCCTAAGCCTAAATGTGAGACCGGTGCAGAGGCAGAAAATGGCTCTTTTTCTCCACGTTTCTGTCTGTCTCAGCCTGCGGGGGCCCCTATCGCCGTGGTAACCTCTTTGATCCTCAGGCCAGAGCTCGTTAACTTCATAAACAATCCACCTGGCGCTCGTTTAAATGTTTATAAACACCGACACAGCTAAATCAGACTGACACAGGATGCAGCTACTAACTAACTATGTGTCAAGTCAGTCACACACACACACACACACAGACTCTAGAGCCAGCTTCATGTGATTACAGTCACACACACACACACACACCTTCATGTGATTAAAACACAGTTAACGTGCAACAGAATTTAAACTTAAACCGTGATTTAATCTGGTTTTAAAGTTAAACATTGTTGGTGTCAAATGCGTCAAATGCCTCTCGTGGGAGCAGCTGATAGAGTCCCCCCCAGCTGAAAGCAGCCCACCCCACCAGCCAGAGGGTCCAGGACCATAGGGACTGCAGTGGAGGAAGGCTGCCTTAACACCCTGCACAATGGCACCCAGTACACAGAAGTTAGACAGGACCAGTCAGCCCATCACCTGGTCCGTTCAACAAATCAGTTTATGCTACTGTGATTTATGTAGCCTAGTTAAATACTACAGTAATCATCATAGTGTATTGGCAGGAAAGACCATTTAAATCTGTATCAAATATCGATTAATGAATTAATCGATAATTTGCATGTTGGTCTTGGTTAAGTACCATCTTGAAAAAAAAAACTATGTTTTGTTGCTTAAGCTATTCAGTCATTAAATGGTATACTAAAATCCATGTGAAAAAAAATGCTTCTCACTGTTCTCAGGTCAAATATTTATAGGCGATTAAAATGCAATTAATTGCGATTAATTAATTACAAAGCCTCTAATTAATTAGATTAATTGTTTTAATTGAGTCCTGGCCCTATTACACAAGATAAACACACACACACACACACACACACACACACACACACACACACACACACACACACACACACACACACACACACACACACACACACACACAGTTAACCTAATGTGATTACAGCTCCTCCATATCAGTGCTTATAGAAAGATGATCATGTGTCTGTCTGATCAGCTCTGTCTTGACCTTAAGATCGTGGGTTTGATTCCCATGTTGACAGAGATGGCAAAATCGGCAGTAGCCGTGGCCCATTCAAAATTTCCCGAGAGGAAATTTTCTAGTTTTCTATTACTGTTCTGTATGACTTTATACTGTATGACTGATTTGATTTTTTTTACTCTATTGTAGAGAATAATGGCATTAGAGGGGAATGAAAGACCACACATCCTTGTGTTCGTCGATGAGGCTGGTTTCAACCTAACCAAGGGCCGCAGACGTGGATGCAACTTCATTGGCCACCGGGCCACGGTGGATGTCCCAGGCCAGCGAGGGGGCAACATAACAATGTGTGCTGCCATTTCAGAGAATGGTGTGGCCACACACATCCCCAGTTTAGGCCCGTACAATACCCAAAAGCTTCTCATTTTCTTGGAGCACCTATACACTGATCTGGTCCCAGAAAATGAGAGAGGACTGGAAGGGCCTCACCTCCCACACTATGTGATAGTGTGGGACAATGTCAATTTCCACCGAGGCCCGCTCATCAGGGCCTGGTTCACCAGGCATCCAAGGATGCTCATGCAGCTCCTACCTCCATACTCTCCCTTCCCGAATCCGATTGAGGAGTTTCTTTCTGCATGGAGGTGGAGAGTGTATGAGCATCGTGCTCAAGACCAGAGGTCCCTGCTCCATGCCATGGATGCTGCGTGTGATGACATTACAGGGGATCAGTGTAGGGGATGGTTGCGTCATTCACGCCGCTTTTTCCCTCGCTGCATCGCGAGGGAAAATATCCGCTGTGATGTTGATGAAAATATGTGGCCAATCAGAGCGCAGCGTATGGATGGTCAGGAGGATGAAGATGGTGGCCAGGAGACAGAGGGTGATGACAGTGATGACCAGTGAAAATGTCTCTACTCGTGAAACTTTGTTTACTGCACTATAGGCTTGGTATATTTTTTCTGTTTTTTTTGTGTTCATATTTCATACATGTACAGAGAACTGTAGGCCTATACATTTAGTTTTTACAGTACATAATCTTGAGTTACTTTATGTAGGCTATATGTGAATAAAAATGGTTACAATTTCCTTGGCAATATGAGTGCAGTGTGTGTGATGTCAAACTTTGGAGGCTGCTCTTACTGTAAAGTCCTTTTCTTAGGTTTTATACGTCTCTGCCATAGTGACAAAACATCTAAGCATTTTGACTTGTAGTGCTCACAGAATGCCACAGGGATGATGCATTTTGGGGGCACTGACTACTTACATGAGAAAGAAGTTTGGTTTTGACACATAAGTAAACTGTTTTGGGAGAGATATGAGGTTCTGCAGCTCATCCATGGTGTTATGCTGAACCATCCAGTTTATTTTTGGTAAAAGCACTAAGTGAATGCAAATGAGCCAAAAGCAATTGAGAAAGATCTTTGCCATTTTGATGGTACTGACACTTTACATGGTAAAGGAATCTAGTTTTGAAGCATGTGTGAACAGTTTTGGGAGAGATATGCGCTTTTGCTAGTGAGCTGTAATGTTGTGCAGAACTGTAAGACTGTTTGGCCAAATGGTCTTATAGTTTTAAGAATGTAATTTCTGTTTCAAGAAATGAGCCAAACCAACAGAGAAAAACTGTAATATACTTGAGCGCCACGGCCTGCAGTACAAAGAAAACCTGGTCGGGCAAGCATATGACGGCGCTTCCGTTATGCGGGGGAAAAACACAGGTGTTCAGGCTCACCTGAAGCAGTTGGCCAACAAAGCGTTTTATGTGCATTGTAATGCTCACTGTTTGAATCTAGTGCTTGTGGACACTGTCAAAATCATACCTGAGGTTGAATCTTTCTTTGAGGTTGTGCAGAAGTTGTACCACTTCATGTCTGGTTCATATGTTCACCCAAAATGGCTGAAATTGCAAAAACGGCTCTATGAAGCGCAACCAAAGGAACTCCAAAAATTAAGCGACACGCTGGGCCTGTCGGCAAAAGGCATGTCAAACAATTCTTGATAGGCTTCCAGCTATCATCTGTCTCCTTGAGGAGTTGGCTCTAAATGAAAGTGGTGACCGATCAGTGGAATCAAGAAGCCTGCTGGCATTATTGGATGGACAGTTTGTTGTACTCCTGGTCATAATCACAAACCTTTTTGGTGAAGTTAAAGGCCTGTCAGAAGCACTCCAGTGCAAAAGCCTCGATTTAGGTCTCGCTGTGGATTTGGTTGAGGTGCTGGTGACTAATCTCACCAACTTCAGAAATGAAGAGCACTTCGATGAGCTGTGGAAAACTGTCATTCATATGGCACAACAGTGCAACATAGAAATCCAGCCCAAGAAAAGACAAACACTGCTCAGTAAAAGGCTTGATCATGCACAACTACACACATCCACCCTTGGTAAGCGTTCTGAAAAAAATAAGGACACTTTCAGAACTGGGATTTTTTACCAAACGATTGACGTCATGCTGAGTGAGATTGAGAGGAGGTTCTCAAGGCCAGGCTGTGCCATAATGCTTGGTATTAAAGCCCTAAACCCCAAAAGCAACAACTTCTGTGATGAGGAAACACAGCTTCCTTCCATTTGCATCACTTTATGACTGCAATACAGATGATCTGACACATGAGCTACGTCAGTTTAAGCGCGTGCTGGAGAGAAAAATCCAAGCAGGCATTGAACAGCCCACAAGCATACTTGATGTGACAAAGTTCCTTGAGCCATGTCGTGAAGTTTTTCATGAACTATTCAGGTTGTACAAAATCGCAGTCACAATCCCGGTGAGCACAGCGTCGTGTGAGAGAAGTTTCTCTGCGCTTAACCTCATCAAGACGTACTTGAGATCCACAATGGGTGACAGCAGATTGAGTAACTTGGGCGTACTGAGCGTGGAGTCAAGCCGAGCAAAAGCCCTACATTTGGATGGCTTTGTGGAACGCTTTGCCCTCTCTAACCGCAGAATACAGCTTTCATAGGTGTGTACTTAACAGTTCGTCAATGTGTAATGGTGATTCTTAACCTACTATATGTTAGACAGGAAAGGGCAGACACACACACACACACACACACACACACGGCATTGTCATGGCAGTTTGTCCATTAAAGGTACAATTTGTAAGAATGTGGCCAAAAACGGTTACTGCAGTCAAATTCAAAACACAGCGATCTGGTTTTTTCTCCCAGCCGTAGCGGCAGCTCAGTGGAAGCAGACTGAGGCTGAAACGACACTGACGCTGCCGTGACTGGGAGAGAGGGCTAGGTGGCGCAACATGTCAACACGTAAATTCAAAACATAAACACGATTTGCAGTCTGCAAAAAAAGATTTTTAATGCGAATACTCTGGCTGTACTATTGTTGTTGGTGAGTTCATCATGTTATATGAACATTATTCCTGAGTCTCTGTGACATATTAGGAGGATTTTACGGCAAGTTGCTTTAGATTTCTTACATACTGTACCTTTAAAGGTACGATATGTAAGAATGTGGCCAAAATTGTTGCTGCAGTCAAATTCAAAACACAGCAGCGCGTTGTCCCCCCTCCCCTACCCACCAGACTCCAGGTTGCCAGACAGCGACGCGCTAACCTCCGCTCTGCTCACTCAGTCAGTCTCAAAGCAGAGTAAAAAGCTAAATATTCATCAACAACCTCACTGTTTTATTGCTCTGACTCACAGTAACTACGAGCGGAGTTCACGTCACTCAGGTGATCTGCAAGTTATTGTTACATTCACCGCTCCGACGCTGTGTCTGCAGTGCTGACACACACACACACACACGCACGCACAGACACACACACACACACACACTGTAACCCCGCATCTACCGGAGCCGTAGTGCGTGTTAATCACGCCGTAGATGAGCCAACATATGAGACGTCTTACCGCACCGCAGAATAAACGACGCGAGCCGCTCCGGTTCTCCTCCACTTTCTGACGTCGGATCATAAAACATGAGGACCGGAGACCGGCGACCTGACCGGGACAGACTCCTCTCATGAACCGCTCCACACGTTCACAATCACTTCATTTACCATCGGCTCCATTTCGCCACATTTCCTCCCTCTTTTCTAACTTTCACTTTGTAATTCTTCCCTTTAGCTTTAGCGTTAGCAGCAGCTCAAACTAACTAGGCCATGCTCACAACAGCAAGCTGTGTAGCCTATTAAAGGACAGAGCGACAAGCCGCTTCTACCGTGTGATATCAAGCAAATATGACCAATAACCGATAATAGAACACAATCTTTTTTTTCATGATCTCGTTTTATCTCCCAACCGTATTTGCAGCTCAGTGGAAGCTAACTGGCAACCCGGAGGCTGAAATGCCACAGACGCTGTGACTGGGAGAGAGCACTGGGTGGCGACACAAGCCAACCATAGAAATTCAAAACATAAACATGATTTGCGGTCCGCAAAAAAAATTTTTTAATGCGAATATCTTGGCTGTAGGATTGTTGTTGGTGAGTTCAGTATGTTATATGAACATTATTCCTGAGTCTCTGTTACATATTAGGACGATTTTACAGCCAGTTGCTTTAGATTTCTTACATACTGTACCTTTAATTGTTCTTGAATATGAATTATAGTTATAGTTCTGAAAAAAAGCACCAATTCTATCGTAATGGCTTTCCTTATGATAAAAGGCAACAGGTATTTTATTTGCTCACTACAGCTAGCTTTAGTGACACCGACTTCATCGAAACAAAATTGTAAACAGCTGGTATTTTGTCAGATTTTCAACACGTTGGGGATCTAAACGACTACTTTCTCGCCTGAAAATGTTTCAAATGTTGCTAAAGTTATATATTTACAGAGTTTAGAGCGTTGCTCGGCGCCGTGTAAATGACGTCACGGCGGCACTAGTGATACTCAGTTGTAATGGAAACACAACCAAACCGAGCCGAGCCGTATCGAGCCGAGCCGTGCTGGTGGAAATGCGCCATTTGAGTCATTTGTAATGAAATCCAGCTAAGTTGTTTTCATTGATTTTTTTTTTTGCAAGCAATCAAAACTAATATTTTTAATAATCTGTCTATGTGTGGCTGGTTGCTAGTTTGCTGGTAGGAGGTGAAGCTAGAGGAGGATGCCACAAAATAAATGTGCTGGTAGGATTTATCTGATCTGAAAACTGATCTCAGGCACATTTGGTCTTTACATTGATAAAAGGAAAAGGTTCATCTACCTCTTTATTTTGGCATTCCCACATAGGCTGTATGAACATACCACACCACCGCTTGTCACTAATACAGAGTTAATGATTTTGTTCTCTCCCCCTGACAGAGGCTTTTACAGGTGATTTTAAGATAAAGGTGTGCAGTCCCTCCACCAAGTTGTGTGTTTTCCCCGGGAATGGTTTTATAGGAACTTTTTTTAAGCAATGAAAAATGATTTTATTTTGCCCACAACATGCTTTTAGACAAAAACAGGACACACGAAAACAGCAGTGACCTTGTACAATATAATCATACCAAAAACATGAGGCAGCTCATTACTGCTGCTGACCCTATACAATGCAGCCGTCTGGTACAACATTGAAACATGAGTCTGTACTTCAGACTTAAAGACCCCCTAAACCAAAAATGCACTTTTTAAAATGATTAACATGTTAATTTAGTGTGTGGGCTCTGTTACAAGGCATTTCAGGAGCAAAATTGCTAATCCACGCCATAAATGAGCATTTTAGACTTGAAAATTCAGTTTCAATCGGTTTCAATACCAGACTCTGAAAAAACTGGATTCAATTTTTCAAATTGAAGTCAGTTTTCGTGCGTCACGAAACTGTAGCAACCAATCCCGTTGATTTTCCCCCCATCTCATTACATAAAATATGAACAGGGTACAAAGCGGGAGTAACGTACGTTAAACAGCGATGGCGGCGACGTTGCTCTGTGTTCGGGTGAGGAGCGGTGATACCAGCCTGTTACCGAGCAACTCAGAGACTCTGGGCATGGCCCCTGGATGCGAGCACCTAAAGAACTCTATATTCACAGCAGCAGCAGCGGCGGCTCTCTGCAGCCGTTGTTTGCTGTAGTAGTTCACCGCGACAGTGACACTCTACATATACAGGTAGATGCAAGCTGTAGTAGCAGTTGGTTGCGGTGGCTGAGCGGCAGCGTCGCCGCCTTGTAAGCGGGAGACCCGTGTTCGAGTCCCGGTTTGGACTTTCTTTTTCTTCTTTTTCTTTGTTATAAACTTTATTCACATTTCGGTTTACATTCAAATTTACATTTACTCGCCGGAGGAAACACAAGCTTGCACGTGAAACCTGACGTGAGCTTCGTGTTTTGAAATCACCTTTCTGTCTCCCTTGCCCCTGACGCCGCCACCGTTACCTAGCAACCCTGACCAGGCAGTCATGCATATGAATAGCAGATGAATTTTTCAATGAGGGAGAAATAATGCACGTGTTTTTAGTGTCTTGGAGAGTTATTTTAAACAACTTTGTGTAGGTAAGCAATTTTAATCAAAGAATAGTCATAGCAGAGCATTTTTACAAATTTTAAAATGCCTCTTTAGGGGGTCTTTAACCCTAACCCTGCTGCAGTGGATCAGTGTCGCCCCCTGCTGACGGTCCTGACAACATAACGACAACACACAGGGGAATACACACATGCTCTTCTGACAAGCGGCAGACTGAGATCAATAATTTCATTAATATTTTAAACCTTTATGGTTCAGTGGTAGAAATAAAGAGCAGTAAAAACACCAGTCTCTCCACTCAGATCATGTCCCCGTCCCCTCTACGTACTTCCCCTCCCCCACTTCCTGTTTAAAGTTTACTTTCACTTATGAACCAACGGTTGTGTCACAGTTTATTTTCTCATGTGAAGGTAAGGTGAAGACTTTGAATGTTTTCCTCGTTAACACCTGTCGTTACCTGAGTTCTCTGCCCTTCAACTTGTCATTGTGTTATTATAATGTTACTGTAGCTGAGTCAGAGCTGTAACTGTAAAGTCTGGACCGACAGACCTGTGTCCGCCATGTTGTGTGGATGTTGTCGGTAGAAGAGCAGAAGCAGAGTTAGTCTCTGAGGTCAGAAGTTGAACAGAGTGGTTATGTGTGTGCAGCTCCACTCAGAGCCAGTTAAAGACATGAGTGAACTAAACACCTGCTTAGGGCCTCATAGCCACTCGGGGCCCCAGAAAAGCAACAAACTTTTTAAAATATGTAGTGCTTACATTTGGTCAACCCCTAGAGAATTGCTGTGTAATTACAAAAAACCCTAATTGTTGTCTTCAAGTTGTTGTTACACATTGCTGTTGGAGTTTATTTAAAACTAAAAAAAAAAAAAACAGATGACGAGTTTACAGCAAACGCATTGTCTCTTGGTTTATTGTGTTACTTTTTGTCGGCCCATATGACATTCAATATCCCAGTGAGTAGGCTACTATATTAAACCCCAGGCTGCACCTTTAACTGAATTTGGCTCCATTTCAGATTAAAAACCACAGATGGGTATAAACATACCAGGGTAGGATGATGATTCGTAACGACAGATTAGAAAAAAGGAAATAAGTTTCTAGTAGGTGTGTAAATGATCAATAATTAGTATTATTGGCAGTAATATCAACATTTGCTAAGGCCCCATGGAGGCTTGGGCTGGCTCTGGTTATTGATGACTGAGTGATGACCATGGATCATGTTGCTGGGCTGCAGCTTCATGACGCCATCTAGTGGACTGATAGTAGAAGTAGAGCAGCTGATGGCAGCTTCCTCTTCCTCACTGCTGTGTGACTGCATTCAACTGACACTGATATGAAGCAGAGGAGAAGAGCCAATCAGTGGAGGAGCAGCTGGAGACATGATGGACATGTGAGCTGCTGTGCAGATGAATGATGTGTGTTTCCTCTGCAGGTGAAGCTACAAAGTGTGTGTGAGCTGATGTGGATGTGACCCCAGCAGCATGGATCAGTCTGCTGGACCTGGACCTGGATCCAGCTGTGTGTCCATGCAGAGCGACAAGTCCATTGGTCATCATCAACTCAACTTGAAGGGATCTGTTGTTGAAAGGTCAGAATATAAAACAGTCAGAAAGTCTTTTTTCTCTAAAAAAATAAGTTGTTGTTTGTTAAAAGATTGAAGATATTTTTCATCAGATTTTCTCCAACCTGTAAATTTTTTTTTTTTTTTTTTTGATCAATTATTTATTGGTTTTTTAACAGACAACTGATAGGGCATGAAAGGAAACACAATCGGTGGGGTAGCATAATGAAATACCTTGTTATCTTCATTTTACCCCATTAATCCCCTTCCCCCCACCCTCCTCCCGATTGGCATATTGAATTAACAGGGTTGTTCAATCAATCAAAACCAAACAAACAATAATATTAAAAAACAAAACAACAACAACAACAACAACAACAACAACAAAAAAGACAAAACAGAACCAATAATATCCCAAAGCACTCACTCATACATCATTCATTCACTCACTCATTCTACCCTAACCCAGAAATTTCATGACCGCACACATAGCCAGTATGTCAGTTGCATGCACATCTGTACATGTACATTTTATATGTTTTAGTCAAATAGACAGAAACCAAAGTACACAAGAAATAAGCAGTTCACTGCACAGCCAGAAAAAAATAAAAAATAAAAATAAATAATTTTTTACCAAGTTTGGTAACACTTTACAATAACCATTGTTTATAAATGGTAAATAGACCATTTATAAATGGTTAATAGACCATTTATAAATGGTAAACAGACCGTTTACTAATGTATAATCATCATTTATAAACAGCATGTAGACCAATTATAAATGGTAAATAGATAAGTTATTAATGTTTAACCATAATTTATAATTGGCAAATAGGTAGTTTATTTATGTAAGTTAATAGTTAATTTACCATTAACAAGCAATTAAATTATGATTAATAATGTTTATTAATTATTAATGGACTATTTATTAAATGTTTATATAAGGTTTAAATGTTGGTTGTAAAACATCTATAAAGATTAAAATGTGTATCAGTGGCACTTTGTAAATGGGTAATATTTGGTTTATAAACCATCTAGAAACATTACTTAGATGGTTATTGTAAAGTTGCAACATATGTTTGTAATACTTTGTAAACGATTAACAATTGGTTTATAAACCACCTACTATAAACATTACTTAGATGGTTATTGTAAAGTGGCGACTTATGTTCATAATTATTTAAATGATTAATACGTTGTTTGTATTGGAAATCATCAAGTGACATTTATTTGACTTCTTTTAATGGTGATCTATAACAGAGTGATTATTTTTTGCAAAAGAATAGGGTCTGATCATCGTATTGAACACATTTATGAACAGAGTCAATAACATGCAACACTGTACGACAGGCGAAAATGGTGGGATTACAACACAACAATGACAACGTAATTTTAAATTTGATGATTACATTTGAATTGATGATACAATATTCAGGCACACTGCACTTTAAATTAAAGGGATAGTTCACCCAAAATTCAAATTTCACTCTTTATCTACTCCCCCTCATGTGGACTAAGGGCTGGGAGAAGTTTCAGAGTCCTCTGTGCCTTCTTGGAGTTACAGCGGGGCTCCGTGCAGCACTGCATGTCCATATGACAGTAGTGAACAGGGCTCACTTTTCTTCGTCCAAAAAGACATACCAAAAAACATCCAAATACCTCCATACTGCTCGTCTGTAATGTCCCTCTTGTATTGAAGCCCCAACATGAGAAATTGTTCCGAAAAAAATTAAATAAGTCTATATTTTAAGCTTGTTTGTAGCGGAAGCTCCCAGTGTCTCAGTTCAGTGCTCTGCCTGGGTCTGTGCAAATCGGAAGGGAAGAAGAACAAGAGGGACATTACAGACGAGCACTATGGAGGTATTTGGATGTTTTTTGATGTGTCTTTTTGGACGAAGAAAAATGAGCTCCGTTCTCAACCGTCATATGGACATGCAGTGTTGCATGGAGCCCCGCTGTTACTCAGAGAAGGCACAGAGGACTCTGAAACTTCTCCCAGCCCTTAATCCACATGAGGGGGAGTAGATAATTAGTGAAATTTGAATTTTGGGTGAACTATCCCTTTAAAGGGACAATGAGGAGTTTCTATTTGGTTATAAAAAAAGTCTCACGTTAATGTGGATGAATCTACGCTACCCACACTTGTTAATGGGCCCATTTTCGATAAATATATAGTTTTGTCTCTATCGTTATTTTGTTATTATTAGTGGTGGTGAGTGCTGGTCGAGCCGACCAGCGTTTCCTTACTTTCGGTTTTGCGGCGAGTCATGAGAATAATGCAGCCGAATCGCCGTTTATGGTCGGAACTACGACGGTATCTGATCGTCTTCGAACCTCTGACTTTAATTCTTGATGAATGAAAACATGAGTCTGTCTTGCGCCGGTCAAATAATTTCTAGGTGCGCGGAGGCTCATAAATGTAGTGTGAAAACGCTTCGCTTTTCCAAAACTCCTTGTTGTCCCTTTAATTTTAAAGTGCAGTGTGCCTGAATATTGTATCATCATTTCAAATGTAATCATCAAATTTAAAATTACGTTGTCATTGTTGTGTTGTAATCCCACCATTTTCGCCTGTCGTACAGTGTTGCATGTTATTGACTCTGTTCATAAATGTGTTCAATACGATGATCAGACCCTATTCTTTTGCAAAAAATAATCACTCTGTTATAGATCACCATTAAAAGAAGTCAAATAAATGTCACTTGATGATTTCCAATACAAACAACGTATTAATCATTTAAATAATTATGAACATAAGTCGCCACTTTACAATAACCATCTAAGTAATGTTTCTAGATGGTTTATAAACCAAATATTACCCATTTACAAAGTGCCACTGATACACATTTTAATCTTTATAGATGTTTTACAACCAACATTTAAACCTTATACATTTAATAAATAGTCCATTAATAATTAATAAACATTATTAATCATAATTTAATTGCTTGTTAATGGTAAATTAACTATTAACTTACATAAATAAACTACCTATTTGCCAATTATAAATTATGGTTAAACATTAATAACTTATCTATTTACCATTTATAATTGGTCTACATGCTGTTTATAAATGATGATTATACATTAGTAAACGGTCTGTTTACCATTTATAAATGGTCTATTAACCATTTATAAATGGTCTATTTACCATTTATAAACAATGGTTATTGTAAAGTGTTACCCCAAGTTTGACCAACAGCTGATATTTTGTGTTTTAGCTGAATGTAATCGTGCAGTGGTAAGCTCTAGTTGTGCAATGTCCTTGTATGAAGAAAGCCATTCCTTGATTGACATTACATGTGGGGGTTTCCAGCGGCAAGCTATCATCCTCTTAGCTGCTGTAAGCCCAGCAAACAGAAGACAGCTATTATTTGTTGTTAGTTTCAGAGAAAAAATATCAAAGGAGAGCAAGGAATAGTTCTCTCCACTACAACAGACAATATACTTGAAATATTTTCCCACAATCTGTTAACTTCCGGGCACTGCCGAACTAAATGAAAAAATGTACCAACGGTATTGCCTGAACAAAAATCACAAAATGGGTTACTTTTAAGTTTCATTTGATAGAGTCTTTGGGGTGTAAAATAAAATCGATGGACAAACTTATAGTGAATCATCTGATGATTCGGGTTTCTAGATGAGATAGTAATATTTGACCATATAGATTGCCAGTTGAACTCTGAGGAAGCATTTATAATGTCACTTTTCCAAAGTCTATTTAAAGGCAGATGTTTATATGAAGCCTCCACAATCAGTTTGTACAACTCAGAGGCAATACCCTTATTTTTACCTTTAGTATTCAGTTTAATATGAAAAGGATGATCTTCTAATTTGGAGTCCCCCGGAACACCTTGAGCGCGCATTGCTGCCCGTAACTGTAAATAAAAAAAAAGGAAGTGCCCGGAAGATCAAACGTTTTTTGTAATTCCCGGAATTCAAGGAGACCTTGTATCCCTATAATGTCCTGGAGTGTATTTACTCCCTTATCACTCCACTGGGGAAAATAAATGGGTTTCCCATCTATTAAAAGACTAAAATTATGAAAGATTGGAGACTGACGAAAAAATTTTGAGTGTATTTTTGCAAACTGTTGGACTTTAAGCCACACAGTGAAGAGATAGGAGATAATTGGTCCAAAGTCACGTTTCACTAGCTTATGAGAAATATTAGAATGTATCAAGTTATGTAGGCTATATGGAGATGTTAATTTCTCCACGATAGGGAGCCATGAAACCTGACTGTTTGGATTTAACCAGACAGCAAGTGGACGTAGGACAAAGCTCCACGAGTACCACTCAAAATTGGGCAAGTTGGGCAAGTTGCTGATTTGTGCCTTTGCAATGTAGAGGTTTTAATTCCCGGTTTTTTCTTGTTCCAGAGAAACTGATTTATGATAGAATGCAACTTTTTCCAATAATTGTTTGGAGGGGCAAGAGGGATCATTGAACTTATAAAATTTACACGTGGCAAAACATTCATCTTAATCACCGATAATCTAGAATGAAAGGAAGTAGGGAGTTTACCCCATTTCATTAAGTCTTCCTCTACATCCTTCAAAGCCTTATTATAATTATTTATGGTTATCAAATCCAAAGAAGGAAAGATAGAAACACCCAAATATTTAAAATTAGTGACAACAGGTATAGGAAAATTTAAAGTAGGAGTCTGATCGCTTTGTTTACCCAGTAACATTAATGCTGATTTGCTCCAGTTGATTTTATATCCAGAGATATTACTAAAGGTCTCAAATATTTTCATCAGATGTGGAAGTGATTCTGCCAGATTCTTTATGAAAATTAAAATATCATCTGCGAATAAAGAAATAGAATGAGGTGTGTCACGTACAGTGATCGGCTCTATAACCTCTGACTGCCTTATTGCCTGAGCTACAGGCTCTAATGACAGTGAAAATAGAAGAGGGGACAATGGGCATCCCTGACGTGAAGACCTCGAAATTGAGAACCTAGGAGAACAAATATTACCCGTTATCACTACAGCAGAAGGATTAACATACAACAGTCTGATCATAAGAATAAAGTTATCACTAAAGCCCATATGTCGGAGCACAGACCACAAGTAGCACCACTCCAGCCGGTCAAAAGCTTTCTCAGCGTCCAAAGTAAGAATAGAACTATTATTTTCTGAACTGGAGGCTGAGTGTATGATGTGAAGTAGTCGGCGGATATTATCCGAAGCTAGTCTTGATTTTATAAACCCGGTCTGATCATGGTGAACAAGATGGGGCATATAGCACTCTAACCTGGATGCCAAAACCTTTGCATACAATTTGATTTCACAGTTAAGGAGACTTAGAGGCCTGTAAGATGAGCAATCGACAGGAGGCTTATCTTTCTTTAACAAAAGAGATGTTATAGCAATATTGGAGCTTGTAGAGCGAGATCCTCTGCAGATAGAAGCATTTATCATATTCAACAAATGAGGTCCGAGCTGAGGCCAGAGAGCCAAATATAGCTCTGGAGGTAGACCATCAATGCCTGGTGATTGGCCTTTATTCATTGATTTGATAGCTTGGCCTAGCTCCTCTATAGTGATTGGTGCCTCTAATGAGTGTACAGCATCCAAGGGCAATTTAGATAAAGATAACGAATTCAGAAAATCATTAGAGGTTTTTTCATCATAATCCACCTCCGATGTATATAGCTTTTGAAAAAACCCTTTGAAGGTGTGATTAATCTTTACAGGATCAGAGGTTAAAGTTCCTTCTTCATTTCTGATCGCTGCAATGTTTGCCAATTGGTTATTTGCTCTTAGCTTTAGCGCGAGAAGGCGACTAGGTCGGGCGCTATTCATATAATGATTTTGTCTCGTGCGATGCATAATAAATTCTGTTTTTTGTCTCAGCAGACTACTAAGTTCATCCAATAGGTTCTGGCGCTTGTTAATGTTTTCAAGCGACATATCATTCACCATACTTTGTTCTGTTGCTACAATTTCAGCCTCAAGAAAATCAATATGGCGCTTTCTACTTTTATTAAGATTTGATGCGAATGATATGGTTTTATTTCTGATGCAACCTTTAATTGCGTCCCATAACACTCGTGGGTCGTCAACGGACGTGCTGTTTATTTGTATAAAATCTTTTAATTCAGCCTCCAGTTCTGTTATATACACATCATTTTGGAGCAAACTAGCATTGAAACGCCAACGAGGGGCTCTGGGTTGGCCAGCTCTTACGAAAAGATGCATAATACAAATCTATGGTCAGATAGTGGTGTTGGACACAGAGTAGTGCTATCAATATTACTAAAAAGAGTTTGGGAGACAAAAATATAATCGATTCTTGAGAAAGTCTTGTGACAAGCAGAGTAGAACGAGAAGTCCCGAATAGAGGGGTTCATCAAACGCCACCTATCCTCTAATCCATAATCAGCAGCCAATTTTCGTAATGCTTTAGAGGACAACTGTTGATCTCTACTCTCTGTTACCCCTGTTTGGTCTGTCTGATGCAGCACACCACATTAAAATCACCTCCTATCAGGAGCTCAAACTCAGGGAGGTCTAGTTGATATTAATGAATCATAAAAATGTTGATCAAAACAATTTGGAGCATAGGCACAAATCAGAGCAATTTTGACACCATCATAAATAATCTTACAGAAAGTGATTCGCCCATCATCACTGCCCCCTGTTCCCAGAATACTATAATTTAAATTACGTTTAGCAGCTATAAGGACGCCTTTACTTTTTTTTGTCAAAACAGGAGGATGCAATAACATGATAGTATTTATTCTGAAATGTATGTACATCCGGCTTCAAAAAATGTGTCTCCTGTATAAATGCAAAGTGTATATCTTTCCTGAACAGTTGCTCTAATGTGCTTATTCGTTTCTGGGGGGAATTAAGGCCCCGTGAATTCCAGGATAAGACACTGATTTTATTCATAGGCTTTCAAATTCATGTATAGCATGATCAGGCAAACAAACCCAGCTAGGTAAATTGAGATACGAAATCTAAACTGAATCTGGGTCCCCATCCCACCCCCCACCATACACACCCACACACACACACACACACACACACACACACACGCACACCTCCAAAAAACAACAACAACGAGACAAAGAAAAAAGGGGAGAAAAAATAAAACAACACACAACAAAACAAAACAAAGCAAGTAAAAAAACAAACAAACAAACAAAACAAAAAAAACCCTATCGTAAAAAAGTATACCGGTGTCCATGAGGGAAACAAAGAGTCCCTCCACCCTCCATCCAAGGAAAAAGGAAAAAAAAAGGCCTTTGTACCACGGGGCAGTGAGCGGCTTATTGCGGGCTACAGTTATCAGCGAAAAGGAAAAAAAAAATAGGAGCATGTAGTGCCGCTTAATTAATGTAGCCCACATAAAAAAGGCTGCCACAAAAAGTGAGAGAGAAAAAAAAGGAGAGCAAAAAAAAAAAAAACAAAGTAAAGTTTGCATTGCTAAACCGTCACTGTCGATTTAACGTCAATAAATCCAAGTAATTCAGTCTTGTTTCAAGTTGAATCTTTTAGGATCAGTCAAGAATCAGTATTACCAACTCCGGAGATCCTTCACCGCCACATTTATTCGTCCGTGGTTGCAAGGAACCGCTCGGCTTCACTTGCCTCCTGGAAAATGTGCACGTCGTTTCCCCGGGATAACTTGATAGTGGCCAGGTAGAGGAGGAAAGCTTGGAAGCCCTTGGTCCTCGCCTCGTGCATAAGTTTGTAACATGGCTTCCGACGCTTAGTTGTGGCATCACTGTAGTCTGCGGTGAATCTCAGCTGGATATTATGCACCTCCGGAGGGTTTTTCCTTGCTTCCTTTAGCAATGCGTCTCTGTCGGTGTAACGAAGGCACTTGATTATCAGCGGAAGGGAGCGTTGTGTTTTACCGCTAGCAGGTGGACGTCCCAGTCGGTGGCCCCTCATTAGCTCCGGCGGTCCAACCTGTACATTTATCAGTTGTGTTGTTGTTTCAGGATCCAGCAGCAGAGACCAGACTCTCCTGAACCCAGCTGCCTGTCTTTAAAGAGCGACCGGTCAATAGGAAGGGTCATTAACTTTAAAGGAGGAAGTGGATCAGCTGATCAGATGTAAGAGACAAAACTACATTTCAAAGCTTTTGAGTTTCTGTTGAACGTTCTTCCAGTTCCTGTGGAGTCACATTTCAGTGATTCTCCATAAAATCGGATTTACAACTCAGACACACATTGTCCAGCTGCAGTAAAGAGTCCCTGCCTGAACATCCACATGTTAAAGGACAAGTGCCGTTTTTTACAACCTGGACCTTATTTGTGGCGTAAAATACGGTTGTTTACTCATCCATGTAACTGGTGTCATTAGGAGTCCTTTGGACGATGTTTAGATCCATTCAAGAGTTGTTTATATCCATATTGTGGGAGTGATTGGGGCACAGGAAATGCAGCTTCTAAATTACACATTATCTGCTGCGAAACTCGTTCTGTTATCGTCATCAGGGGTCTGTAGAAATCTGACTAGCAGTAGCAAATTCCAGGTAAACAAGATGACCGTCGCAGAGTGAATGAGCCTTTTTTGCTTTATTAACAATTATATACAGAACAGTATTATTCAGCCAGGGGTATTATAGTTATAAAAGTGATATACACAAAGCAGAGTAAACGGAAAGGCAAGGCAATTTTACTTGTATAGCCAATTTTTACAAACAGTTTGTCCCAAAGGGCTTTACATGGCATCATGACAACATCCTCTGGATTTTAGTATTCGCCGAATACTTCCCAATAGTCGACGAATAGTCGAATATTCACCAGATTTTTTTTCCCCCTAATCCATAAGGCACCTCAGCTGCCAGCCATAACCCTACACTGTTTGCTTCTGTCATAAATACACAATGTATTCGCTGTCATCCATTGTGGATAAGCTATTACATGTATTTAATATTTTATACATTAGGAAGTCTCACTATTATTTGCTATTCATTTCAACACGTTTTAAAATAAATATTTTTTTATCTGCCGGTCATAAGCAGAGCTGCGTCAGACACTTCTCCGCTCTAAATAGCCATATAGCCTAACTTAAGTTATATCCACCTTCGGTCGTTGTTACATGCTATAGAATTTAGAAATAAAATGTCATGTTGACTGATTGTAAAACATTTATTTATTAATGTAAATGTGGTGATTTTTGTACACACAGAGCGCAGCTGTTCTGTCCAATACACAGCTTCACTTTTCATTCAAACTAATGTTGCTGATACAGTTGTTAGATTTCATCAATGAGAACAACATTTATCTCCTAAAAAATAATTAAACTTGCCGGCGGTAACCCTCTAAAACCTGTGGGTACGTTAATCAGCGATCGTCGTCACGGACGTCAGGCGGCCGACCAGCTCTGCAGCCTGGGAACGGTGACTGGCTGCTCCCGGGTGGCTGCTCACACAGGCGGAGCTTCACTGATCCGAAAAAAGTCGGAGTAAATGTCCAAACAGGCATCATTTGGATAAACTAACCGCACATTAAGGATCGAAACGGTTACTTTCTCTCATGAAAAAATATTAAAACTTAATAAAGTGACATATTAACAGTGATACCACGGTAACTTTTAGCTGCTTTGATTTAGCAGCTTTTAGCTGCTTTGGCTTCACCGACCGCAATGCATTCTGGGAACCACAAGCACTACACTAGTCTCACACACGCCCACAGCGCCCCCTGCATATCTGCTGTAGAGCATTAATGTAGACGCCATTTGACTGCTTTATTACAGCACCGGGCTTTTGAAAAAAGAAAAAAAAAGGAAAAGGCGAATACTCGACTATGACTCACAGCGTCGAATAGTGGTTTTGATAGTCGAATATTCGACTATTCGGTGAAACCCCTACCCTTAGACCCTCACATCGTCTGAGAAAAAACAGACAAGAAAACAGTTTATAACGCAGAATGTGGAAAACATAGAGAATAGTAGGTCAACTTACAGACCCCGGATGACGGTAAAGGGCAACTCCAGACTCAAAGGGGAATAGCACTAGCGAATCATAACAAATATTGGTGAAATTAACGAGTTTCGCAGCAGATAATGCGTTATTTAGAGGCTCCATTTTGGTGCCCTGATCACTCCCATTATATGGATTTATGCGGCTCTCGAATGGATCTGAATATCATCCGAAGGACTCCTAATAACACAAAGTTATATTGGTGAGTAAACAACCCTATTTTATGCCAGAAATAAGGTCCAGGTTGTAGAATACAACACTTGTCCTTTAATATTCAGAGATGCTCACAGTGCAGTAGTAGCAATAGGAAATGTGTCAGAACCATCTACTTAAAATAGTTCAAAGTCAGTTCATGTGTTTATTAAAAGATTTAAGTTATTTTTCATCAGTTTTTACAACATGCAAATTTATCAGTTGTGTTGTTGTTTCAGGATCCAGCAGCAGAGACCAGACTCTACTGAACCCAGCTGTCTGTCTTTAAAGAGCGACTGGTCAACGGACCGGATCATTAACTTTAAAGGAGGATGTGGATCAGCTGATCAGATGTAAGCTGTAACTGACAGTCAGACTCAGGTTATTGTAGAAAAGAATCAGTTTGTACGACGTGTTGTTGGACCAGGTCTGAAACCAAAGTGTCTCTGTCTGTTGTGAACGTCCTCAGGGGACATATAAAGTCCATCTTGTATTATCTCTCTGTACTGATGTTGACTTGACACTGATTCCTCCACAGAGTGGAGCAGGAGAGCTCAGAGGTTCCCAGTGGTCAGTCTGCCCAGCAGCATCAAACACACCTGGACTCCATATTTATGGTGAGGACATGTCCAACAGCTGCTGTTACATCTGTTGTGTTCACAATCATCTCCATGCTGCACTTTGACACCAGTGGATTGTCAGTCTGTCCAACATGGATCTGATGTTTGGCTCCATGGTTTTAGTTTGATGCAATCACTCATAGAGTTTCTATTCCAGCTGCTGGAGGAGAACATCGTCACTTTTGTCAAGAACGAGCTGAAGAAGATCCACAAGGCTCTGAGTCCAGATTACCCAGAATGCTCAGGGAGTCAGAGGGAGGATGGTGAGGATGAAGAGCAGAGGAGGAGCAGCAGAGAGGCATTAGTGAAGATCACAGTGAACTTCCTGAGGAGGATGAAGCAGGAGGAGCTGGCTGAGCGTCTGCAGAGTAGTAAGAGGATTTCTCTAAAGATTCAACATGATGGACAAATGAGACGTTCACTGACATCAGCACATGGAGGGAAATATGTTCATATAGTTGTTATTTAGAGGAATTGACATGTTATATTTTCTTATTGGTCTGATTTCCTGTGTTTTCATTTAGAACATCTTGCTGTAGTTTGTGGACTCAAATCTGCCCTGAAGAAGAAGTTCCAGTGTGTGTTTGAGGGGATATCTAAAGCAGGAAACCCAACCCTTCTGAACCAGATCTACACAGAGCTCTACATCACAGAGGGAGGGGCTGGAGGGGTCAATGATGAACATGAGGTCAGACAGATTGAAACAGCGTCCAGGAAACCAGACAGACCAGAAACAACCATCAGACAAGAAGACATCTTTAAAGCCCCACCTGGAAGAGACCGACCAATCAGAACAGTGATGACAAAGGGAGTGGCTGGCATTGGGAAAACAGTCTTAACACGGAAGTTCACTCTGGATTGGGCTGAAGACAAAGACAACCAGGACATACACTTCACATTTCCCTTCACCTTCAGAGAGCTGAATGTGCTGAAAGAGAAAAAGTTCAGCTTGGTGGAACTTGTCCATCACTTCTTCTCTGAAACCAAGCAAGCAGGAATCTGCAGGTTTGATCAGTTCCAGGTGGTCTTCATCTTTGACGGTCTGGACGAGTGTCGACTTCCTCTGGACTTCCACAACACTGAGATCCTGACTGATATGACAGAGTCCACCTCAGTCAATGTGCTGCTGACCAACCTCATCAGGGGGAACCTGCTTCCCTCTGCTCGCCTCTGGATAACCACACGACCTGCAGCAGCCAATCAGATCCCTCCTTACTGTGTTGACATGGTGACAGAGGTCAGAGGGTTCACTGACCCACAGAAGGAGGAGTACTTCAGGAAGAGGTTCAGAGATGAGGAGCAGGACAGAGAGATCATCTCCCACATCAAGACATCACGAAGCCTCCACATCATGTGCCACATCCCAGTCTTCTGCTGGATCACTGCTACAGTTCTGGAGGAGCTGTTGAAGACCAGAGAGGGAGGAGAGCTGCCCAAGACCCTGACTGAGTTGTACATCCACTTCCTGGTGGTTCATCTAAAACTGAAGAGGGTCAAGTATGATGGAGGAGCTGAGACAGATCCACACTGGAGTCCAGAGAGCAGGAAGATGATTGAGTCTCTGGGAAAACTGGCTTTTGAGCAGCTGCAGAAAGGAAACCTGATCTTCTATGAATCAGACCTGACAGAGTGTGGCATCGATATCAGAGCAGCCTCAGTGTACTCAGGAGTGTTCACACAGATCTTTAAAGAGGAGAGAGGCCTGTACCAGGACAAGGTGTTCTGCTTCGTCCATCTGAGTGTTCAGGAGTTTCTGGCTGCTCTTCATGTCCATCTGACCTTCATCAACTCTGGACTCAACCTGATGTCACAACAACAAACAACCTCCAAGAAGACTGAAACAACAGGAGTCAAATCTGCAGAGACAAACTTCTATCAGAGTGCTGTGGACGAGGCCTTACAGAGTCCAAATGGACACCTGGACTTGTTCCTCCGCTTCCTCCTGGGTCTTTCACTGGAGACCAATCAGAATCTTCTACAAGGTCTGATGACACAGACAGGAAGTGACTCGTGGTCCAATCAGAAAACAGTCCAGTACATCGAGGAGAAGATTGAAGAGATTCCCTCTGCAGAGAAAAGCATCAACCTGTTCCACTGTCTGAATGAACTGAATGATCGTTCTCTAGTGGAGAAGATCCAACAGTCCCTGAGATCAGGACGTCTCTCCTCACGTAAACTGTCTCCTGCTCAATGGTCGGCTCTGGTCTTCATCTTATTGTCATCAGAAGAAGATCTGGACGAGTTTGACCTGAAGAAATACTCTGCTTCAGAGGAGACTCTTCTGAGGCTGCTGCCAGTGGTCAAAGACAAAGCCTCTAACAAAGCTCTGTAAGTGTAGAGATAGTTGGATTTATTCATCATTACATAAAAACCCTTCTGTCTTTTCAACAGAACAGATAATAAACTCCTTTCGTCTTTAATTCCTCATGATCATCTCTTCAGATTGAGCGGCTGTGACCTCTCAGAGAGAAGCTGTGAAGCTCTGTCCTCAGTCCTCAGCTCCCAGTCCTCTAGTCTGAGACACCTGGACCTGAGTAGCAACAACCTGCAGGACTCAGGAGTGAAGCTGCTGTCTGGTGGACTGGAGAGTCCACACTGTAGACTGGAGACTCTCAGGTGAGGATCCATCCAGCTGTTTATCTGATGACACTTGAACACAGCAGCAGGTGTTGACAGAGGGTTCCTGTGTGTTGTTGTGTGTGTTCAGTCTGTCAGGATGTCTGATCACAGAGGAATGCTGTGCTTCATTGGACATGTTCATATTTTTAGTGAAGTTTGTTTGAAGCAGTTTGATAAACAAACAAGTGAAAACTCAGAAAAAGAGTTTCCTTGCAAGGAAAGGTCAGTTCTAACCCGAGCGGTGATGGTAAAGAAAAGACAAAGATAATGGGGAGACCAAAACAATTATACCTGAGGAACGCCTGCTCAGGTATGTTCCACCCCCTTTGTCTGCTGCAGGGGCCGGTCCTATACTCAGACAGTGTGTTTTCAACACTCTTTTGTCTGTTGCAGGTATTGGCACCGACCCCTGCGCGTGTATTTCACACCTGGGGCATCCTGCAGGGTTACATGTTAAGAGGTCTGTTGGTCTGGATGTTCATATTTATACTTTGAGTGTTTGAAGCAGTTTGATGAACAAAGTGAAAACTCAAAACTAGGGATGGGTACCGAAATTCTGTACTTTTTTGGTACCGACCGAATTCCCACCAAAGTACCGAGTATTGATTCACATAAAGTCAATCGGTACCACATTTCGGTACCTGAACGCACCTTCGTCGTGCGTCAGCAAGAGTGCAGTCTGCATGAGCCCCGCACACTCACGCTCCTCTCTCTCTCCCTCTCTCTATCCCTCTCTGAAAGGAGACGTGGAGAAGCGGTAGCGCCAGTCCGTCGTTTTAAATCACTACGTGAAAAACAGCCGTCCGTCATTTAACGTGAAGAACAGACTGTTGTGACATTCCGTACCGAAGTGGTCCGGTCCCGAGTCCCGCTTCTCATCACAGCGGCGCCATTCAAGTCCTCGTCACGTAATGAGAACACATCTAAACGAGGATGAAGTCTCCCCCTCTCCTCTCGTCAAAACGTTAAGTCCACATGTTGCAGAGTTTGCGCTGCAGTGTCAGTTGTTTTTTTTATTTGACAAAGTTTCACACAGAGCTTTCTGATGGCTGTAGGAATCTTTCCATGTTTCTCCTTTTCCCACAGTAAAAACGGGCATTTTTTCAGACAAGACTATAGTCTCATAATTTTTTTTTTTTTTTCATTGAATGACTATTCAATTATATGAAAATCATTGCCCATCCCTAAAACATCAAATACTCTTAAAGGCTGAGGAGTTGTGATGTTGTCAAGGGGTAAATATTAAAATTTCAGGCGTTTTTATTTTTTATTTTTTTAATTACCACACACACAAAAAGTACCGAAAACAGGTACCGATTGGTACCGGTATCGGTTCCCCAGGTACCGAGTATCGATACCGTATCGATTCAAATGCAAAAGGTACCCATCCCAACTCAAAACTAAAAAAAGAAAGCCCCTGGATATTTCAACATACAGTTTACTTTCACTACACCTGGTTTTTCACTTTCAGTAGAATATGACTCATTGTTTAAGAGGTAAAATATTTTCTTAATCTCAACATTTTGTTTTTTAGTTGTAAATGTAACTCATGTCTGTTACTCTTCATTCATTAATTCATATAGTTTGTTAGTGGCAGTGATTAGAGGCTGGAGATGGAGGTAGAAGGAGGGTCTACTGAAAAACCACAGCTGATTATTTATTTAAATAAACAGAACAAATGAACATGAATTTGTTCATTCTCATCTGTATGAACTGAACTTATAAGGAGTTCTTTTTAAGTGTGAACTGACATAAACACTGACCGAAGAAACTAAACTGCATTTGGTGGTGGTGGCTCACTGAACATCTGAAAAATACTGATTCCAGGAATCTGTTCCAATATTTTATTGTTTGGAGAAAACAATATAAATGATAGTTGGTGTAGGTAGTGGATGATTTGTTTTGTACAATTAAAGAATAAGGAGCATTACACATTATGACATTAAACAAATATTGAAGATAAATTAAGTTATTTTTCTTTAACTTAATTAACACATCCACAGTTTTGGTGATTCACTTTAAGGTCAAACTCAGGTCGCTAGTACGAGATAAAAATCAATATGATAACATTCAAACAACATGAGCAACTTAAATCAATAAACAAAGGAAGTGAGGTCAGTATAGTCATGATGTCTTCAGGCAAATGTTTGGAGGGAAAGAGAGGGTCAAAGGTCAGAGGCCGGGGTTATATCACATTACGGGGTGTGGTTAGGTGTGACAGTGGTGATACAGGCAGGTGGAGTCTGTGATATTAACACTGACTGTATATATACAAACAACATAACAATTATATACATACCGTATATAAATATACAAAGATGAGTGAGAGATCTAAGTGTATAATCAAATCTATTTATAAATCTATTTATACAAACTGAAACATGTTGAGTAAGAAACACTGTAAACTCTCAGGTTTGTGTTGAAATGTTTTGTATTTATGATTCTAACCTGTTATTTCCTTCATATTGAGTATGTGAGTGTTTTTCCTTGAATTCCTCTTCAGACTGAGCGGCTGTAACCTTTCAAAGAGAAGCTGTGAAGCTCTGTCCTCAGTCCTCAGCTCCCAGTCCTCTAGTCTGAGACACCTGGACCTGAGTAACAACAACCTGCAGGACTCAGGATTGAAGCTGCTGTCCGGTGGACTGGAGAGTCCACACTGTAGACTGGAGACTCTAAGGTGAGGATCCATCCAGCTGTTTATTTGATGACACTTGAACACAGCAGCAGGTGTTGACAGAGGGTTTCCCGTATGTTGTTGTGTGTGTTCAGTCTGTCAAGATTTTTGATGACAGAAGAAGGCTGTGCTTCATTGGACATGTTCATATTTTTAGTGAAGTTTGTTTGAAGCAGTTTGATAAACAAACAAGTGAAAACTCAGAAAAAGAGTTTCCTTGCAAGGAAAGGTCAGTTCTAACCCGAGCGGTGATGGTAAAGAGAAGACAAAGATAATGGGGAGACCAAAACAATTATACCTGAGGAACGCCTGCTCAGGTATGTTCCACCCCCTTTGTCTGCTGCAGGGGCCGGTCCTATACTCAGACAGTGTGTTTTCAACACTCTTTTGTCTGTTGCAGGTATTGGCACCGACCCCTGCGCGTGTATTTCACACCTGGGGCATCCTGCAGGGTAACATGAGGTCTAGACATTAGAATACACAAATGGGTAACAAACAAAAGGAGATTTGATACCTTGGGGGGAAAGCAGGGGGTGGGGATGTCTCAAGTGATTAAAACAAAGGAATATTCAAATTTATCCATTACACTTCCCCCTTTTGATTATTCATTAATCACACAAGAAAAAGTCACAACTTAATCGCCATTACAGTTGTTAGAAAAAGGAAAAAGTTGAAAAAGTAATAAATTACAGTCAAGAAAGCCAGGTATCAGGTATAACAAAACGACTACAGTAAAGAAAACAATGATGTAAATTCTAAACATGTTCCAAACAAGTTCTTCTGCATTGAGGGGTAAGATGGTCTACAAGAGAAGGCCATCCAAAATGTGGTTCTCGAGTGTAAAGATCTTAAATTCAGATACGAGATCAGACTGACGGAACAAGTGACTACCAAAACAAGCAGCACAAACTCAAAATGTTAGATACTCTGACACTTGACCTTCTGTCCACCTTCCAAATGAATCTGTGCTGTCTGAGCCATGTGATCAATTGTAATACTGTCATTTCATGTCGGGTAACATTGTTTTTTTTATTTTATAAATCTGTTTATTGAAACACTTCACATCATGTTACATGACCTTTACAAATAGATGCGTGATTCTTTCCCAAATAAACAAACATACAAACAAACAAACAAGTAGAAAACATACAAAACATTATCCCACCCCAGTTGGTCTTCTTTTTCAAACAGAGTATCTCATCAACCACCTTACTTTTTTTTTGTGATCAATTTTTTAAATTAATTTGTATCTATGTCAATCCAGTAGAACAACAAATATATAATAAAAAACAAACAAACAAACACACACCTTGAAAAGAAGAAAAATAAAGAATGAAAATACCCCTAACAAACAACAACAACAAAAAATAACAGAAACAAAACATAAATTCAATATATACAGACATCTAAATATATACCCCACCCCCCCGTCCCCCCAGGTCAACCTCCTTAAAACAACAACAACAAAACAATACAAAAAACAAAACAAAAAACAAATAGATCCAATTTAAACTGTAGAAATTGAATTTACATGTACTGTATGTGCAAACTTGGACCAAAAAATAACATTCTCTTCCTTCGCACCATGCATACGTGCTACAGACATTTCAAGATTTGCTAAGTCTACTACTGAGCATGCCCATTGGTCATAGGACAAAGTGTGTGGGGCCTTCCATCTCTGGGCAATGATCTTCTTTGCGGCCGTGAGGCCGAGCAGAAGAATTTCATTCAACAAGAATTTGTTGTTGAATGCAAAATCATTCAACAACAAAGTGACTGGAGAACATGGGATTACAACATTCAGCATAACAGACAGTCTTCTTACAACAATTTTCCAAAAGGATAGTACTGGAGGACAATTCCATACCATGTGAAAAAACGTGCCTGTGGTGCTCGGGGAGCAGAGTTGACAGTCTGGATTTGGAGCACGTTTCATCTGAAATAATTTCCGAGGAGTGCAATAAAGTCTATGTACAAAATTATAATGTATCATTTGATGATTGGGATTCCTAGATGATAACAGAATATTTGACCACACCATGTTCCAATCTACTGCTGAGGAGGAAACAGAGAGGTCCTGACTCCAACAGGTTTTAATGAGCAGAGGCGATTCTGCTGCTTTGCACATGAAAGCATACAGGTTGGAGACCAAACCCTTGGCAGATTGATTGGAACAGATTTTATGAATTGGATGGATCTTAAACTCTTCTCCCCAAGGGATCCCGTAGGCACACAGAGCACTTCGGAGTTGTAAATAAAAAAAGAAGGACATACTGGGGATATTATAAACTGTCTTCAGGTCAAGAAAGGTCCTCAGTATGTTGTTTGAAATTATATCAGAAAGAATATTAATCCCATTATTCATCCAGTTAGGGAAGAGAATGGGCTGCCCTCCCAAACAGAGTGCAAAATTATTAAACAAAGGGACATGTAAATGATATTTCATATGGATATTTGCGTGGTTTTCTACCGATCTCCAAATCATAATTAAATGGGAAATAATCAGACCATACTTAGATCTACAAAGTTTAAGGGGAATATTAGAGTGGATTAAATCTTGTAGTCTATGAGGGCGCACCAGCTTCTCCTCCAGAGGACGCCAGGCCACTTGAGCATCTGGGTTGAGCCAAATATGTAGAGTAAAAGACCATGAATAGAGTTTGAAGTTAGGAAGACCTAGTCCACCAGAGCATTTTGATCTTTGCAAAATGAACAATTTGACACGAGGACACTTACCTCTCCAAATATAGTATGTAACTAATTTGTGCAATTTATCCCAGTAACCTAGCGGAGGGGGTAAAGGGAGCATACAACTACAAAAATTGACCCGAGGCAGAATATTCATCTTAATAACCGAAATACGTGCCTGGAAAGTATTTGGCATAGCGCCCCATCGGTCTAAATCTGCCTCCACTTGACTAAGAACCGAATTATAGTTATTTGAAGCAATAGCTTGCAATGAAGGGAAAATGGAGATGCCCAAATATCTAAAATTTTTAACCACCGGAATAGTATGAGGGAGCGCCGCCTTACGCATTGACTCATTCAGAGGGAGAAGAGCCGATTTGGCCCAACTGATTTTGTATCCAGATATTTCACTGAAATCATTAAAAATAGACAGAATATGTGAAATGGAATGTACGGCGTCACCCAAAAAAAGTAAAATATCATCTGCATAAAGAGATATGAAATGATCCGTATTATGAACAGAAATGGGAGTGTGGGAAGACTGACGTACAGCCTGGGCCAGGGGTTCTAGAGATAAAGCAAATAATAACGGCGAAAGAACACACCCTTGTCTAGAGCTGCGGGAAATAGAAAAGGGAGGAGAGCATAAACCACCAGTCATCACCATTGCCTTTGGAGAAGAATATAAGGTTTGTACCATGCCAATATAGTGATCTCCGAACCCCATGTGCCGCAAAACTGACCATAAAAAATGCCACTCAAGGCGGTCAAACGCTTTCTCCGCATCAAGGGAGAGAACGGCACATGGGGCACGGAGATCAGCAGTGGCGTCAATGATGTGCAGCAGTCTACGAACATTGTCTGACGACAGACGGGATTTAATAAATCCACTTTGATCTGGATGAACGAGCTGACCCATAAGAGGTTCCAGCCGTAGAGCTAGTACCTTTGCAAATAGTTTAATGTCAGAATTCAGAAGTGAAATGGGACGGTAGTTTGCACATTCATTGGGATCCTTACCCTTTTTGAGAAGCAAAGTGATTGTGGCCAAGTTGACATCCCTAGAGAAAGAACCTTTACCAATAGAATAGTTAATCATGTTTAAAATTAAAGGGCCAAGATTGGGCCAAAAGTACAGCAAAAACTCCGGAGGGATCCCGTCAAAACCAGGAGATTTACCTTTATTCATTTTACTCAATGCTGATTCCAATTCAACTAGCGTAATGGGAGCCTCTAAACGGGAAACCTCAGAAAGTGATAATTTAGGTAATTTCAAATTATAATTTTTTTTCAGATTTCAAAGGGTCAAAGGTCACTTCTGAACAATATAATTTGGAAAAAAAACCATGAAAGACGGAGTTGATTTCCTTGGGATCAGTTATCAGTTCCCCTTGAGATGTTCTAACCGTAGAGATGTTAGCAAAATTTTCACCGGTCCGAAGACTCCAGGCAAGCGATCGACTTGGTCGAGCACCTTCAAAATAAGACTTTTGCCGTGTGCGGTGGATAAGAAATTCAGCGTGCTGTCTATGCAGAGAGTTAAGCTCGCTGCATATTGCACTTCTTTCAAGTCTCAAATCAGGAGAACAATTTGTGAGCATTATTTGTTCAACTTGGGCTAGTTTCTGCTCCAACTGCAGGCGCCTGTGATGACGGGATTTATTCAAATTAGAAGCTAAGGAAGTACATTTACTATGAATAAAGCCTTTCACCACATCCCATAATATTCGGGGATCGTCAACGGAGTCTTTGTTAATTGAAATAAATTCCTCCAGGGACGACTTAAATTGGCCAATAAACTTTTCATTCTGCAATAGCGAAGTGTTAAAACGCCAGCGAGGAGCCCTGTTCCGGTGAGCTGTCAAATTGGCCCTGCATATGATAGCCTTGTGATCTGAGATGGAAAGAGGAATCATATTAATATAAACCTTAAGAAAAAGGTCCTTTGATGTAAATAAGAAATCGATTCTAGAAAAAGAATGGTGCCGAGCTGAAAAATATGAAAAATCTCTAGTTGAGGGGTTACAGAGACGCCATAAATCAATTACGGCCACATCATCCGCCCATTTCTTCAAAGCCCTAGTAGCTAATCTTTGATCAGCTCCCTCTGTAGCATTCGACCGGTCCACTAAGTGGTCCCAAACAGCATTAAAATCAGAGCCAATGACAAAACGAAATTCTTGGAGGTCAAGTAGAAGTTGAGTTAGTTCTGTATAAAAATTGACATCAAAATTATTCGGAGCATAAATGGATACAAAAGCAATTTTGACATTAGAAATAATGGTTTTAAGAATTGTGATTCTGCCCCCTGAGTCACCTCCTGAGCCTAAATTAGTGAAATCTAATTTGCGGTGAGATACAATAAGTACTCCTCTAGATTTACTTGAGTGGGAAGAACTAGCCACTAAATGGTAATCTTTATTTTGCATTCTGTGAACATCTTTCTTTAACAGGTGGGATTCACTGACCATAGCAATATCAACTTTTTCTCTGCTCAGAGCCTCTAAGAAACGAACACGTTTTGATGGTGAATTGAGGCCCCGGGCATTGAAAGATAATAAGGTCAGACTACTCATATTTATCACATGAAACAGATAATGGCCGCGTTTCCCAGATTTGTTAAGAAGCTCTTAGCGCTAAGATCTTCTTTGGAGCGCTCTTAAGAACGCTGTGAAAGAAGAACGTGTTTCCCAGAGTCGCTCTTAGCTTAAGAAGATCTTTCACTAAGAAGGAAATGTAAGATCGAGCTGACCCACTCTTTCGAGTCTTCTTAGCGACTTTTTAGCACTTTTTCAAGGCAAATCAATATCACACTAAGCAAGATTTAAACAGTGCACATCGTATGTTTAAAACATATTAAATATGTGCCGAAATAAAAAATAGAGATAAAAAATAAAATAAGAACAATAAATAACCTAAATATGAGGAATAATGTGTGCTCTGCACATCAGGCACACAAATAAAATTAATCATCATGACTATCATTTATCATAATTTTTACGCACACATCCACGTCCCATATCTGCATGAACATCAAAAACAACCGTTCTTAAATCAACCCCTAGTGTCGCTGTTGCATCGTGTTTTTATGCAGTGGGGAGCTTCTTGGTGTGGTGGGGGCATCGCAAGCAAGGGTCAGTGTCACGGAGTGTGGCAGCCGTGACACCGATCCTCCCATGCCATTTTATACTGGCACTAAAAAGACTGTCACGCATTAACATTACACTGCCTAAATATATATGTAGCCTATATACATATGTATAGCATTGATCATTCAGTGATGATGAGAAAAGAAAAACGTATTGACCACCAAAATAATTTTCTATTGGGTGGATTTGAACCCAGACCACAGCAATGCTTCAACTTGCAGTGGGGATACTCTATGAAGTGAGCTATTTGCTACCTTGTGTTTTCATCCTTTCCAGAGTTGTCTGGCTGTAAACCAGCCAGCCCCTGCGCACATTTTTATTTTCACACACATCAATCACATGGTCACGCAGCCGTCTGGCCGCATCTTTACGCGGCTGTGCCGTGTCACCTACGGCCAGTCCGTCGCTGCCCGTGACCAACGCGGCAACAACAGCGGAGAAGTTTCTAATCAGGCCCGCCGACACCTGTGTTAACCCCATGTTTGACAAGTGGAAATTCCGTTTTCGGTTTATTCATCGCCCGTCGGTGCAGCTGCGCTTGTCACTGTGTGTGATTTATGCGCATAATAGGTGGCGTGTGATATAATAATCGATTTGCCTGGCATCGATTGATTCAGTTTCAGTACTGTGGTGGTGGACAGCTCCCGTTAAGAGCTTCTTAAGAAGCTTCTTTGGCGTGATCTTAAGAAGGCAGTTAAGAACGCATCTGGGAAACACCCGTATCTTAGCACTCCTTCTTAGGAGCCTTCTTAAGTCCTTAAGAAAGATCGAATCTGGGAAACGCGGCCATTACCAGCATTCTCAATCTGACATTGAGGGGAAAAACAAGAAAAAAGAAAAAGACTAAAGAGTGAGGGAAAAAAAACTCCAAAGATTGGAGGTTGACCTGAGCCCCCCACCTCCCCTCCCAAGCAACCAACCCCCAGCCAAAAAACAAGACAAGACAAAAAGAACAAACAAACATTCACCTAAACCCCGCCCCCCTCTAATAAACAATCCGTGCAAGGTGTGCAGGGGATCTACCCGCAAGGGGGGAAAAAAAACCCGAAACGGGATCGACATGATCTTATCAACCACCTTACATTTGTACAGTCATATTGATCTAAGAGCACAGCTGGACAGAAAAACAGAATGTGTTATTCACTCCTACACCGTAGATGTTGTAGCTACATTATCGAAATATGAGATAAGAGGCTGCCATGTAGTATAGAATTTCCCAGTTGACCCTCGGAGTGAACATTTTATTTTTTCTAATTTAAGGAATGACACTAGGTCAGTCTGCCAAGATTGTTCTGCTGGGGGTTGTAATGGGAAATTTTGGTGTAACCCATTGTATGCTTTACAAGGGTTGTATAACCATGTTAACTAAGTGAACTTCCTTTCACTTTGTGGAAAGTGGTACTCAGCTAATACTTTTCTGATACCTGTATGACATACACCAGACACAAATCACTGAATCTACACAGAGCAGGTTAAAGGTCAGACCGGTGCTCTGTGTTAATTTACAAGGGGAGTTGTGTCCTGGCGGTGAAGCCAGGCACAGCTATCACAGCCATATATTTTGTCTGTTGTTCAAAAGTGTTTTGGGAACTATAAAGACAGCGCCCGGGTGAGCCTCTTCAGCTCACTCACTCACTGACTGCACTCCTGTCTGGTTGTGTGTGTGTGACTCCATTCATGAATGCTTTTATTAAAACTCAAGAAAGACAGCTGACGTGTTCAGTCATCCTTTTTTAAATACTTAATAGAAGGAACAACATTTTTTGCCACCACAGGGTTTAGGCAACTTCCAGTGTAGAAGGATACGCCTGCGGACAATCAGAGAGGCAAACGCTAAAACATTTGATGTCTGCTTACTTAATTCTGAATAATTTGAGGGAACACCAAAAATAGCAATGAGCGGACAGGGAGTGATAGCTACACCTAGAACCTCTGACATGATCTTGAAAAAGCTCTTCCAGAACCCTGTTAGCTTCAAGCATGACCAGAAAGTTTGGGCTAAGTCAGCTGGGACAAAGGCACATCTATTGTAAGCTTCACTACTGCCAGGGAAAATCTTTGCTAGTTTTACTTTGCTGAAATGCATTCTATGCAGTACTTTGAATTGTATTAAGTTAAGACGGGCACAGGATGAGGAGCTATTAACTTTGGTTCTCTCCCACCAAGGATCCTGGAGTTGGATTCCTAGCACTTTTTCCCACCCCTGTTTTGCCGTGATCTGTGGAGAGGGGTTAGCCTGGAGAATACCTGTGTACAGCTTTGATATCATTTTTATCCAAGTTTCTGGTTTGTCAAGAATTTTAGGTAAATCTGCTGGTAAACGTGGAAATGTACTGCAATGATCTTTAATAAAACTGCGAACCTGGAGGTAGCGAAAGAAGTTGGTCTGGGGCAAGTCATGCTTCTGGGACAGACTCTCAAAATCAACAAATGTACCATTTAAAAACAGGTCTCGGAATGATATAATACCTTTCTCCTTCCAAAGTGTAAATGTGGAGTCAAGTTTAGAAGGTAAAAAAATATGATTATTGCATAAGGGACCTAGGAGGACAAGATTTTTTAGCTTGAGATGTTTGCGAAACTGAAAGTGGCAAAGGGGAGCATGTCAGAGCCACAAGTGAAGAGGTATGGCAGGAGAGGGACTCCATTTTACACCAGTCCAACTCACTTTCATACCACCAGCTGAGTATCTTTTGTATATTTGCTGCCCAGTAGTATAACATAAAGTTAGGTAGGCCCAGCCCACCCTCCTGCCTTGCTGTCTGTAGGGTGCTTTTATTAATCCTGGCTACCTTGCCCGCCCAAGCAAATGAAAGAATAACTTGATCAAGTTTTTTAAAGAATGTTTTTGTCAGGAAGAGAGGTAAACTCTGTTGTGTTGCGTTAGAGCTCTGGACCCAAATGCAGAAGACCAGACGTGGGTGAGAGTCAAACAGTCGGTTTATTGGGACAGAGGGACAATATGAAGGTAGATAGTGTGGCAGGGGGCAGGCAGGCCTGGGAGCAGAGAGGCAGGGGACGCGGATGGTCTGGGTACAGCAGCAGCGTAGGAGCAGGATCCTGGAGGCAGAATGGGAAACACAGGTGAGTAGGTACAAGCGATATCACTGGTAACACTGATAAGTTCTAGTAGCACAGGCCGAACTACCATGTAGCGGTGACAATCTGGCAGTGAGCCCACAGGAAGCCAGCCTCTTTATACTGCTCCTGATGATGATGATGATGATTCGTCCCAGGTGTGTAGCAGCCAGCAGCCATCTTGAGACCCACGCCCAGCGCTCCTCTGGACTGTACCCCTCCCAGTCCACAAGATACTGGAAGCCACGCCCCCACCGCCGCACATCCAAAATCTTGCGAACTGGAAAGGCCGGATGGCCGTCAATGTCCAGGGCGGGAGGAGGGGGTTCGGCTGGAGGGCTAAGGGCACTGGAGGAAACAGGCTTCAAAAGAGACACGTGGAAAGTAGGATGAATGCGCATAGAGTCAGGCAGTTTCAGTCTCACAGCGGATGGGTTAATGATCCTCTCAACCACAAACGGGCCAACATAGCGGGGGGCAAGCTTTCGTGACTCCACCTGTAGCGGGAGATCTCGTGTGGATAACCAAACCCTCTGTCCAGGCTGGTACTGTGGAGCGGGACAACGATGTTTGTCTGCCAGTCGCTGGTTGCGCTGGGCAGAACGACAGAGTGCTGCTCTCCATACATCTTGGACTCGACGAAGGTGTGCTTGGACCGAGGGTACTGCGGCCTCACGCTCCTGAGTGGGGAACAGAGGTGGTTGAAAGCCATTAGCAGCCATGAATGGGGACATACCTGTGGCTGACCTGGTGAGGGAGTTGTGAGCGTATTCAATCCATGGCAGCTGGATGCTCCAGGAAGCGGGATGCTTGGCTGAGACACACCGGAGCGCTGCCTCCAAGTCCTGATTGGCCCGCTCAGTCTGGCCATTGGATTGTGGGTGGTACCCAGAAGTTAAACTGGGGGTGGCGCCGATAGCTCTGCAAAAGGCCCTCCACACTCGAGAAGAAAACTGGGGGCCTCTGTCTGAAACAATGTCCATAGGGATACCGTGAATTCTGCAAACATGTGACACAAGTAGGTCCGCTGTCTCGAGAGCTGAGGGTAATTTAGGGAGAGGCACAAAATGAACAGACTTGGAGAAACGATCAACTATTGTGAGGATGACAGTGTTACCTGTAGATGGCGGCAGACCAGTGATGAAGTCAACTGCAATGTGTGACCAGGGGCGGCTGGGGATGGGTAGAGGTTGCAATAAGCCAGCTGGTGGACGATGAGATGCCTTTCCACGGGCACAGACAGAGCAGGCAGCCACAAACTCCCTTGTGTCCCGTGTCATGCCTGGCCACCAGAAACGCTGCTGGAGGAACTGAAGAGTCCGCTGAAACCCAGGATGGCAGGTGAGTGTGGAGGCGTGACCCCATTGCAACACTTGGGAGCGAGCAGCCTCAGGGACGTAGAGGCGATCAGGCTGGCCACCACCTGGATCTGGCTGAGTCTGTTGAGCCGCCTTCACCACAGACTCATCTCCCATAATGCTGCTCCCACGAAACAAGTGGGGGGTAGAATGGGCACTGGCTCAGATGTAGCAGAATCCGGGGAAAACTGTTGAGAGAGGGCATCGGGTCAGGGGGGTAGCTACTTTGCTAAAGTCTCTGATAAACCTGCGGTAGAAATTGGCAAAACCAAGAAAACGCTGCAATTGTTTGCGAGAGATGGGGGTTGGCCACTCTACCACAGCTCTTATCTTGACAGGATCAGGCTGAAGCTGTCCTCGTGCCACAATGTAACCCAGGAAACTGACTGAAGGTAAGTGAAATTCACATTTCTCTGGTTTAACATATAACTTGTTCTCCAGGAGGCGCTGCAGAACCAGGCGGACATGCTGAACATGCTCCTCAAGAGTACGAGAGAAGATCAGTATATCATCAATGTACACAAACACAAAATGGTTCAGCATGTCACGAAGAACGTCATTGATGAGGGCTTGGAAAACGGCAGGTGCATTGGTGAGGCCAAAGGGCATCACCAGGTACTCAAAATGGCCTAAAGGGGTGTTAAATGCTGTTTTCCATTCATCTCCATGTCGAATCCGGACCAAATGATATGCATTGCGGAGATCCAGCTTGGTGAAAAGTTGGGCATGACATAAAGGTTCAAAAGGGGGGTCAATCAGGGGAAGGGGATACTTGTTTTTCACAGTGATATTGTTTAAGCCCCGATAATCAATGCATGGGCGCAGTGTCTTATCCTTTTTCTCAACGAAGAAAAACCCAGCCCCTAGTGGTGATGAAGAGGGACGGATTAGGCCAGCTGCCAGAGAGGTGTTGATATACTGCTCCATAACCTCTCTTTCAGGACGGGACAAGTTGTAGAGGCGGCTACCTGGGTACTTAGCACCAGGTAGGAGGTCTATGGCACAATCATAGGGTTGATGAGGAGGCAGGGACAAGGCTAAATCCTTACTGAAAACAGCTGCCAGGTCATGATAAGCTGACGGAACTAGGGACAAATCAGGAGGAGCTGGTGGAGGGGGTTGTGGAGTACCAGAGGCAGGTAGGGCAGTGTGGAGACAGCATGAGTGACAGTGGACACTCCAACTGGTAATTGAGGAGGCTTGCCAATCTATAAGGGGGTTATTGTGACCAACCCCACTGTGAGGGTCTCTATATAAACCCACAAACAAATCTATCCCCAGGTACAAGGAGAGCCAGAGACGTGCATTCAAATCCAAATTCTATTTATTGTACAAACTAAAGCAACTGATGATGATTGACCTGATAATGGAAGGAGGGAAGAACAACGATTAGCTTGAAAAATTATCTTTAATGTTACAAAGTTAATAAATATTTAAAAGCTACAAATAGCTGAGTTTTTTTGATTAATTTGTTACAACAAATAAAATCAAGCAGGGGTATACTGCAAATATACACTACCTGCTAATAAAAAGATGTCAGACAGGGTACTCACCACGGGGAGATACTATCGCAAGACCCAGTAGCAACCACCACGTGCACACCGTGATCACAGCAAATCACTGCAACGGACACTGCAACAATTTAAGTAAATCTAAACTACTTTTGGGTGCCAATCACTCTTCAAACCAATCACACTGCATGCAAAGAAGGGTGCATATACCACGGATACTCCCCGCAGATCCTCCCTCTGCCTGACAAACAAACAAAAGAAAATACAAAGTTAATGCTCGGTTGGTTCACAATTATAAATTGATACAATCAGGGACAGTAAAGGACAGTAGACAGGTTAAGATGAGCTGTTTACAGTCATAGCAATGGGAAACTCTCAGCAAACTTCAACCAAGCCGCATGGCACATCGGCCCAGGCAAAGCAACAGTCTGGCACTAAATCTGAAACAAAGCAAAACAGCCATTAAATTGACTGACAAATATACCTCAGAGGGGATAACCCTCCTACATTACCATGTCAGTTGAGCAGGCACGTGCACACATAGGGCCCAAAGGGTGCTTGAGCCCCTGCCCTTTTTGCCTCGTATTAAAAAGTGCCCTTTTTTATGTTTTTTTTTTTTTTTTTTCAATAAATGCATTCCTGTTGTGCATGAGGATGTAAACAACCGCGCTGTAAAAATGCCACGGTTATCTACCGTACGCTTTTCCTTGTAATACACACGGTATTGTGTATGTACGTTGGTGTGTGTGTTGTCCGCTGCTGCTCCGCTCGGTTCCTCACTGAGGGGCGGGGTGGGGCTGCCCCGCGGTGCGCGCTCCCTCACATGCACGTCCAGCACGTCCAGAGAGAGAGAGAGAAGCTGCTGCCTCATCGATAACTGTGTGTGCCGCACATATATGAGACGTGACAGTGGAGCGACTTGTGTCGAATCTCGTGAGTTAAATCCACCAACATAACTTCCTTGTCGGTTCTGACAAGTCGCCGTCCACTTATTCAATGAGCTTAATATGAGTCATATTTAAGAAAAGCGCTCATTTGTGTTTGTTTAGCTAACTGCTTGTTAAGAGTTAAGCCCCACCCCGTCCTCTGTCTAACATCACCTGAATGTAGTGAACAGCAGCAGCAACAGGAGGAATCACTCACTCAGCTTGATTTCACTGACTATTTGAATTTGTTTCCAGATATTGAGTTACTGGTAATTGTGACTTTGCTGTGGTAAATATTGCTGCTGTTGGTAAATGCACAGTAGCAGTCACAGTAGTCATTTCTTGGTTTTGTGTGTGTAGCCTACTTTTTTTTTTTCTGCAAGCCATGTTAATGTGCACCCAATACCATATTAGCCTTAGCCACCAGTTCAGAAGTCATGACTCTGTTTCGGGAAGTTGGGAAATTGGTCCAGCATGTTGACTGCAGTCCTGAAGGCGTGCAGGCTTTCTCTACCGACTAAATAGTAACTGTAATTTATTTTAATTTATTTATTTTGATATTAAGGCCTGTAACGCCGCAATATGTAATAATGACGCATTATGTAATAATGTAATAAATCTTCACGTCATTATGTAATAATCTGCCGCATTTTGTAATAAAAATCTTGAACGCAATATGTAATAAACTTAGCCGCATTTTGTAATAAGTTGTTACATTTTGCATCACTTATTACATATTGCGGGTGTTACACTTTTTTATGAAAAAAATGTAATAATTTGGTGCATTGTGTAATAAACCACCAAAATGGATGTCTTAATTAGAAAAAACATTAACAATAATACACGCTGCTCCTCCTCCCCGCTGAGCAGAGCGGTCTCCTCCGACAGCGGGTCCCACGCGGATGGTAACCGCTCCGCGTCTCTCCCTCCCCCCTTGCCCACCGACAATAATACGCCCGGGTCATGTTCGTCTGTGGGGGGATGACATGGACCACGGTCCGACTGGAGCTCCAGGCCGGATCCAGCTCTGCTCCAGCAGCGGCAGGGGCGGCTGGGATCACCGCCCCCGGAGCCGCAGCTGGGGCGAGCTGGGGGGGATCGAGCTGTGGGATTTCATCGGGCTGATGATGCTGGAAGTGATTTTGCCTCTGATTTTCACCAGATTTAACATTTTATCAAAATTTGCCCAGCTGATCCATTTAAATTACTGAAAAATTATCATCATCTGCAAGCAGCAGCTGTAAAACGAGAACCAGTCCCAGAAGCTCCAGGCCCGGAGAACCAGAGAGGGGGCCCTGCCAGAGCGCTCCCCAAGAATGGTGCATCGCCGCCCGGGTAAAATACGTGAGGGAGAGGGCTGGATGATTTGACGCTTTTTTCAAAACTCCGATCTAAAATATCAGATTATACCACTTTCCCTTGGTCGATTGAGGTCCAGTAAAAAGTATGATGGTCTTTTAACTCTCCTCTAGCCATGTGTGTATTATGATGTCATGTTTTTACACAGAGTCACGTGACCACATGTTTTTTGTCACAAAAAACTGTATGGTAGGACATGGCCATATAAAATGAAAAAAAAAAATCTCCAGCAAACTATAAGTAAACAAATCAATCAATGTTGGCCCTGTTCAAAGGCAGACATGTGACTGTTCTCATAATAGTTGGAGGAAATAATAATAATTATTATTATTTTTTATTTTATTGCAGTTTTTCAACATTTTTATTAAGGATATTAGCGGTCCCTCGCCAAAACAGGCCATGAAAGGGATACATTATAAAAAAATATTGATGAAATTTACACATCATTCATTAGAAGACAACTAACCCTATGCACGAAAAAAATAATAATTGTAATACCTATTTTTACTAGCAGAGGAAGAAGTGAGAGCTGTCTGATAAAGTTTGTGTTATGTTGTTGTATAGTTACGTTGGGTCGGACGCTACAATATCAATAAAAACATGTGCTTAACATAGACGTCGGACGCGAAATAGCCGCGGAGCGGAGTCAGTTTCCTTTAACAGATTGTGCCAGATGCGCCAGAGCGCGCACCTCTGTGCCAGGCTCGTGCTCTGCTGCGATTTGTTTATTCATCTTAACAGAGCGCGAGTGAGATTTAACACACACATTCACACAGGCGACACACACATACGGGCTACACATGATACACATACCCACACACACACACATCTGAGGGGCCGAGGCGCCTGCCGAGCGGCACGGAGAAAAGCGCATCTGGTGGCGTGCCCCTCAGGGAGCACCCAGGTTGAGCACCCTGGGTGCATTCATGCATGCTGGTATATTAAAGTCAGTGTTATTCTGATGGTCCTAATGTCTTTTTTTTCTAATTAAGACATCCATTTTGGGGGTTTATTACATAATGCACCAAATTATTACATTTTTTTCATAAAAAAGTGTAACACCCGCAATATGTAATAAGTGATGTAAAATGTAACAACTTATTACAAAATGCGGCAAAGTTTATTACATATTGCGTTCAAGATTTTTATTACAAAATGCGGCAGATTATTACAAAATGCGGCGTTATTACATAATGACGTGAAGATTTATTACATTATTACATAATGCGTCATTATTACATAATGCGGCGTTACAAGGCCTGAAAAAATTGTACACTGCCCTTTTCTGATGTTGAGCCCCTGCCCCTCTATAGTCATGTGCACGTCCCTGCAGTTGAGGTTACCTTTTCAGTCTGGGGCCCTGTCAGACACTGGTACTGGTGGAGCTGACTGGCTCTATACTGTGACTCGGGGAAAAGGCTGACTCATGTCCTAAAGAATTAAATGGATACATCACTACTAATTTCTGTATTCTGATGAAGTTAAACACTGGGTAATCAGCAGCCTACCTCCCCAGCATGGGTCCACAGCACATTCAACTGGATCAAGAGGACACGGCTGCACCACGATTCTGTGTGGGGATACTAGTCAAAATTCCCCAGAACACAAAATAAAATGTGCAATCAAATAATCTTTTCTATCTGCGCAGTTCTCTTTACCTGCACAGACAAGACAGTCCCACCACACATCTACCAGGCCTCAGACAAAGAGGCACTAATGGCTCACACCTGTCCTTATGAGAGGGGAGCTTTCTCTACAGCCCTGCCTACAAGGGGCAGTGCTCCTAATGCCAGCCCTCACCCTCATGAACAGTAGGAGTGTGTGTAGGTGTGGTCTGTCTCTAAGGTGCCTTCCCTCACATCTACCCCCTGGTTTTTGCATTGGTGTCCCAACAATGGATATTTAAACCCAGGGTCTATAAAAAACTGAGATGGAGTTAGTGCAAGGCGACATTACAGCGGCTGACTGTGGCAGGCGATGAATATTGGTATGATATCCTGCGGAAGAGCGTGTTGTTCTTCTAAGAGCAGTATTTGGGAGTGGGGGAGAAGGGACACGAACCTGTACTCTTAGAGAGTCTGATTGAGGTCCAGCACTGGGCCGTGGACCCGATGAGGTGGTGGGCTGGTCTGGTGCTCTTTGTGGTTGAGGCTCCGCAGGCATTGATGGAGGAGGAGACGTGTTACCCGTCGGAGGCTCATTTTGTCGTAACACATAGAGATGTCCATCCTCCTCGTCCAATTGTGGCTCCAGCTGGTTCCTGGGTCCCTCAGTCATCTGTAAGTTCCTGTTGATTTTTTCACAAAGGTTACTGGGTATTGGTCTGATGAGTTGTCTGTGAACGTGCTTTACCTTTTCTGGGTGATGGATAGGCGCCACTGTATACACTGGGCCAGCGCCGTCAGGGACCTTGAGAATACAGTAGGGGACCGGACTCCAATGATCTTGAATTTTGTTTCTGCCCCTGATGTTGTGGTCTCGAACGTACACCAGCTGATGTAATTGCAGTGGATCAGAAGCTGGTGCATGTTGACGATCTGCACGTTTATGCGCAGCTGCTTGTGTTCGTTTCTGAGCTCCGTGAAAAGCAACTTTAAGGCGCTTGTGATGGTCCTGTACCCAGCTGTGAACTGGGCCCTGCACCGGCTCTCCCACCCTTCCCAATAAGAAGTCAATGGGCAGCTGGGATTCTTGGCCAAACATCAGGAAGTATGGTTGTTCGCCCGTGGTTTGATGTACAGTGGTATTATAAGCAAAGGTAAGTTGCTGCAGGTACATGGGCCAATTCCTTTTCTGCTCAGGTGATAGTGTCCTTAATAGGTCATGCAATGTCCTATTAAAGCGCTCACATTGTCCATTACCTTGTGGGTGATATGGGGTGGTGCGAGTTTTTTTCACCCCATACATCTGGCACAGCTGTTGGATCACAGCGCCTTCAAAACTCCTTCCCTGGTCCGAGTGGATTCTGGCAGGGACCCCGAAACGATAAAACCACTCATGGACGAGTACTTGGGCCACCGTAGTTGCCTTCTGGTCCCTTGTAACAATGGCCTGAGTGTATTTAGAAAAGACATCAGTTAGAATCAACACATTTTCACGGCCATCTATGGAGGGTTCAAGACATGTGAAATCCATAGCCAAGATTTGATTTGGCCTAGAGGCCAAGAGGTGGCCCATCAGTGTCCTTGGTTTAGGATGGACTGCTTTGGCCAGTGCACACCGTTCGCATTGTTGGCAATGGTTCTGGATCTCTTTCAGCATGCCGGGCCAATAACACCTTTGCCGCACCAGATCCACTGTTCTGTCCATCCCTTGGTGGCCATGTTCATTGTGTAATTGGTGTAAGACCTCACCTTTTAGGTTTTGTGGCAAAACTAGCTGGTGTATGCTCTCTCCGCCCTCAGGCTGAAACACTTGACGGTAGAGGACTCCGTCTTTTTCCACCAGCTTTTTCCATTGACGAAGCATTTCCAGTACTGGGAAAGGCAAGCTGGCCCGTTCTTGTGGGTCTGGCCCTGCACGTCTCCGCCAAAACGTCAGGAACGTACTGATTGTTGGATCATCTCCCTGTAAGGCAGCAAGATCAGCAGAGGAATGAGATGGAAAAACAGAGACAGCAGCTTGTGTTACCTGCTGGTAAGGTGGGGCTTTGGTCTGAAGTAGCGTGGTGGGAAGAGGGGTGCCAGGCAGCTGAGCTTCAATGGATGCCATTAGCTCTGACGGTTGATACTGGCGGGAAAGTGCATCCGCATTGCCATTGGTGCGACCTGGGCGATACTTGATGGAAAAGTCGAAGGAAGAGAGTTGTGATGCCCAGCGTTGTTCCAGCGCCCCAAGCTTTGCAGTGGACAGATGACTCAAGGGATTATTGTCTGTGTAGACAACACACTTCTGGCCCAACAGGTATTCTCTAAATTTTTCTGTTATAGCCCATTTCAAGGCCAGAAACTCTAATTTCATAGAGCTGTAATTTGACATGTTCCGTTCTGTGGGCTTTAAGCCCCTGCTGGCATATGCAATAGGCCGTACTTTACCATCCTGTTGCTGTGAAAGCACTGCACCGAGCCCCCAATGGCTGGCATCAATTTCCAGGATGAAAGGGAGTGAAAAATTTGCATATGCCAAAACAGGGGATTCCACTAACCTGGTTTTGAGACCTTGAAAGCTCTGTTCACATTGTTCCGTCCAAACTTCCAGTAGCGGCCGCTTCGAGGGTTTTTTTGTCTTGGGGCCGACCAAGTCAGCCACAAGTCGATGTAAAGGTGCAGCCAGTCTGGCGAAGCCTGGGACAAAGCGACGGTAGTAGCCTGCAAAGCCGAGGAATGACCTCAGCTCAGCAACAGTCTTGGGGATCTGCCAAGTGGACACTACAGAGATTTTATCAGGGTCAGTTGCTACACCGTCTTTGGAAATAACATGGCCAAGGTACTTTACCTCCGTCTTCAGGAAGTGGCACTTCTCCAGTTTAGCCTTCAAATTCTGCACACGCAGGGTCTCCAACACAGCTGACAGACGTTGGATATGTTCTTCTGTGGTGGCAGAAAAAATAATGACATCGTCCAGATATAACAATAAAGACTGATGATTTTGTGATCCAAATATTCTTTCCATTAGCCTTTGAAAAGTGCTAGGCGCATTACATAGGCCAAAAGGCATTCTGTTAAATTCAAACAGCCCAAAAGGCGTACAAAACGCTGTTTTCGTCTTGTCAGATTCAGCAACTGGGACTTGGTTATACCCACTAGCTAGATCTAATGTTGAAAACCAGCGGGCACCAGACAGAACATCAAGGGACTCCTCAATTCTGGGTAACGGGAAGGCATCTTTTCTAGTTTTAGAGTTCAGGAGCCGGTAGTCCACACAAAGCCTTATTGTAGAATCCTTCTTTTTCACTACCACAATTGGGGAAGCAAAGGGACTACAGCTCTCACGGATCACTTCACTCTCTAGGAGCTGCTGAATATGTGCCTTGACAGCATCATATTCGGAAGGTGGAATGCGCCTGTACCGCTGGCGAACTGGGGTCTCATCTAGGAGAGGGATTTCATGTGCAATTAAATTTGTACACCCCAAATCACTGTCATGTGAAGAAAAAACAGACTGATAATTGCACAAAAGGGACCTCAGTCTCACCTGGTCTTCAGCTGTGAGGGAGGACAGGTCAAGGGATTCAATTGCCGCCAACACTGAGTTCTCTTCCACATGCTGGGTTGTTATGGTAACCACATTTTCTCTGGTCTCAGCCTCTTCCTCCAAGGTCACATTAGTGCCATTAGATTTGCTGAGGATATCTGCCTGGCAGAGGGTACCAATCTGGAAGCGGGGAAATAAGGTTGCGCCCATAGCTCCAACATTAGTGACAGGGATAAATGCAACACCATTGACCACTTTAACCAGGGCTGGGGAGGCCAAAAGACCATGTGGCAAATTTGCATCCAATGGTTCGAAGAGGGCTGACCCAGTGTGGACTGTAGATGTCTTTCTGCAGGTGGTGGGCACCAATTTCACTGTCCCTGCAGGTATATAGATCTTCTTTTTGCCCTTAACTTTAACAGGACCACTCACTTGAGGTTCAGTCTGAAATTGGGCCCTGTGACAGAACTGCAACGCCCCCTGCCAGGGATCCTGTTTGACTGGGGGGAGATCAAAAAGTGCATTTCCATGTTCCAAAAACAGTTCACTGTAGCACTCCCGCACCACATTCATACCCAGAACGCCGCAAGTTTCTGAGTTGGGGCTGGTACCTGGTGGGTCTCGGACAACCAAAACACCACGCTTGGGGATTTGTTTGCCCAATACTTGAAAATCAAGTTCCATGTATCCGATGTAGGGGATTTCTAGCCCATTTGCTGCACGTAACTTTAGCCAATGGCATGCTTTCAGTCCCTCAGGGCCCCATTTTTCAAAATGTTTGGCAAACAAACTCTCTGTGATGGTAGTAACCATAGAGCCAGTGTCCAATAGACAAGGGATATCCACCCCCCCCATAGTAATGGTAACCTTTGGGCAGGGGCCTACCAAATTGAACGTGGGGTCAGGGGTTTGAGAGTCATTAGAGGAGCCAGTATTGTCCCCATCTGAAATGTGGCTCAACATAACAGAGGGAGCTAGTTTTCCGCCTGGTGGGATAGAGAGTGTGGGGTGGGCAAAAAATGTTGAGCGGCTGAATTTTGACTCCAATGAGTAGGCGGGGGGGCAACTACCCTTTCGTTGTCACAGTCTTTTGCATAATGGCCAGGTTTTTGACATCGGTTACAGATGATTGGTCCCCTCCTCTGAGTGTTCCTGGTCTTAAATGAAGTGTGAGTTGACCTCAATTCCTGTGTGAGCTGATTAATTTGAGCCTGTTGCCGTCTTAATATATCCTTAAGTTCGGCTAATTCTGACCCTACAGTATCTTTCTGTGCTCTGACCTGTCCTGTATGTTGCATGCTATACACTGAGGGGACAGAATAACTCCGGGGTCTGCCCAGTTCCCCCCCAGATCTGCCCTCCCGCTCCCATCTAATAGCTTCATCTCTAATAGTATGGAGGTCATAATCAGGGTGGTCACGAACAATTCTCTTAAGTTCCCGGCTCAAATTCCCATCCCAAACACACTCTATAAACTGGTCCCGCAGTAAACTAGTGGCGTCAGGAACACGTTTCTCTGGACAGCTCTGGGTCATCTTGTCCATCAGTACAAACAATGCGTGAGAGAACTCCCTCAAAGACTCACCTTCCTGTTGTTTTCTAGCATAAAATGCTTCTTTGAGTGAAATAAAAGACATGGGACAACTATACTGAGCCAGGAGGATATCAAAGATCTGATCAGGGTCCTCCCTCACTTGAGTAGGCCGATATTTAAGTTCCTCTCGAGCATCACCAATCAAATGGTCATAAATAAAATGGGCCCTGTCAATGGGGGCAAGCCTGCGAATACGCATAATGGATTTTATTTCTTCAATCCAGCTCTGGATTCCCATTTCTCCAGTACCACTAAAAAGCGGGCAAGACCGTTCCCTAGGTATATACACCAACCTCTCTTGGGGTAGAGACTGGGCAGGGGGACCAGAGGGACCTGCCTGTGGTTGAGAGACATTTTGTTGGTCCATCCTGGGAAAGATAGGCGAAGGGACAAGCAACTCCTATCACTAAATGGGGGGGACGCTCCAAAATTATACAGACTGCCAGCTGCTGCTTTGCCTTGAGAAAAGAAAAAAAAGAGAAAAACAACAAACTGTTAAAATACAGTCCAAATAAAACTCTTGAATTCACTCCAGTGAACCAACCGAGTTGAATGCACGTTTGGGGCTCAATCCTGCCAACAACGCCAGTTTGTGACCAACCCCACTGTGAGGGTTTCTATATAAACCCACAAACAAATCTATCCCCAGGTACAAGGAGAGCCAGAGACGTGCATTCAAATCCAAATTCTATTTATTGTACAAACTAAAGCAACTGATGATGATTGACCTGATAATGGAAGGAGGGAAGAACAACGATTAGCTTGAAAAATTATCTTTAATGTTACAAAGTTAATAAATATTTAAAAGCTACAAATAGCTGAGTTATTTTGATTAATTTGTTACAACAAATAAAATCAAGCAGGGGTATACTGCAAATATACACTACCTGCTAATAAAAAGATGTCAGACAGGGTACTCACCACGGGGAGATACTATCGCAAGACCCAGTAGCAACCACCACGTGCACACCGTGATCACAGCAAATCACTGCAACGGACACTGCAACAATTTAAGTAAATCTAAACTACTTTTGGGTGCCAATCACTCTTCAAACCAATCACACTGCATGCAAAGAAGGGTGCATATACCACGGATACTCCCCGCAGATCCTCCCTCTGCCTGACAAACAAACAAAAGAAAATACAAAGTTAATGCTCGGTTGGTTCACAATTATAAATTGATACAATCAGGGACAGTAAAGGACAGTAGACAGGTTAAGATGAGCTGTTTACAGTCATAGCAATGGGAAACTCTCAGCAAACTTCAACCAAGCCGCATGGCACATCGGCCCAGGCAAAGCAACAGTCTGGCACTAAATCTGAAACAAAGCAAAACAGCCATTAAATTGACTGACAAATATACCTCAGAGGGGATAACCCTCCTACATTACCATGTCAGTTGAGGTTACCTTTTCAGTCTGGGGCCCTGTCAGACACTGGTACTGGTGGAGCTGACTGGCTCTATACTGTGACTCGGGGAAAAGGCTGACTCATGTCCTAAAGAATTAAATGGATACATCACTACTAATTTCTGTATTCTGATGAAGTTAAACACTGGGTAATCAGCAGCCTACCTCCCCAGCATGGGTCCACAGCACATTCAACTGGATCAAGAGGACACGGCTGCACCACGATTCTGTGTGGGGATACTAGTCAAAATTCCCCAGAACACAAAATAAAATGTGCAATCAAATAATCTTTTCTATCTGCGCAGTTCTCTTTACCTGCACAGACAAGACAGTCCCACCACACATCTACCAGGCCTCAGACAAAGAGGCACTAATGGCTCACACCTGTCCTTATGAGAGGGGAGCTTTCTCTACAGCCCTGCCTACAAGGGGCAGTGCTCCTAATGCCAGCCCTCACCCTCATGAACAGTAGGAGTGTGTGTAGGTGTGGTCTGTCTCTAAGGTGCCTTCCCTCACATTATGAATCCGTAACCATGGGAGGCCCAGCACCACTGGAGAGATAGGAGAGGGGAGAACACACAGCTGGATCTTTTCATGGTGGTTACCAGAAATCACTAGGGACACTGGCACTGTGCAGTGTGTTACTGTAGCTATCAGCCTGCCATCTAGAGCATTAGCATTCAGTGGTTCAGCAAGAGGCTTGAGGGGGATTTGCAATTGTTTCACAAGTTCAACATCAATGAAATTGTCATCTGCTCCAGAATCCACAAGAGCTAGAAACGGAAGTGTAACACCAGAACAGGTAAGAGAGGCAGACACACTTACTCGTGGAGGAGAGCTGGGCTGAGAAGTAGTCTGGCTCACCAGGGTGCTCTCCCTCACTGGTGAGCCTGATCTTTTGGCATCTGGGGGCAAGAGGCAATAAAGTGTCCCATCTGGCCGCAGTAGAGGCAGAGCTTAGCCAGCATACGTCGTTGGCGTTCTCCAGGAGTTAGGCGAGCTCGTCCCACCTGCATGGGCTCGTCCACCAAGACAGGTGGCGCTCCACTGGACCTTGGAAGGTTGACTGCAGAGCTTGAAGGGGGCTGAAACTGGGCAGGAGGGGGAGGGAGACTGGCAGTCGCTCGGGCCCTGCCTGTCCTCTCCCTATTTCTCTCCCTCAATCGATTATCAATCTTTATGGCAAGCGAAATTAATTCATCTAAAGAATCTGGTTCTTCTCGAGTAGCCAATTCATCCTTCATCTCCTCACTGAGCCCCTTAAGAAACACTGCTCTTAGAGCCCTGTCATCCCACCCACTCTCTGCGGCTAGGATACGAAAGTCAATGGAAAAAGAAGCTACAGAGGAGGACCCCTGACGTAGGGACAGCAGCCGTTTATCGGCCTCCTGACCCTGAACTGGATGGTCAAAAATCCTGCGTAACTCAGAGGTAAAACCTTCATAAGACTCGATAACCCAGGACCTTCCCTCCCACAAAGCTGTAGCCCACTGACCTGCTTTTCCTCTGAGTAAATTAATGATGTAGGCTATACGTGAGCGATCTGAAGGATAACTAGAGGGCTGTTGATCAAAAACCAAACTGCACTGTAACAGGAAACGGCCACAGGAACCAACATCACCAGAATAATGCTCAGGGGGAGGAACAAAAGGTTCCCTTGCAGGTGGAGGGGGGAGGGGTTGCACTTGAGGGTAATCTTGTCTACTCACTGCTGCTGGGGGTTGTGCAAGAGCGGCCTGGGAAGATAACTGAGAAGTAACAAAAGCCAGGTTGGCACTCATCTCCTGAAGGGAACCCATGATGTCCGCCAGTAAACTGTCGTGCCTTCCTAGCATGACTCCTTGAGTTGAGAGGGCTTGCCGGAGAGCGTCCGGGTCCGCTGGGTCCATGGTGTTGGCCAGATTGTTCTGTTGTGTTGCGTTAGAGCTCTGGACCCAAATGCAGAAGACCAGACGTGGGTGAGAGTCAAACAGTCGGTTTATTGGGACAGAGGGACAATATGAAGGTAGATAGTGTGGCAGGGGGCAGGCAGGCCTGGGAGCAGAGAGGCAGGGGACGCGGATGGTCTGGGTACAGCAGCAGCGTAGGAGCAGGATCCTGGAGGCAGAATGGGAAACACAGGTGAGTAGGTACAAGCGATATCACTGGTAACACTCATAAGTTCTAGTAGCACAGGCCGAACTACCACGTAGCGGTGACAATCTGGCAGTGAGCCCACAGGAAGCCAGCCTCTTTATACTGCTCCTGATGATGATGATTCATCCCAGGTGTGTAGCAGCCAGCAGCCATCTTGAGACCCACGCCCAGCCTCTGCAAAGAGAACACACCCCCAACTCCACACACCACAAACACTGGGGAAAAAAACAAAAATCTCGGCAAGATATTCATCTTTATGCATTGCACTCTGTCTGCTAATGACAGCGGCAACTTGAACCACTTCTGTAGGTCAGTTTTGACTTTATTTATTAATTTGTCAATGTTATTTTTATGCAAGCCCTTAAAAGAGTGGGTGATGTCCCTAGATATTGAAAACTTCCTGGAGAAAAATTAAAAGGAATTTGTCCCTGCGTAAATGTTTTGGCTTTGTATTGGAGTTAATTGGAAAACAGACAGTTTTTTGGAGGTTGATTTTGTAACCTGAAAATGCACCAAAATCATCTAGTATCTGTAATAAATTATTGGCACATGTAATAGGATCTGTTATGAAAATCAATAGATCATCTGCATACAGGGAAACACGGTGCTCAATACCGTCCCGTTTAACACCTTGCAGATGTGCAGAAGATCTCAACCGTATGGCAAGCGGCTCAATAGCAAGAGCAAAAAGGCGACAGCGGACAGCCTTGACGGGTACCACGGGACAAGGGGAAATATGATGAATACTGCCTATTTGTGTTAACACGGGCAAGAGGTGATTTATAAAGAAGGCGTATCCATGCAATAAAGTTTTCTCCGAATCCAAATTTTTCTAGTGCTTTAAATAAGTACCCCCATTCCACCCTGTCAAAGGCTTTCTCCGCGTCCAATGAGAGCACTATTTCAGGCTTTATTTCATTGGACGGGGAAGAGATAATATTTAATAGCCGTCTAACGTTTGATGATAACTGACGAGCCAGTTTGGTCTTCAGAGATTATTGAAGGGAGACTTGTTTCCAATCTTTTCGCCAAAATTTTTGCTAGTATTTTCACATCCACATTTAAAAGTGATATTGGGCGATAGGAACTACATTCAGCAGGGTTCTTGACCAAGGTACGTTTTATCAGTCTGTTTTCTGGGAATAATTGACATAAGGAGAAACCAGATACAAGCCGTTTTTTCGTTTTTTCGTTTTGGAAAAAAAAACGGAAATCAAAATTTCAGTTCGTTTTCTCGTTTTTGGTTCTTATTTAACAAAACGAATTTACCACTCAATATTTTGTTTCCGTGGGTGGGCGGGTCCTCTGATTGGCTAGTGTGCTTCCTTGCCCTGTGCCCTACAAAATAAAAGTTCCTCAATTTGATAATGTCGACAAAAATATTACTGTAGGCTAGTAGGCTACAGACACTAGCAGACATAGAGGACCCCATCACCCACAGTCAAGACTGACACTGCTTCAAATAACAATAATAGTAGCTATTCATAATGAAAATGAGAACTTATGAAGTTATGATGACGTCAGTGTAGATGTTTAACCACAAGGTGGCGCAGTTACATGAAGAGTAGATCTGAGGGCTTTACTACGACGGAGGCTCACAACATATGGTGTGTATTATTGAAAGCGAGGGGTGTGTCTATAGGCTAAAGGCTAGTGAGTACAGTGACAAAGACTGTACAGTAACTTCGTTCAATATACAGTAGATACTACTTCAAAGTGGCCATTTCACTCGCGGGGAGCGAGATTCACGCAACGCGTGAAATCTGAGTGACAAAGTGATCACACACAGGAGCATTATGACTGATAGCTCCCCTGGTAGAGCAGCTCCCTCAGTAAGCTGAATCAGCTGCTAGTGTGGGTTCGAATCTCAGTTTAGGTGTTGTACCATTAATGTGTTTTTTTTTCTCATCATCATTATGATCACATAAGGCTTAAGTTTGAGCAAATGAGCAAATGAGCATTAATTCTCCGCCGGGCCGAGGCACCAACTTCCCTGCTTGTGTATACGTATTTGTCTCCAACGGCTTATGACACGCGCCGTCCCTGCAGACTGACAGCCCAGGACAGGTGCTGAAGTGTGGGAGAGGAGGGAGAGACTGGGCTCCGCGGGGCTCTTGCAACTTGCGGCAGATCAGGAAGGGTGGAGGACCGACATGACAGGGGGTCTTGGTCTCCTGGTACCTGTGCTGGCCAGGAAAATGCACAGTGTACACGTGTACATATTTAAGTACACGTTCACATCCCTAAAAAACATGTTCACAAGCAGGGAAGTTGGTGCCTCGGCCCGGCGGAGAATTAATGCTCATTTGCTCATTTATTTGCTCAAACTTAAGCCATATGTGATCATAATGATGATGAGAAAAAAAAACACATTAATGGTACAACACCTAAACTGAGATTCGAACCCACACTAGCAGCTGATTCAGTTCACTGAGGGAGCTGTTCTACCAGGGGAGCTATCAGTACTCCTGTGTGCGATCACTTTGTCACTCAGATTTCACGCGTTGCGTGAATCTCGCTCCCCGCGAGTGAAATGGCCACTTTGAAGTAGTATCTACTGTATATTGAACGAAGTTACTGTACAGTCTTTGTCACTGTACTCACTAGCCTTTAGCCTATAGACACACCCCTCGCTTTCAATAATACACACCATATGTTGTGAGCCTCCGTCGTAGTAAAGCCCTCAGATCTACTCTTCATGTAACTGCGCCACCTTGTGGTTAAACATCTACACTGACGTCATCATAACTTCATAAGTTCTCATTTTCATTATGAATAGCTACTATTATTGTTATTTGAAGCAGTGTCAGTCTTGACTGTGGGTGATGGGGTCCTCTATGTCTGCTAGTGTCTGTAGCCTACTAGCCTACAGTAATATTTTTGTCGACATTATCAAATTGAGGAACTTTTATTTTGAAGGGCACAGGGCAAGGAAGCACATTAGCCAATCAGAGGACCCGCCCACCCACGGAAACAAAATATTGAGTGGTAAATTAGTTTTGTTAAATAAGAACCAAAAACGAGAAAACGAACTGAAATTTTGATTTCCGTTTTTTTTTCCAAAACGAAAAAACGAAAAAACGGCTTGTATCTGGTTTCTCCTTATGTCAATTATTCCCAGAAAACAGACTGATAAAACGTACCTCCGTCGTTCTTATCCTTCTTAAGAATAACGGAAATAGTTGCCTCCGTTGAAGTTTTTGGTAAAGTTCCTATAGACAGGGAATGGTTAAACATATCTAATAATAACGGGGCTAGTTGAGTGGAAAACATTTTTTTTAATTCAGATGGCAGCCCGTCAGGCCCTGGTGTTTTGGAATTATTCATTTCCCTAATGCTGCTAAGTACTTCCTCTACAGTTATTGGCTGATTTGATGATAACCGTGTTGCTGTATCTGCAGTGGGTATTTCTATGCTATCAAAAAAAGTATTCATGTTCAAGTCCGTTGGAGGGGGCTCAGAAGTGTATAGATTGGAATAAAATAATTTAAAAGCTGCATTGATCTCCAGAGGGGATGTTGTAAGACCAGTTGACTGAGTGTTGATTTGGGGGATGCTTGATGTTTGAGCTGGAGAGCCGGCAGCTGGCTAGCCTTGTCCCCATATTCATACCACCTGCCTTTAGATCTTAGTATAGTATATTCAGCCTTCCCTGTCGAAGAGAGATCAAACTGAGTTTGGAGGTTAACTTTTCGTTGGTACAGCTCTGGGGTGGGATTTATTGCATATTGCCTATCACATTCAGATAATTTATCCATTATGTCAGTTTGCTTCTTTATGCGCAGCTTATTAGAATGAGAGGAATAAGAAATTATTTGTCCTCTGATTGTAGCTTTTAGGCTTTCCCAAAGTAGCGATGGACTAACCTCTTCTGAGCGGTTAAAACACAGAAAGTTTTCAATAGCTTCTTTTATGGAAGAGAAAAAAGCATCACTAGACAACAGTGATGTATTGAGTCTCCATTGTGGAGTTCCTGCCGAAGGGGAGTCAAATCTGAAATCTAGTAAGACCGGGGAGTGGTCTGATATGACTATCGCTGAATAATCAATAACATGTACAGATGGTAATAGTACTTTATCAATAAAAAAAACAATCTATCCTTGAGTAGGCATGATGCACATGAGAATAGAAGGAATAGACTCTAGTATCTTTCTGTAAGGATCTCCAGGGGTCACAGCTTCCATAATCTACCATGAAAGATTGCAATGTTGTCGCCATTTTTGATAGACTGGTCACTCTAGGGCTTGAGCGATGTAGCTGAGTGTCCATTACACAATTTAGGTCTCCTCCTAAAATCAAATAATGCGTATCCATATTTGGAAGTGAAGATAAAAGTGTGGCCATGAACTGGCTGTCATCAAAATTAGGAGCGTAGACACAGACTAATATAACAAGGTAAGTGAAACAGTCTGTCCATTACAGTCAGGTACTATGCTTTCTGGTATGAACTGAATCTTTTTCGAAATCACAATAGCTGCCCCTCTGGTCTTTGAGTCGAATACTGAGTGAAATACCTGTCCTACCCATGGTCGTCGGAGCCTTGTATGATCATTTATCTTGAGGTGGGTCTCTTGGAGGAATACGATGTCAGCACTGAGAAGTTTGAGATGTTGATAGACTTTTGCTCTCTTAACAGGGCCATTTAATCCTCTCACATTCCATGAAATGAATTTAACTTGAAGCTTATCTGTCTTATTAGAAGTAGTCTCTTCACTCATATATATAGGCTTACCAAATGACACTTGAGAAAAATGTAACCAAATAAAAGGAAGCCAGCTGTACTTAAAACAGTGGGTACTCACAACATATTTCCCAACCCAAAAAGAGAAACAGAGAAAAAAAAACGCTCAGCAGCATTAGAACAGTCTGCTGGTGTTTCCAAAGCCTATGCCCGTCCTTCAGTCGAAGCGAGCAGCAGGTCTACAACACAATTAGACTTCCAACAATGGAGTAGAGTGTGTCCCTTTACCTAACATAAGAAGCAGCAGGAATTTGCTCCCAATATTGAACCCATACATTACACGTGCAAACTAATAAAACATCATGTAAAGTTAAACTTCACTCTACATTTACCCAAATTCACTCAAACATTTTCAGTGTGCTTTAACACAGAAGTACCCTTTAACTTAATAATGCAAAACATGAGTCAGGTAGATCAGTGATTGGGCTCCCTCTAGGTGGTACGCAAAAGACTCACCGAATTAAACATAAATAAAATGAAATAAATTTCAGATGCATCAAAAAATCAGGCAACCGCATATTTTCGGCCGAAAATGACCAAAAATGCATTTGCAGGATGTTGTGATGATACCATAGAATAGAGACTGTATAAATACAAGCAAAAACCTGCCGAAAATGCCGACATCATTATCAGCAAACAAGTCCAGGGGGAGCGTGCCTATGTTCCCTCAGCCCTATGTTCCTTCAGCCCTATGTTCCCTCTGGACTCTCTCTACCTATCTGGACTCTGTCTATCTGGCCTGTCTAGCCTCTACCTGGTCTTTTTACTAAACTTAACCAACTCCTTTCTTCATTGCCTAAACCCAACCAATGGTGGGACCAAAGGGCTGTGGGAATAGGGCCTAATTTTCAGTGACAACAAAAGTTAGAAATGAGGGAACATAGGGCTGAGGGAACATAGGGCTGAGGGAACATAGGGATGACCCCAGTCCGGGCACCGATCCGACCACACGTGTATCTGTTCACCTGTTAGCTCCGTAGCTCCGTTAGCTCCGCTAGCTCCGTTAGCTCGGCTACAGCAAAGTCAGTCCAACTGGAGCGGCTCGTTGAGCAGCGCTTCAAATAACCTGCGTACGTGTGTCTTTGATGTTAAAGTTTAGTGTTACTTCTCAGAGTTTTATTTTTACGATCGGGGGTCATATAAACATGAGGCATGCTAATCTTTTCCGGCCAGTCGTCATGGAAACATGACGCTCTGTCCGTGCTGTGGCTTTTGGACCCGACTGAAAACAAACGTGTATGAGCTGAAAAATGAAACGACGTATCATTGTATACCGCCATTATAATTAGTAATTAGTAGGCTAATTATTATTATTAGGGAAGACTGGGGATGGTTGTAACAGCATCACTTTCACCAATAAGGGATAACAGTGTGTAAATGTGCTCAATACCCACTCCCTCCCTGACATAGAATTTACATGGCTGTGTCAGTGTGTAGGTTTTACAGCTCAAAAAGATTTTTTTTTAGGTCAGAAACTAATATATTTTTTTCAAGCCTAAATTTTGACTAGTATTGATACCGTTTAAGTTTAAGTTAAGTAACTTGTATAAGATGAAAGAGCAGGTTTTTGGGTGAAATATGAGTCATTTCTTACATATGAATATATGATCTTTAAGACCCCCCCACAACAAGATCTTGTTACCGTTAAACTTGATGTCATCCCTCTGCAGCCTTGCCCAGCGCAGCACCCGTTCCTTGTCCTGATACCGGAGGAATCTGACCAAGATGGCTTGGGGACGTTGTCCCGCCACGGGCTTTGGGGCGAGTGTACGGTGCGCCCTGTCAAGCTCTGGTGGTTCAGGGAAGATGTCGTTTCCGATAACTATCTGGAGAAGCCGTGAGATGAATTCAACCGGCGAGCCTCTGTCCAGCCCCTCGGGCAAGCCGACGATTCTCAGGTTCAGATCCTCTGTTTTGGATGTTAGTGCCGCGTTAGATTTCTCCAGCTGGCCGTTGCTGCTCACCATTCACAAATATCACGGATAAGTCAATTTCCAGTAGTTCAACCCCAACCAAGTATTGATATAATTTTTTCCAGCCCTTCAAAGTGCAGGAAAAACGCAGTTTTTATTTGGACCTAACCAACTCCCGTATCCCTCCGGCCCAGGGTTAGCGCCCGCCGATCAGCAGTTGGTTAGGTCCAAATAAAAACTGTGTTTTTCCTGCACTTTGAGGGGCTGGAAAAAATTATATTATAGCGAACAATGGAACTGTGTATTTTTTTCCACGTAAAACCTCTTTTAGGCCGCGAAAATAGGCCGTTTCTTTGAGTCCATTCACAACAATGTATGTTGTAAATCTCTGGGCAGGGCTATGGGGCTGGCGTTGCTAACGGGAAGTAGAGAGTCTGCTACTGCAATTAAAGTACTTGGGGGCTATTTGTAGATCATACAACCCCACTTTAAAAAAAAGCTACTATCCCTTTAAAAAAAAACAAAAAAAAATCCTTTGCAATATTTCCATTTTGGAGATACTGATTTTTAGGTCTTCACTGAATGTTAGTCATAATTATTACTATTAAAATAAACTAAATAAATAAAGACATGGGATGTTTCATTCAGTGTGTAATGGACATATAGGCCTATATAATGTGTTAGTTTCACTTTTTGAATTGAACACATTCTACATTGCGGAGGCGACGTCTTTCCACTTAGGGCTTCCTTCACCTCTGAAACGGGGCAGAGGGATGACTCTCGTGGGAGACATCTGCCTGACACAGCAACGTAGGGAACCGTGCATGTATGCACGGGGGGAAAAAACGCTGTTGCCGTCGCACCAACTACACGCGGATACGTGCCGTTTTAATGAGCGCACATGTCGCGTGTCTACATTGGAGGTCAGCTGTTATCAGTATAATCAGAGACAACCATGAATGAGTTCGCCTCAGTTTCACGTGATTGTCACCGTCAGCCTGTTAGAAAAACATTTTACTGACCCCAGCTGAGACGCTGAGACCCCCCCTCCCTCCCTCCCAAAAACAAAAACTCTTTGGATCTGAACGATTCACACAAGTCACCTGGTCATGAAAAAAGCTAGTTTTGCTTTTCGGCGCGCTGTTTGCATCCCTGCTTGTACCTGTTGCTGCTTCTTCCTCGGCATCACATATCATCCGACTCGGTTAAAAAAATAGGCGGATTAACTTCTTTGACTGATTAACAAGGTGAAAAAGGGGTAGGCAAGGCAAGGCAAGGCAATTTTATTTGTATAGCCCGTTTTTACAAACAGTTTGTCTCAAAGGGCTTTACATGGCATCGTAACAACATCCTCTGTCCTTAGACCCTCACATCGACTGAGGAAAAACTCCATGGAAAACCCTTTTAACAGGGAAAAATCGGAGAAACCTCAGGGTGAGCAACAGAGGAGGGATCCCTCACCCAGGACGGACAGACATGCAATAGATGTTGTTACAGACAAGAAAACAGTTTACAATTTATAACACAGAATGTGCGAAATATGGAAATGAAAGGGTAGGGGAGAGTGGGGTAATGTGAGACACCCCCTGTATCTAGAAACCGGAACACATTTATGGTCATCTGACCATTATGTTTTCAAGCCCCTTCCATTTCCCCATGGTCATGAAGGAGAGGACCTCATGATGCTGTGGAAAGCATCTTTTTTTTCACAAAAATATGATTTTTGCATGTAAACGTAAATTTTCTTGCTGTCAACTTAATCAACTGTTGTGCCAAAGCAAATTGATTCATGTAAAAAAAAACTTCTATGATACATGATGATGAACTACCAACACATAAAACCATGTGATGATGCTGGCTGAAAATTAGCCTGAATTTCTAAGAGAGGTCGTTTTTTCTAAAATGGGGGTGTTGGGGTAAAGTGAGACAAATGCTGCGGGGTAAAGTGAGTCCATGGATGTATTATAATAAATCCAAGAGTGAGACACTGTGAGCACACCATACACAAAGATTTACACTAGAATTTCATCCCCCAAGCCAGAAATCTTGCATGATCAAACATGATCTGTAGCCACACTGCTTTGTTATGCTATGTGCTCTCAGTCAGCTCACTTCTTTATTGGTTACATTCAATTTTAGTCACATTCCACTTTGTCGGCTCCCCCACACACAAGAGGACTTTTGATCGAAATGGTCACCATTGTCGGGGCCTACAATCTGACCCCCAGACTATCTAACTGGTTCTATCTGTCATTTGAATGTTAATTAAAACATTCTGTGTTGTATTTGATTTTGTTCTTGAGTTACTTTGTGTTTAGAAAAAAAAAAGTGCTTAATTGACCAATCCCCATGATTCTGATACTAGTCCAACATTAGTTCTGGGATGTGTGATTGTCAAGCTAGCTGTCAGGATTCTAACTGTTACAACATGTTTGTTATGGTAGTTACAGAGTGGAAAAAGTAAGTGGATCAGTTTACCCCATTGATTTCTCTGGTTTGTCTCAGTTTACCCCTGAGCTGGGGTAAAGTGAGAGACGAGACCACTTTTTTTTAAAACAATCATATTTTCACTGTCCTTCGTCCTGAATACATTCTGATCATTTCCATTGCTAGGAAACATCCTGAATTAATCGGAAACTGATAAATCATTTTAGCTCACTTGGAGGGGAGCAAATGTAAAAAGTGTCCCACTTTAGTCCATACACAGAAAACCACTGTTCCACCTTCTGGTCCTGACACTTCAACCGTGGGCATGTTGAAGGCTATATCTTGATTGGGATGACGTAGTCTGTGTGCAGTTGTAGAAGAGGGGTCTGGAGAGTTTTGTGGTTGAACAGATGCATCAGGATGAGCTGCTCCTGAACTTGTTTTTTGTTGTGTCATGCTGGAGGAGTCGGTTTCTCTTCTCTTGTTGGGTGTTGTAGAGTTGTATGGCGGTAGAGCTGAGGGTTGAATCGGTGGGTTGCCGTCGGGGTCTGGATGCAGCTTCAAAGCTGCCAACTGTGGAAACAAAGAAGAAGAGATCTGCGAGTCTGGTGTTCTTTGTGTGTGTAAATTTTGCTTTTCATTGGTTTCAACTGTTTTACATGGAAAGGGTAGTTGTTTCTGCATTATTTCCCTGTTTCTTGCTTTTGCTTCCCCTTTCCACATCTGTAAACATTCTTTTTGACCTTCCATAATTTCTAATTTTATTACAGAGATTTTCTTTTTCCTTCTCATTTCTAGTTCTTTCTCCTTCAGTTTTTCCTCTAATAGTAATATATTTTTTAAACTGAGAGACCCCCCTATTGGGAATCCAAACTTAGTTGTCCAGAAATTTAAAAATTTGAAGGTTTTGTCCCCATACTTCCTTCTCATGATATCCACAATTGGACGGTCTGGAGGTCCAGTCTCAACGGAACTCTTACTCCCCATCTCAAATGTGGAGATTGTAAGGATCACTTTGTTTTTGGCACAAGCGATAAAAGCATTTCATACAATACAGACGCCTCTGTAAGGATCACTTAGTCATCATCGCAGACATGTACTGTATGTCTATGGTCATTACTGTAAGGATCGCTTAGTTTACGGCACAAGCGATAAAAGCATAAAAAACCTCAGTTGATTGTGGATAACACAATAAGTAGAAAATGTTATGCCAAATTAAATTCCAAATCTAAAACAAATAAAATATTAAAATGTCAATATTTCAGTGCTCACCAGAATTACGCTAAAATGCGTTCGTGGAATCCCAGTGGCAACAATCTGGGACGACACAACAGCAGCCCTCCCCTCTCAGAAGAGAATTTGAGGTTTGGAGGCTGGAAAGCTTTTCTCTTCCAGGATGGCCTGTCGCTGTCCGCTTTCCGTCCCAGACGATTGCACGAGTAATCCCAGCTTCTGACACCAAATGGTTGTGGAAATTTTTTGCTGTTTGCTGTTGGTGAATAATGAAATTGCAGGGTTACAAGTTAAGAGTTCTAGACATTAGAATACACAAATGGGTAACAAATAGAGATCTGATACCTTGGCAGGGGGTGGGGACGTCTTAAGTGATTAAAACAAAGGAATATTCAAATTTACCATTACAGCAACTTAAATCAATAAACAAAGGAAGTGAGGTCAGTACAGTCATGTTGTCTTCAGGCAAATGTTTGGAGGGAAAGAGAGGGTCAAAGGTCAGAGGCCGGGGTTATATCACCTTAGGGGGTGTGGTTAGGTGTGACTTTGGTGATGCAGGCAGGTGGAGTCTGTGAATTTAACACTCAAACTCAATTCAACTTTATTTATATAGCACTTTAAAACAACCGTAATTGAAAACAAAGTTCTGTATATATACAAACACACAGCTCTGCCCTCTGATTACCACAGTCATAAACCAATCTCTTCAGACTGGCCATTTACCATCTGCATTAAAAACAGCCATTATCAAACCACTTCTCAAGAAACCCACCCTTGACCCCCAGGTACTTGCAAACTACAGCCCCATATCCAATTTGCCATTTCTCTCTAAAGTTCTTGAGAAAGTAGTTGCCAGCCACCTACAGGATCACCTCCAACACAACAACATCTTTGAAAAGTTTCAATCTGGCTTCCACTCCGCCCACAGCACGGAAACAGCTTTGTTGGGAGTCACAAATGACCTGCTGATGACTGCTGATTCTGGTTCATCATCCCTCCTCATCCTCCTCGACCTATCTGCAGCATTTGATACGGTCGACCACCACATATGTGACCCGCTCTGGCGAAATGAGTCGGAAGTCGCAACGTTCTATTTTTAGATAATCAGCTGCAACGTGGAAAATCAATAAAAACTCAAAAAAAATTTTTTTTTGCTAATTTCAAAGAAATGACATTCAAAAACAATCTCCCAAAGTTTCATAGTCCAGATAATTGAGGAAAGGCACGTAAATGACGATTAAAGTTGACTTACAACTTTTAACCCTCTAGAGAGGAGCACAACATTAGGCTAAATAACTTCTGAACCTGATAGGGACGAGCTGTAAACTGCATCTGAATCGTCAGATTCTCCGCTTTCCGAGGGTCCTTGAATGGTGCATTTATGACAACAAGGGTAGCCACGTGAAATCACGTAGTACGGGGCCAGATGCTCAGCTGAGCGGTAGCAGCGATGCTAAACCGAGCGTTAGCATCGATGCTAAACCGAACGTAGCATGCTAACGCTTGCAGATGTTTTACTAAACATGAAATATCTTCTGAACCGTTTATGATAGAGACGAGCTGTAAACAGCATCTGAATAGATACATTCTGCTTTCCGAGGGTCATTGAACGGTGCCTCTACAAGGTACGTGTAATCACATGGTAAGGAACAGACGCCAGATTCACGGAAGGCTTTAAACCAGAGACGTTCTAAATTGTTTGAACGCATTTTTCTCAGGTTTTCAATCAAAAGCAGTGAGTGGAAGACCATCATTAAAATCGCCATATCTTAAAAACTATCCAATGTATGACTTTGACTAGGGTATCATTTTAAAGCTTATTTTCTCCTCTTTCCATTGATACCAAAATCTCAATTTTGAAATTTGGGTCACTGCGACTCATTTTGCTGGATCAGGTCACATATTGCTCCAGCGTCTACATGACTCTGTTGGACTCAGAGGCACAGCATTGAGCTGGTTTGAGTCCTACCGCACTGGCAGGTCAGAACACTTTGCCATGGGAGGGTCATGGTCTCGGTCACATGCTGTTGGCGGCGGGGTTCCGCAAGGGTCGGTGCTTGGACCCATCCTGTTTGTCCTTTACATGCTCCCCCCTCAGTCATCAGGCGCTTCGGGATATCTTTCTGAGTCCAGACTCTCCAGTACTGGTGCCCCCCAGGGATGTGTGAGCTCCCCTGTGCTCTTTACATTATACACCAATGATTGCATCAAAGTCCATCCTGATAACTACATCATCAAATTTTCAGATGACACGGCCATTCTGGGGCTGTTGCACAAGAATGGCAGTCCAGAAGCTTACCATTCTGAGATCTGTAATTTTGTTCAGTGGTGTGACTCTAATCATCTGATGCTAAATGTAAAGAAAACTGAAGAGATGGTGTTCAATGTTAAAGCTGTGGACGACCTGAGGCCGGTGGTCATCCACAATGAACCCATCACTCAGGTCTCTTCTTATAAGTACTTGGGAGTTTATATTGATGACACACTCAGCTGGAGGGCCCATGTGGAGAGTCTCTGCTCCAAACTGCAACAGAGACTGTACTTTCTGCGCAGATTGAGAGTTTTTGGTGTTGAGCAGAAATGTATGTTGTTGTTTTATCATGCCGTACTGGAGAGTATCATAAGGTACGGAATTACAGCCTGGTATGGCAACTTGTCTGTTCAACTAAAGACACAAATTAATCGCCTGGTACAACATGCCATGAAAATCATGGGCGTCAAAGATCATGTTTCTCTTCAATCTATTTACGAACAATCCACCTTGAGACACGCACGCAAAATTTTGTCTGATCAATCTCATATTCTCCATTCAGAGTACCAGCTGCTTCCTTCTGGGAGGAGATTTAGAGTTCCCCGGAGCAGGTTGAACCGCTACAAACATTCTTTTATTCCAACATCTGTTAATATTCTGAATGCACATATGTAGTTGTAGCCTTCAGTTGATAAAACACTGTGCACTGTATTGTAACGGTTGGGCAACTGCCATTTTTTGTTGCTATGTGCTGTGTTGGTATGGGTAACGTATGTTGTTTAATGATTGATTGATTGATTGATTGATTGATTGATTGATTGATTGATTGATGAATTGACTGATGTATATTTTATGAAGCTGTGTACTGTAGCAGTACGGGTTATTGATCGCTCGATTTTTATCCCTTGTTTGTTTGTTTGTTTTTATTGTCAAACTGCAGACCACCTGTGAAGCCCACAACGAATTTCCCCACGGGGACAATTAAAGTATATTGAATTGAATTGAATTGAATCTTTCCACTGCTACGCAGATGACACACAACTATACATCAGGACGGACACTCATTCACCACCATTAGCAACATCACCTCTCTCTACCCTTACTGCATGTCTGGAGGAGATAAAGGCGTGGATGAGACATAATTTTCTCTAGCTGAACAGCTCAAAAACTGAAGCCATCCTCATCGGTGCCCCCCATCAGATTCGAAACTCCCCCATAACCTGCATCACTTTCATCATCAACAGTCACTAACCTTGGTGTCAGGTTTGACCCCCATTTAACCTTTGACGCCCACATCAACCACCTCTGCAAAATATAATTTTTCCACCTAAGAAACATATCCAGACTTCGTCCCACACTCACCTTAAGAGATGCTGAGAAGCTCGTCCACGCCTTTGTCTCCTCCAGACTCGATTACTGCAACGCACTTCACAGCAGGATTCCCAACAAGAGCATACAGAAACTACAACACATCCAAAACAGCGCCGCCAGAATCTTGCTGAGAGTACGCAAATATGAGCACATCACACCCATTCTTCACTCACTTCACTGGCTACCCATCTCCGCTCGATTCGACTACAAAGTCTCCCTCCTCACATTCCTGTGCATCCATGGCAACGCCCCCCAGTCCCTTAAGGAACTCCTCACCCCCCAGACCTCAGCACGCTCACTCCGCTCCATCAACAGCCACAGACCCCCCCCCCCCCCCCCCCCCCCAAGGACTAAGAGCCTTCTGCTCCTCTGCTCCACGACTGTGGAACACCCTCCCTGTTCCACAGTCGACCGATTGTTTTAAAAAGGGCCTCAAAACGTACCTTTTAAAAAATATATTTTAATCTGTAATTGCTCGCTCAAGATAACTGTTTTAACTCTTGTTTTTAACCTATTTTTCTTTTTTTGGTTGCTGTTGTAGCACTTTCAGATTTTTTGGTAAATATAAAGTGCGTTACAAATAAAATGTATTATTATTAAACAACAAAACAAATATATACTGTACATATGTGATTATACAAAGATGAGATCAGTATATAATCAAATCTATCTATAAATCTATTTATACAAACTGGAACATGTTGAGTAAGAAACACTGTAAACTCTCAGGTTTATGTTGAAATGTTGTGTATATGATTCTAACCTGTTATTTCCTTCATACTGAGTATGTGAGTGTTTTTCCTTGAATTCCTCTTCAGACTGAGCAGCTGTGACCTCTCAGAGAGAAGCTGTGAAGCTCTGTCCTCAGTCCTCAGCTCCCAGTCCTCTAGTCTCAGACACATGGACCTGAGTAACAACAACCTGCAGGACTCAGGAGTGAAGCTGCTGTCTGGTGGACTGGAGAGTCCACACTGTAGACTGGAGACTCTCAGGTGAGGATCCATCCAGCTGTTTATCTGATGACACTTGAACACAGCAGCAGGTGTTGACAGAGGGTTCCTGTGTGTTGTTGTGTGTGTTCAGTCTGTCAGGATGTCTGATCACAGAGGAAGGCTGTGCTTCTCTGGCCTCAGCTTTGAGCTCCAACCCCTCCCATCTGAGAGAGCTGGACCTGAGCTACAATCATCCAGGAACCTCAGGAGTGAAGCTGCTGTCTGCTGGACTGGAGGATCCAGACTGGAGACTGGACTCTCTCAGGTATGGAGAGGCTGCTGCAGCGACACACACTGTCTGATAGAGGAGGAGGAGCTGGAACATTTTCTATGGCCCCGTTCACACCTGTGAACATCTGTCACAGGTGATCCATGCATTGATGTAAGAACAAAAACACGCACATCCCAAAAAGCGTGAGGCTAGGTGCAGGTCCACAAGAGGAGACACAGGTAGAGAAAGAAGAAGACCGCACACCAGCAATTGCTCCCGTGACAATTTATTGTCACACACTGGCTGAGACCCACGTTTCGGGCTCAAGGGCTGAGACCCACGTTTCGGGCGTTTCCCACCAGTGTTAATTTCGTTGACGAAGACTATGACGAAAAATATTCGTCAACGAACCTTTTTCACGGACGAAAACTAAATAAAAAGTCAGCTGTGATGACGAAGACGATGATCAAATTAATTAACAATTTAGTCAACTAATAAAAACGAGACGAACATGTTAGGGAGGGACGAATGGAGAAGAGGTCCAATCATGTTGATTTCTCTGGAAGCAGAGCCACAGCCGCGGCACATGAAAAGTTTCAAAATAAAACTGGCCTCGCTCGTTAGCGTCCTGCGGTGCATGCGCTCCGAGCGCGACAGCATGAGTTATGAACACCACGGAAATATCAGCGCTGAGTTTAGGACGGAAACGAAGAAATGACATCTGGTCACACACTTCACATATGACAACAAGGACAATGCCCAGGACCCCCTGTAAACCGGAGCAGAAATCGCGGGGACCCACATCGATCCACACACCAGCAACGTGAAGCATCATCTACACAGAACACGCGACGGTAAGCACACACGCTAAAATTATATTATCAGACAGACCACCGTGTTTATAGGACTAAACATGAAATGCAATAGAAGCTAAAGGAAACCACCTCTGAATTGTATTGATTAGAAGATTGATTCGTTGCGCGTGTGTGTGCGTGTGCCTGCGTGTGTGTGTATAGTGTGACAGAGAGATCTGGGAGGACTGAGCGACAAAGATCACAACTTGATTCCCCCCTTATTCACCCTCACAGATACAGAAGACTCTGATGATGACACAGATGACCATGGACCAAGTGGAGATAAAGCTAGTGCTGCTATGCAACCCAGCAGCAGTTCATCTCTACAGCTTCCCTCAGTTCTTCTAGAGCAACAGACCAAGGAGCAGGCCAGATGGACTGGACACACACATTTACCACTCACAACTGCAGCTGAGGACTTTGTGCTAATGATGGAGATAGTAGATGGGAGACTGACTAAACTGTTCCAAAGAAAACCAAAGCAATTTGATTGAAACTCAGTATTAACATGAAAGTTAAAAGAACATGAATAAAACAAAATGCACCATATTACAACTGTTTCTGTGCCTGTATTGTAGACTCAAACCTTAATACCATTCCATAACAGATTGATGGATAATTCCAATGACTGGATATTCTGGAGAAACATTTCGTCGACTAAATCCACTGTAATTTTAGCTGACTAAAATTCTAAAGATATTTCGTCGACTAAAACTAGACTAAAACTAAAATATTTCAGATGACTAAAATATGACTACAACTAAATTGTATTTTAGTCAAAAGACTAAGACTAAAACTAAATTAGAATTTGTTGTCAAAATTAACACTGTTTCCCACGTTTCGAGCCCAAAACGTTACCACTTTGTGTGTGACAATAAATTGTCACGGGAGCAATTGCTGGTGTGCGATCCATGCATTGATGACATCAGATCCCATCACTCAGACCATATAGGTAGGCCACAGTGTAGCTCCGCCCACTCCACTGACGTCCTCTGTCACAGTCTGACTCGTCCCAACACAGTTTATACTGAAGCCAAAATCTCAGAGTGTTTCAAACATGAGCTGTGCGGCTTTCATCAGTCACAGTGATGAACTACTGGGATCAGGAGTTTCTCCTCATGATGACTTCAGTGTCTCATCATGACTCACTGTGTCATATTCAGGAGAAGAGATGTCAGTGATGAAAGCAGCTGTTGGCAGCTGTGCTCTGAGTCTCTCCAGATGTTTGGATCAGACTTTATTTCAGAGTGTATCAGGAAACATTTCAAGGTTGAACTGCTCCTGAACCAACAGAGTGTTTGACCTGAACAGTCCCAGAGACTGTAGACACCTGTTGAGTGTGGACACACTAATAACAACACAGCAACAAGAATCAAAACATGTCCACTGCTCCGAGACATTCGTCTCCCAGCGTCTCCAACCAAGGAGGAAATAAGAGACAGAAATCAGGCAGCACCATCAGGTTTCTGTCTGGTCAGATATTGATGATCAATAATCAGCTCACTCTCTGAGATCCTGATCTTGTCCTGATGAGATGTGTTGTTGTGTTGAGGAGACAGTAAATCACAAGTGTGACATCCAGATGTACTCACTGTCCAGAGGCCTGGAGCTGTCAATCTGAAGAAAGTGAGTGTAGTGAAGTGTAATAATCAGTGTTTGTGGCTGAATGTGTGCTGTTTTCAGACTGTGTGTGTGCTGACTCCAGATCAGATGAAGCCACAAAGTGGCTCCTTAATGAAAGTCTCCAGCAGCTGGAGCTTGTCTTCCTGTCTGAGTCCATGTGCTCTGAGCTGAGCCTGGTTCTCTCTGCTTCCTCTGGACTCTGACTTCAAGTCCACTAAAAATGTGTGGACAGGTTTGATGGAGCTCAGGACTGGTCCTGAGGACGGCTGCTTTATTCCACATGATGTGACTGATCTCAGTGAGTCAGTGTTGCAGCTGATCTGTGTGAAGAGCAGAGAAGAACAGAGTCATTGATGATGAGATCCTGATCCGTCCTGTCACTGTGATCAGATGGTTTCTATTAGAGCTCCTTCATCCACTCACTGCTGCTGTGGCTCCTGTGGAAACCTGCTCACAGCTGTAGTATATTATACTCCTTAATGTTATTAGTTTTAATATCTTGTTATCATCATCATGTATTCTTCTTTGTATGTGTACCTTATCTTGAAACTGAAAGAGTGTGCAAATTGGTGCTCGGTTTGATGGACATGTTTTGCCCAAGAAGTAATCTGATTGATTGGAATGTGTTTGGTTTAAGTTAATTGTTGATTGGGTTCGTTCTTGCCTAAAAGTTAGGGGGTAGGTCAAGGATCATTGGACATCTGGTTTAAGGCCTCTCTCTGACTGGAGATGGGGGTGTCAGAAAAGTTATATAAGTCAGAGCTTTGGGCCACTCGCGAGGACTTCTCATATTGGACCAGAGATGCTCCAGCATTCAACCTTCTTTTTACACTGATCTTCTTCTTGTTAATAAACTTGCTTTTTAAATACAAGCGAAGACGTGTCAGCGGTGATCCCTTCTTTTCATCAACACATCAATATACCACACAGCCTCATTCTTCAGCTTCCTGTGGAGTTTTCTTCAAACAAGTGTTCCACTGTTCACAGCTGCACTCTTCTTCTTCTTTCCTGGTGCATTGTGGGATATCTGGGCTGGTCAGCTCCACCTGTTGTGTCTTCATCTTATTTGCTGTGACGTGTGTTTGTGCAGCTTGAGAGTCAGAGAGTGAAAGTGTGTGTCTGACACTGAAGTGACATGACATGGAGAAAAGACATGATGAAGTGTTTCCTCCTCGTCTCCTCCTGCTCTGTATCATCACTAGATAAAGACTCCAGCTCCTTCTTCTCTGTGCTCAGTCTTCATCCATACATACAAGCATCCATGTGAACACAGTGATAAAACAGTGTGTGTGTGTGAGAGAGCCATGTAATGTCCATGTGTGCATGCTGACAGAGAAGGTGCTGCTCTGACCCCCCTCCTCCTTTCAGGGTGGAGCCTGCTGGAGTCCCATGGTTGACACCAGGTCTGAGGAAGTGTAAGTGTGTTTTGACTTTGAGCAGCACATTCAACCATCTTCACACTGTCACATCATTGACCTCATGAGTCTTCATCAAACTGTCAATAACTGATCACATGATCAATAACTGCAGCTGTGTCTTGTTCTCTCCATCAGATTCCTGTCCACTCACAATCGACACAAACACAGTGAACACAAAGATCAAACTGTCTGACAACAACAGGAAGGCGACATGTGTGAAGGAGCGTCAGTCATATTCTGATCATCCAGACAGATTTGACCATGAACCTCTGCTGCTGTGTTCAACTGGTCTGACTGGTCGCTGCTACTGGGAGGTTGAGTGGAGAGGAGATGTTGATATATCAGTGAGTTACAGAGGAATCAGCAGGAAAGGAGAGAGTGGAGACTGTTTGTTTGGAGCGAACAATCAGTCCTGGTGTCTGAACTGCTCTGGTGGTGATGATTGCAGTGTCTATCACAACCCTGGTTACAGAGTCTGGCACAATGACAAACAGACACTCATCACCTCCTCCTCCTCCTCCTCCTCTGTCTCTAACAGAGTAGCAGTGTATGTGGACTGTCCTGCTGGCTCTCTGTCCTTCTACAGAGTCTCCTCTGACTCACTGATCCACATCTACACCTTCAACACCACCTTCACTCAACCTCTGTTTCCTGGGTTTGGACTCTGGCCTGGTTCCTCAGGGCGCTTTCACACCTCTAGTTCAATTATTTGGTCCACACCAGACAGTAAAATTGTTACATTGTATCTACAGACTGCGGAGTGGTCCGCGTTCACACATGCAAACAAACCAAAACTGGTCTGAATGACGTTTCGTCATCTTCCGGTAGAAATAAGCGCCAATTTGGACTTTCACAATGGAGAACACTGTAGAATACTGTACAAATAGCGCAATACAGCTCATAGATGTACTGTTTATTAGTGGCCAAGCGCAACCTATCCATGCGTCTCTCTCTCTCTCTCTCTCTCTCTCCCCATGTGGTTGTGTGTGTGAGAGTGTGTGTGTGTGCGCAGTGCGACCGCACTTGAGAGAGACGGCATGTGGAGGGGCGGACTGGCAGAGATGATAGATGGTGAAACGCAGTTTCTTTTTTTCCGTGAGAGACTGTGGCGGGCCCAAACACACCCCACTTTTCTTTGAAAATACACCGGTAGACGTGAGTTGGTCCAGGTCCGCGTTCTCACCAGAGGGACCGCACCGGCGGCTGGCATTTGGTGCGGAATGAAGCGGACCGAGACCACCCTTTTTCAGAGGTCTCGGTCCGCTTGATTTAGTGCGCACCTGAGTGCGATTTATGCTTTCACACCAACGAAAACGAACCGAACTAAGAGCTTTTGGTTCAAATGGACTGTTTAGTGTGCACCAACTGCTGTTGGTGTGAAAGCACCCTCAGTGAGTCTGTGTTGAGTGAACCAGAGTCTCCTCCTGTCACAGAAACCTTCTCACTGTTGAACAGACAGTTCAGTCTCTACATGTCTGTCTCTGTCTCTCACTCACGTTTTCACATTCATGGATTAAATCAGTTGATTTTTTAAACTCTGCTCAGTGATTCTTGTAAACTTCTTCTTATTTTTCAGGTCCCAATGATTTTTCTGTTGCCATGACGCTGAGTTCATTATTAAACTGTATTCATCTCTGTCACGTAAATAATCTGATGTGAAATAAACAAAAACATGATTAAAAAAATAATCAGTGAATAAATGAATTAATAAACAAACATATGTTTACATTTATTACTGGATTTAGATTTTAATTTATTCATTTAAGGATTTGTTTATTTATTCATCAAGTTTTGACTAAAATGTCTCTCCATAGGCGTCAACATCTTATTCTGAAATTGTTCACTGCTGCCAATGTGTATGTAGCCATATTATATATATAGCCATATATTATAGTGCTTGGTCAGTGACTTTATAGTCGAGGTAATCTAGCTCATTTTGACCCAAAAATAGAACTAATTGTCTCTGCTGGTCCTATGTGTTTCTCCATCAGTGTCTCTTTACCTTGTGTCTCTGTTGGTTCTCTATGTTTCTCCTGCAGTGTCTCTTTACCTCGTGTCTCTGCTGGTTATCCATGTTCTCTGCACTAGTGGAGTGAAGACAACCCCAAAGAGAAGCACTTATGAACAAAAGAATCATCAGTGTCTTCATTTGAGGTTATCTGGGTTGGATTCCATTAGGAATTTGAGTCCTTTTGCATTCAGTTGATTTTGTCAGTTACAACTGCAGTATACAGTATATTATCTGGATTGGTTGCCCTTGTGGCTTCTGATATCAACAACACTACCCCAACAAATAGCACTTATTGCATTGACAAGTCAAGTCTGTGCTTGTGTTAGGGGAATATTGGTGACAAACTAATGCACTTTGCTGTTTTTCTGAAATCAAATTGAACTGGCAATCTCTACACTAGTGGAGTATTTCACAACCAAGACAACCCCAAAGAGAAGCACTTATGTGCAAAAGAATCATCAGTGTCTTCATTTGAGGTTATCTGAGTTGGATTCATTAAGAAGTTGAATCCTTTTGCATTCAGTTGATTTTGTCAGTTACAACTGCCCCAACAAGTAGCACTTACTGAATTCAGTAGTCAAGTCAATGCTCAAGTTGGAGTAATAATAGTGACTTACAGAAAAGGTGATGATCCAGAATGGCTGAAGGAAACCACATCTCCTGAAATCAGCAACACTACCCAACATATAGCACTTACCACTTTCAGAATTCAAGTCTGTGCTTGTGTTAGGGTAATGTTGCTGACTATGTGAAAGTGTACATCAGCCAATATTACATGTAACCACTCCACTGAAGAACTCAAAAGCAGGACAAGTTACACATCCATTCTAGTTGGATGTCTACCTTCAGTATGATCTTCCTCATCTCTGAGATGATGTAGCTTCTTCGCTGGTGTCTCCCCATTGCAGTGGATGTTCTACCAGAGATTTGCCTGCCTTAAATCTGAATGAAGCCACTCCCACCCGACTCCTCATTCTTTGTCTGGAAGTTTCAACGGTCTTGATAATGGCTGACAATGAATCACACATTTCGTACATCTTGGGCAAACAATCACAGTAAATTCATGAGCACCATTAGCATTTGATGAGAGGATAGTTAGACCACAATGCACTGTCGCTACATGGTAGTCCCAAGCTGCACTTTAATCAGTTTTTCTAAACAAAAGAAAATAACACTCCATTTGAATTCCATGACTTGGAATGAAAATGAGTATGACGGCACTGCTTAGAAAAGAAATAACCAAAAAGAGAAATTCAGGGGGGGGGGGGGGGGGGGGCTGTTAAAAGCAGCAGAGTGTTCATTTTTTTTTGTTCAGGATGGTTATTGCAGAGGGGATAAAGGATTTTTTGTAGATGTTTTTCCTGGCCAGTGGAACCTTATGGCGTTTGCCTGATGGCAGCAGCTGGAAGCAGTGGTGGAGGGGGTGAGAAGAGTCTTCTGTGATCAGGGTGGCCTTCCTGATCACAGACCGGCTGTACAGTTCTGAGAGGGGGGTTTGTGGTGCTCCAATGATTTTGCTGGCCTGGTTAACTGTGCGGGAAAGTTTGGTCTTGTGTTTGGATGAGAGGAGGCTGTACCAGGAAGAGATGTTGAAGGTGAGTAGGGATTCAATGAGGGACTGGTAGACCAGAGTTAAAACATGTTTTTGGAGGGAAAATTGCAATGATATTAAACATTAAATTAAACAAACCAGAAACTCCAACAAGTGCTGCCACCACTCGCCATGCAGAGTTTCTCAAGTAATTGTCTCTGTATGATGCCAGAGAAGCATCAAAGAGGACAGGGTAGCCAGAGACACAGCAGTTATAAGCTTCTCTTCCATGATGACAGATGTTGGATGATGAATGCTTCTTTACTATCATTACAGCCCCCACCAACACCCCTCAAAAGGCATGACGTATACACACTAAAGTCCATTGGATAGATGTACTGCGAATTGGGCGGGGCTTTATTTTTACTCTGCCATTTTCAACATGGCGGCCGGGTCACATACGATCTCATTTTACAGCTAAACAATGCATGTTTAGTATGTATGTTTCTGAAAACATTTATGTTTCTGATAAAGTATGTTTCTGAAACATAGTGTGTTTCTGTTGGCCTATCTCTTTTTGTCTTGCTGCAGCTTGCTAGTATGTTACTGGCCTAAAGGTTAAAGTGTAGGAATGTCAGCATGTTAACATGCTCAGAGCTGAGTCTTGATCTCTGAGGAGACAAGGAGACAGGATGTGGCCACTTGTGCTGAACACTCTTTCTGAAGGTACACTTGTGGCAGGGATGCAGAGGAATTTTCTGGCAACCTTGGAAAGCATTGGCATTTCTTGTGTATGTGCCTTGTACCAGGCTAGGGGATCACCATCGCTGCTGATAGCAGGGAGGGACACATACAGCTTGCTCTCAGAATCAACTCTCTCTTGAATATTTGGCATTTCACTTCCTGAAGCAGGTGACCTGTTTCTCTTTGCAGTGTTGTAATAACCCAGACGGGCTTTTCTCTTTCTTTTTGATGGTAGTGGAAGAGGTGCTTGGTTCTGGTGACCTCTGACCTGGATGATGTCATCTCCGACCGCGACCCGGTCTGGCGGTTTGTTGCTACCGCTGATGCTACAGTCCATTTCTGCATGTTTCCGACTCGTCAGAACAAAATGAGCAGCTGGATGAAGTTCAGCTTCCACAGGCTTCCTCTCCACAACCTGGACTCACTAAAGCTCCGGCTAGTTGCGCTAAATATGGACCGGAATGCCGAAGTGGAATCATTATTATCAGAATGAGCTGGGCAGCGGTCGGAGATGACATCATCCAGGTCAGAGGTCAGTAGGTCAACCTACAGACCCCAGACAGCTAACCCCGGACTCAGAGGGGAATAGCACTAGTGTATCATAACAAAATATTGGTGAAATGAGTTTCTCTGCAGATAATGTGTTATTTAGAGGCTGCATTGCGTGTCCCGTATACTCGCATTATGCGGATATACACGGCTCTCAGCTGGAGCTAATTTCATCAGAATGACTTGTAATGACACCAAAGTTATCTGGGTGAGTAAATGATCGTATTTTATGCTAGAAATAAGGTCCAGATTGTAAAAAATGCTAATTATCCTTTAAGTGTGACTCTCCTTTTAACCAACTCGCTCATTTTCATGTTTGCCTTCCACCATGCCTGGGCCATGACATGATTGTTTATTAGTCATTTAGTCAAGGGAGAGGCATTTTACTTACCTGCAATTAAATCAGTGTAAGAACCAATTTAAATACCTGGGAAATGATGGCAACAACAAACCAGCAGAGCTCTCTCCTGGCAGTGAGAGATGAAGTGGGCATTTAGTTCAAAACTGGTGCTTTCTTAGGCTGCTACCTCTCTTGGTAGGTGACAGGATTAAAGATCCTTGTGGCAATGACGTATGGCAGCTCATTTTACAGCTGAGAGAAAATGTGGAACTTGGCTGTGCACCAGCCATTACAGCAGGCCTAGCATATCTAAAATCATTGAAGAGTACTTATACTTGAGGACAAAGCTCTTCCTTGACCACGCCTTGAAGCCCAAACATCATTATCTGCACCATTATCCAGAACTCATCAGACACTTTGGGCCACTGATCCGCCTGTGGACTCTGAGGTTTGAGAGCAAACACACCTTCTTTAAACAGTGTGCCAGGAAATTACACAATTTCAGAAGTCTTTGCAAAACTCTGGCAGAGAGACATCAACTACTGCAAGCCTATTTTAGTCCAGGCAAGCCGTTCCCTCCACCTGTACAAATAGAAAAGGGTACAGAGTGGTATGGTATTTCTTTTTTTTAAAGAACAGTGGTAGATTGAAAGATCTGTGCAATTCTGTGCATTTTCCAACACATAAGTTAAATGACAGCTGTATTGGTAACCACGCTGTGTAGTCTAGTACGAAGAGGGGGGTATCATGCACCCCCCGGAAATATACTTCTAACCAGTGTTTCTAGATTGGAAAAAATGTGTAGAAAATGATGAGCTATGTTAAAAAGTTGTCAGGATGTCCCATGTATCATTTTTATACAAATTAGTGCCGCCATTATCGAAAAAACCTAATTTCACTATATCTCAGCCAATATTGCAGATATCTGAACAAATAAGGTGTCTAGACCCATGTTTTGAGGGTCAGAGATCACAATAAAACTATTCATAAAGTGATCACATGTTGGTGGCATGCTTGTAAGCAAACCTAACCCTTTTACCAATTACAAGACGCCAATATTGGAGATACCAAATAAGGTGTCTAGACAGAGGTTGTTGTGTGTTTAACCAAGGTTTATTTGGATCAAACATCATAATAGAACTCTTGTTGATGTGACCACTCTTCTCTTTCCCATGCCAGATAAACAGTCAAGTAAATGGTTCTCCACTATGTATCACTCATCATCGTTTTCACTGAAATCATCAGAGTAAAACTCATCCTCTCCTTCCTCTTTCTCCTCCTCTTCCTGTTCATGCTCTCCAGTGTCATGGGGATCAACCAGTGAAGTTGGTAGGATAGGACCACAGGACCACACCGGTTTCAACACTCCTTCATCAGTCTTCATCCATCCCTGCCCCTCATCATAGGGTTTTGGTTTTTCCAGAATAGGTTCATCAGCTCGCTAGTACAAGGCGACACGGTAGTTCACACGTTGGGCATGTGGCTTCAGAGCAGAGTGGCATGGAGGAAGGCGAGCCAGGTCAACCTTAGACTTGCAAGTGAGTTTCTTGTCCTCCCCCACCATGTTGCGTAGCAACTTGGCACGGACAACATCCACTGAAGACTCACAACTCTGTCCAGACATCAGACAGGTGAATTGCTCCAACTGCCTCAGCATCTCAGGCTTGACACTCTAGCAGTCACTGAATTGACTGAATACGTGAAATTGGGGATTCTTCTTCAAGGGCCCCACCTTCCTTCTCCCTTTGATGGCACTGGTACAGTCTTCTCCACTGAACACATAGAACCCAAGAAGAGTTGTGCAGTGGTCTTCTCCCAGGGATTCTGCAATACTACTACTGCCTGGCTTCCGGTGCACCTGTCCCCATTGATGTTGAGATGGATGTGTTACAGTACGAGCAGCAGCTGTGGGCAAGGCTGCTAAAGCTGACTTCATCAGACCCCTACAATGTGAAGATCCAGGAAGCTTCTTTAACCCAACACCAACAACTTCTCAACATCTCTGAGCTTGCAGAATCCCTGGGAAAGGACTACCGCACCACTCTTCTTGGGTTCTATGTGTTCAGTGGAGAAGACTGTACCAGTGCCAAGTATATATTTTTGGCTTTTTCGTGCCTTTATTTGACAGTACAGTTGAGAGAGACAGGAAATAGGGAGGCAGAGAGGGGGGGAATGACACGCAGGAAAGGGCCGTCCGATGTGGGATTCAAACCAGGGCCGCCTGCACGAGGACTATAGCCTCAATATATGGGGCGCCTGCTTAACCCACTGTGCCACTCGACGCCCCGGAAGGTGGGGCCCTTGAAGAAGAATCCCAGGTTTCACGTATTCAGTCAACTCAGTGACTGCTAGAGTGTCAAGCCTGAGATGCTGAGGCAGTTGGAGTAATTCACCTGTCTGATGTCTGGACAGAGTTGTGAGTCTTCAGTGGATGTTGTCCGTGCCAAGTTGCTACGCAACATGGTGGGGGAGGACAAGAAACTCAGTTGCAAGTCTAAGGTTGACCTGGCTCGCCTTCCTCCATGCCACTCTGCTCTGAAGCCACATGCCCGACGTGTGAACTACCGTGTCGCCTTGTACTAGCGAGCTGATGAACCTATTCTGGAAAAACCAAAACCCTATGATGAGGGGCAGGGATGGATGAAGACTGATGAAGGAGTGTTGAAACCGGTGTGGTCCTGTGGTCCTATCCTACCAACTTCACTGGTTGATCCCCATGACACTGGAGAGCATGAACAGGAAGAGGAGGAGAAAGAGGAAGGAGATGATGAGTTTAACTCTGATGATTTCAGTGAAAACGATGATAAGTGATACATAGTGGAGAACCATTTACTTGACTGTTTATCTGGCATGGGAAAGAGAAGAGTGGTCACATCAACAGAGTTCTATTGTGATGTTTGATCCAAATAAACCTTGGTTAAACACACAACAACCTCTGTCTAGACACCTTATTTGGTATCTCCAATATTGGCGTCTTGTAATTGGTAAAAGGGTTAGGTTTGCTTACAAGCATGCCACCAACATGTGATCACTTTATGAATAGTTTTATTGTGATCTCTGACCCTCAAAACATGGGTCTAGACACCTTATTTGTTCAGATATCTGCAATATTGGCTGAGATATAGTGAAATTAGGTTTTTTCGATAATGGCGGCACTAATTTGCATAAAAATGATACATGGGACATTCTGACAACTTTTTAACATAGCTCATCATTTTCTACACATTTTTTCCAATCTAGAAACACTGGTTAGAAGTATATTTCCGGGGGGTGCATGATACCCCCCTCTTCGTACTAGACTAGTGGTTCGTAATTGCGGTGCACATGAGACATGACGTACGCCAAAATCCAGAAACTGTCGTACGCACAAAAAAAATATCAAAAGTGTCAAAGTGTGTGTACGCATGGATCCAAGCACTTTTCCTTTGTACATCCCAGTCAACGTGGAATTGAGCTGCTGAAGTGGTAATCTCCTCCCTGTCCACGCCCCATTTAAATATGCAAATTAATTTAAATAGGGCCTGCACCGGGGATTCCCCTCTCTACACCATCAGATTTACGTGATGAGTAAAGCAAAGAAACGCAATTTCATCGAGTCTGAGCTCGAAACTTCAAAACTATTAATAAATGAAGTGGAGACTCGACGAACTATACTATTTGGTAGCCTCTCATCGGGGATAAACACACACAAAAATAAATATGAGTGGGAGTGTGTGTGTGAGGCAGTGAACGCTTGTGGGATCGGAGGAGCGCACACTGCCTGAAATCAAGAAAAAATGGTCCGACGTGAAGGTGGAGGTGAAACGGAGGGTTCCGGCCCACCGCCAAAGTGTGACCACAACGGGCGGGGGGACAGGAGGGGATGATCTGACCCCCTTTGATGAGAGAGTGGCGGCAATTGTGGGTGGTACAGCTCTAAGCGGAGTTGTGGGGGCCCATGAAGGCGACACCGATCATCATCCCCAAGGTAAATGTGTTAAACTCAGAAATGTTGTCATACTGGTTGTAAAATAGGCTGCTCACATTACACATGCTCGTGCGTAAAGATGCCAGGATATAAACACATTCTCATGATTAATTACTTCATTTTTTTAATTATTATTATTTCTGAATAGTCGATGAGCCAGGAGAGGGCACCTCCACCAGAACCACACGCCCTGGCTCCTCCGGCTCCGCCAGCACCACGGGCCCCGGTGGCGACTCGTCAGCTGACGTCCGCCCGAGCGGCCGCGTCCTCAGTCAAGCTGTGCTGGAGTCACAGGAGGAAATTTTGAGAGCAATCCGTGCCATCAGTGATCGTCTAGATCAAATCATCAATGCACTTAGAGATATAAACGCAATAAATGCACTTAAAAAGTAAAATGTGTCCTTGCCTCTTTATATTGTTGAAATCAGATGTTGCCGGGCCCGGCATCCGGTTCCTCTGGTGGGGGGATGTGTTCTGGCAGTGGTATGCCATGGCGGTGTGCCACGTTGTGCAGGACACCACAGGCCAGCACAATGTTTCCTGTTCACAAAAACTCAGTTCATCCTGTGATGGCGCTTCTATAGCAACATGTGTGCTGTCAATAGCTCCGATTATATTAGGGAAACCGGCTCTTGCTGCAAATTGCGCTTTAATGGGGAGCGTGCCTATGTTCCCACAGCCCTATGTTCCCTCAGCCCTATGTTCCCTCTGGACTCTCTCTACCTATCTGGCCTGTCTAGCCTCTACCTGGTCTTTTTACTAAACTTAACCAACTCCTTTATTCATTGCCTAAACCCAACCAATGGTGGGACCAAAGGGCTGAGGGAACATAGGGCCTAATTTTCAGTGACAACAAAAGTTAGAAATGAGGGAACATAGGGCTGAGGGAACATAGGGCTGTGGGAACATAGGAATGACCCCCTTTAATGTTGGCCTGTTCAACAGCATTGTATGGGAATTTGATGTACCTGGATGACATTCTTATGATCCCGTCCCACACAGCTGGCAGGGGTCCGCCCACTATTCAGACATGCCGCTATTCCGACATGTCTCTATTTAGACATCCCGCTATTACGACATCCCTCTATCTAGACATGCCGCTATTCCGACACTTTTTGGTATCGCTAGTCCGACACTTTTTTTTTTTTTTTACAGCTGCGATACCCAGGCGCGTCTCTCTCTCTTTTTTTCTTTTCAGCATGCCTATCACTGGTTTGATGAGGGAGTGATGTTCTTAATCTCAACAACTCAACTATCAAGTCGCAAACAAAACTGACACACATGATAAACAAAGAGAACTATGCTGCAGTTTGTTTGTCAAGTTAACCTGTCACCTTCAGCACCACGGACAGCTCCGCGGCAGCTGTGAGCGTCTGGGCTCTGGGCTTAGGGCCTGGGGCCTCATTTATCAAAACTGTAAGTAAGCAGTGTAAAACTGCTGCTACTAAATTTTTTGCTTAGGCCTACGGCGAAAAGACACCCAAAATATTTACACCTTTTTCAGATCTATCAAACTGGGCGTGTTGTGTGCCGAATGTCAAAGTGTTAAGCGACATTTTGAAACGAAGCACGAGAAGACATTCAAAGACCAAGCAGATAAAGCCGAATCAATTAAGCGTGCTGTGTCCAGGTATGAAAAACAAACCAGCTCTCTCAAAGTTTTTGCTACGGCTCAAAATCACGCCACGGAAGCTAGCTATCGCATTGCTCATTGCATTGCTAAACATGTCCATATCAAATAAATAAACATAACATAACATGGAAAGCCCTTCACAGATGGCGAATATATAAAGGAGGCTTTTCTCAGTTGAACAGATACTCTTTTTGAAAACTTGCCAAACAAAGAAACAATAAAGACAAGGATAAAGGATATCCCCATGTCAGCTAGAAGTGTTCAGCGACGCATTGATGAAATGGCAGAGAATGTCAGAGTTCAGAAAACAGCTGGGTTGAATGATGCCACGGTGTTCAGCATAGTGCTTGATGAAAGCGTGGACGTGAATGACATCCCGCGTTTGGCAGTCATGGCAAGATACTGCGATTCATCTGTGAGAGAGTAACTATGCTGCTTGAAGCCCATGCCTGACACAACAAAAGGTGAAGACGTAGCCAAGGTGTTAACTGAACATTTTGAGGAATGAGGGATTAACATCAGGAAAGTGTTTGCAGTGACAACAGACGGCGCACCCTCTATGGTTGGGAGACAAAAAGGAGCTGTCAAGCTGATTGAAGAAAAAGTCGGCCACCCAATCATGAAGCTCCACTGCATAATACACCAGGAAAATCTGTGTGCAAAAATGTCTAATTCAGATCTTAATGAAGTTATGGCTACGGTGGCAAAGGTTATTAACTTCATAGTTAAACGATTTGCGCTGACACACAGACAGTTTCGATCCCTGCTCGAGGAGATGGACACTACAGCGCATACAAAGATCTCCCTCTCCACTCAGCGGTGAGATGGCTGAGCTGCGGAAAAGTTTTGGAGCGATTTGTCAGCTGCTTTGATGCTATCAAGGCCTTTCTGGCTGAGAAGGGCCAACATTATCCACAACTGGAGGACGAGAAGTGGATTGTGAAACTTATGTTTCTCGCGGACATTACGGGACACCTCAATGAGCTCAATCTCAGACTGCAATGTGCAGGACAAACTGTTTTGGACATGTTTGAGACATGGGCAGCTTTTGTCGGTAAACTGGCAATATTCTCAAATGACATTGCTTCCTCTACTTTCCGCTACTTCCGACACGTGAGAGAGCTGTCCGACGAGCGCAACATCAGCACAGTTGAAATCGCATCATACATGCGTGAGCTGGAGGCGGAGTTCTCAGCCCGCTTTGGGGATTTTAAAAAGTACGGACCAATGTTTTCTTTCTTGATCAAGCCCGACAGCTTTGATGGACACGATTTGGATGCAACTCTGATGGAGTGGATGGATATACAGGACATGGAGATGCAGCTGATTGAGCTGAAGAGCTCAACACTGTGGGTGTCAAAGTTTGCAGAGCTCCGAAAACAGTTGGAAACCACAGCTGTGCAGCATCACGCAGCCTGCATCCTCACATGCTGGACATCTGCACCAGAGAAGTTCAGCTGTCTCCGGAACATTGCACTGGCTCTCTTGTCAGTCTTCGGGTCAACATACCTTTGTGAGCAGGTATTCTCACACATGAAAAACGTGCTCAGCCCCACCCGCAGTCGTTTAACGATGGACCACTCTGAGGCATGTTTACAACTAAAAGTGACAAACTACAAGCCCCAGATAACAGCTTAGCCAAGCAAAGCAGGGCCAGGGATCACACTGACTGGTAGGCATCTGTGGATTTGTTTTAGCCTCAGCCCACACTAATTTTTTGTTAAACATGTTGCTGTTTGCCCATGTATGTTTTGATGCACCAGTCTGCATTTACACTCAGTGCAATATGTTTTAAACAAGGTTCTGAAAGCAGTGTTTTAAAATGAGATCCAGGTGCCTTTTGTGAATGGGAACATATATTTGAAATGTGATGTAATGTGGCCTGTGGATAGAATAAAATTTCAGGTATGTTGGAAATGTTCTTGTATTTTGTGTCATATTTTAATATTATGCTACTGTTGATACTGGCACAAAATTTCAAATTGGCACTTGGTGTCAAAAAGGTTGCCGACCCCTGCACTACACAGTTACAGCTCTACTGGACTCGGTTTAGGTCATTTTCCATTACAGCTGAGTTCTTCACAGTTCCTCCTCAGGGCCGCGTTGTCTCACTCTTTGTTCTCTCGTCAGCTCCAAACACACGTGCACCTCGTTAACTCAGGTGACAGAATAATAACAGTCTCAGTAGCTGCAGATCAGTGTGCGCTGCTGCCGGTGTGTTTTTAAACTTGGAGGGTTTGTTTTTTCTTCTCTCTAATAGGCCTATGTATTTGTGTATGAGAAACAGTGTCTCAGATGAAAAAAAAAAAAATCAGAAGGACACTCTGACTATAACGTAATCAATCAATGTCGGAAAAGCGGAATGTTTGAAAAATAATGTTTATGCAGCTACTCCGACAATTAGAAGTCTATGTCGAAATAGCGGCATGTCGGAATAGCAGCATGTAACCCAGCTGGTATGGCTCGGCTCAGAGTGGACTGGCACACTCCTGACCGGTCGGACCAGTTTCCTCTGGAAGGCTCCTGTTGCCAGAAACCCCAGAGTGGTCAGCACCTGTGTGGGCACGGACAACCCCTGGCTCCTGGCTGTGTCTCGTTCTAGGCCAGCTCTACGCACAGCTCCAGTATGAATACATACAAATCTTTTTTTTTCAGAATTTTGTAGACAGTGTAGTCCAAGATCTATCAGCACTGACTGAAGCATTTCCACAACAAAGTAGACTTCTCTGTGACTGATGAGAATCACTGAGATTTTTCCAAAGACATAGCCCTGTTCATTGTGGTGGTTCATGACAACAGCAAGCCCTTTGCTGTACTTTGTTCCTTTATTGCTGATACCTCCACAGATATCGAATCCTACATCGGGTAGGCTTTTGGTATTGGCTGGGGTCTACAAGTCCAGAGACGAGTCCACCCACAGCCTCTGGGATGAGCGCAGCGGCCGGGCAATCTTCCGGGCCACCATGTCCCACCGGAGGTTCCACCAGATCGGCATAGCGCCGCGCTTTGACGACAAGCTGCGAAGGCCAGCTCGTCAACGGGAGGACAAGCTGGCCCCAATCAGGTGCCTGTGGGAGATGTGGAGGTGTCGTCTCCCCCTCCTCTTCAACCGCTGCGCTGACGTCACCGTTGATGAGCAGCTCGTCGCATTCAAAGGGAGCTGTCGATTTAGACCAGGGGTACTCAAATACAAATCTTCAAGGGCCACAAAGATGTTTTTCAATGGCTCGAAGGTCCATTTATTGAGGTTGGTCAGGCCACATGTGAAATATTATACTGTAATATTCAAAAGATGTCCTTTTTTGTCAAAACAACAAAAATATGCACTAAAATAGAATTTCCATTTTTGAATAAAACAAGAAATGTGCCTTCAGTCAAATTTCGTTGAAAAAAGTTACACAGGAGGACTGACATTATGTGCAGCAGCCCCCATGAAGGAGGATCAGACCATAAATGTAGCCTACAGGACATAGATGTGGATCACCTGTGAAAACGGCGCTGGAAAAAAAATGAAATAAATAAATAAAAGAGGATGTCGCTGCTCTCCAGCCTGTTCACCTGCAGCTCCGAGGAGCTGTCAGGAGCTCTGCTGTTCCTCTCTCTTCTTTGTTTGGCTGCACTTTGTACAAAAGCAGTTCAACATTGGACGATCTAACCTCTATACGAGCGCGATCAGCTGAGACAGAGCACAGTGGATGTGGCACTGATCAGCTGTCACAGCGCACCTGTGTATTTAATGGCAAAAAAAAATCGTAGCGATCAATTTTTTTTGTTTTGCCGTTAAATACACACATGCACCGCCAGCGTCGTAAGCTAATCGGTTAACGAGCGTCGGTTATCGGCCAGTCTTTGGAGCTTTGGCTCAAATGGTGTGATGGCCAGGCGGACACACTGTTGCAAGTGTTCATTTGTGCACAATCTAGGCTCCTACAGCTGGCAAAGTGACAATATGAACTCTTATGATATGAACGCTTCAAAAACGCTTCAAAAACGAAAGTGAAACGACCCAGTAACAGGCTGTCTGTGTATCATTGGCATGGAGACAAGTCCCGATATACACGTGTTGATCCAACCAAAACACATACTGAAGAAATCTCTCTTTTTAAAAAAAAGTATATATATTTTTTTAATTAATTTTCAACATCATAATAAAACAAGGCAAAAGGGATGACAAGTCTGTATGTACATATTCAACCATACCTCTCACCAACGCACACACACACACACACACACACACACACACACACACACACACACACACACACACAATACATACAGACACACTCACGTAGTTACAAAACAAAACAAAAACAGAAACAAAAAGGGGAGGGCTGATGTATTACATTGTAGCATTTGACAACATGTCAAACATGTCAAACATGAATGTCCGTGCAATGTCCCAGTGTCCTTGAGTGTTCGTGTCAGCACTGCAGGTGATGTGACTGAGTCTGTTTACTTGTCGCTGTTCACGTGACGGGTGCAAGACCTCTGCAAGCATCATGTCAAGCGACAAAGTAAGTAACTAACAATGTTTATTTTAGTCTAATACCCCTTTCCCACTGGCCAAAAAACCCGTTTAAACCCGCTAACAATCGGCTTTTGGTGGCAGTGGGAAAGGCGCACCGAGCCGCATCGACGCGGTCAAACGACTCGGCAAGCGACGCGGGTTAAAATCGCCTTTAATCGGCTCGGCTCTGCTCGGCTTGCAGTGGGAACGCCAGACCCGCGTCAACCCGCTAATTTACGTGATGACACTGAACGTTACGTGACGCTACGTCATCGCGCCGGTCGCGTCTCATATCACGTACCAAAACAAAGCTCTGCTCCGCTCTGCTCTCATCCGAGACTGGGATCAAAAGATCAGAGAACACTGACCAAAAACGATAGAAAAAAAGAAAAGAAAAGAAGCTGTCGTGTTGTGCCGCGGACGTCCGTCATCCGGCCGCAGCAGACTCTCTGTCCTCCGCGGTCCTGGTGCTCCAGGTCAGCCAGCCAGAGAGTCTGCCTCGGCGGACGGACACTCCGCGGCGGGCGGCTGTGGCATGACTGTGTGTGTCTCTTGCACCGCGGATGAGAGCGGGGCGACTGGTTTATGCTCTGTCTGATCCCTCAGCGGGGGGTCAGACTCGGCTCATTTTGGTCAATGGGAAAGGGGCCAAATGCCGATTGTTAGCGGGTCGACCCGCGTTTAAAAAACCCGCGTCGACCCGCTAATTTTAGTGGGAAAACGGCTTAACTTTAGTACATTTCCTTGACAACATTAGCGTATTCATTTAGCAAAATGACAGTTGTACTGTAAAGTAAATTTACCTTCCACTGGCCAAATGGTCACTAAAAAATTTCACCAGCCACTTATCCATATTGTTTTGTGACTGGCGAGTGAAGCTGATAACGTGGTGGTATTTTATGAGCATTTAGCTTTGTGGCTGCAGCCAAATTCTGACTGTGCTAATTACCAACATAGTTAGTATTTTGGATAAAGCTTGCTAAAAAGCTGATAAGTAATATAATAAGGTAAGTGTGCAGTCACTATCATGTAACAGCATTCAATGTGTCAAGCTACTGAGATCATTTGTGAAACCATTTCCATCATAAGACAATATGAATGCTATGAATAGCACTGCGCCATAACAACGTAAATACAAGAAAAAGAGAAATGTCAATGTTGAATCTGAATAAAAATTACATCAAATAAAGTCATAACATTCCTTTGCAGGTAATACATTTATTCTTATTGTTTTTGTTTCAGGATTTTGAATTGACTCTGGAAGGAGTGGCACAGATGGAGGACACTTCAGAGGAGGAATATATGTACCTCAGCCTGCCCCAGAGTCTGATGAGTCATGGGAAAGTTTGAGACCAGGGGGGAGAGGAAGGGGCAAAGGAAGAGGTCAGGCTGAAGGTCGGGGAAGGACACGCTCAAGGGGTGAAGGCGGCAGGTCGTGGTCCAGAGCTCCTTCCAGGGCACCAGGGCGGCGGGGCAGGCAGCGCACCGGAGCTCTCAGGGAGGAGGACAGAGTCCGGCTCGCACAGCTTAGAGCTGCCAGTATAGCTGAGATGCAGGTTGGTTATAGCCATATATATTTGGTTATAAAAATCTTGTTATACGAATGATTGAGCATAGGAACACACAGACTTGAAATATGAATCTATCTAGCCATGTAAATGTATTTCCTTGATCAATTTCTAGACGGCTTTACAGCATCTGAGCCAGGAGGAGAGGGATGTCGTTCTACAGTCTGTGGAGACCCGCCTACCAGGGGTGATGCTGGACATCCTGGAGTTCCGGCAACAGACACCAGGACCACATCTTCCAGAGGGCAGCCTGCGTGGTGCACCTGCTTGAACTGCAGACACATGCCAACCCAGATAGAAAACCTGTGCTGTCGGCAGGCTCCGGACCAGTGTCTGAGCAGGAGTGCCCACCTGGAGATGTATTGCCTGGATGAGGGTATGCGGCGTCTGGTGAGGATGACGTGGAATGACATATTTGCTCTGGAGGACAGCCAAGATGTGGGCATTGACAACAGAGAGTTTCGGTTTGCTGCCTACCGCCAGTTCACAATCTGGCAACACGGGCGTCTGGGAGGAGGCAACCGGAGGCCGATACCAAGCTGCTGTGTTCTTTGCATCCGCGCAAAATTCCCTGACCCCTTTGGACACCACACAGGCTACAAAGAAACTCCATTTAGGGTGGCAGACTGAAACTTCAAACTGTTTTATTTATCTTTGACCACAATACCTCAATATAACCTTTTTTAGCTCAAGACTCCACTTTCAAAAAACGGAGCATTGATGGGCCTGGGATCAGCAGTGCGTCTCTCCCACTTAGGAGAATGTCGAAAAAATCCATCAGCAAACGGATGTGTTGGCCGCCACCGTGCACTATGGAGCAGACGAGCCTGGCCGAAGAGTGACCAATACAGCGCCAGTGATGAAGGAGGCATGCAACACAGTCATCTCTCAGGTGGAGCAGAGATTTTCACAGAGTGACCGCTTTGTCGCTGCAAAGCTGGTTGACAGCACGCTCTTCGCAGCATATGTCCAGTCATTCCCTGCATCCGAGTTTGACTGTGCTGTGAGAATATGGCCTGTTGGAACCCCGGACAAGTTGAAGTGTGAGCTGACCACTCTGTACCGCCACACAGAGCTTCATACTGGGAAGACCGCCTTGACGCTGTTAAAGTCCATCTATGACAACAACTTAGAGGAGGCTTTTGCTGAGACCATCACGCTGCTGAAAATGATTATTACTCCCATGACGACATCAGAGTCCGAGAGGAACTTTTCCACCTTGAAGAGGATAAAAACCTTCACCCGCAACACGATGGGACAGCCGCGACTGAACGCCTTGGCCATTGAGAGCCAGCTGATTCAGCAGCTACCCGACTTCACACCCAAAGTCATTGACAAGTTTGCCCAGAGGAAGAACCGCCGTGCCGCGTTTCTCTTCAAGTGAGGCCTCAGCTTCAGTGAGTGAAAGCACCGTTGTTGTTATTTTGTTGTTTTTTGCCTGACGTTGTGGTCTGTGTGTTGGCCATGTTCACATGTTTTATTGAAACAGAACAATATAGATTAGCAGCAGGATAATTCACATTTCTAATAGTAATTGTAATCCGCTATTGTTGTGCTGGTGGATCTGAAGAGGGCCGTAAGGTTGCTGTTGTTTTCATAAAGTTGTGGTCAGAATGGATCTGTCTATGCCTGTATCGATTAAAGCAACCTGTGTGCCACTTTGTGGCCTGCACTGGTATTGAGCTCTTTGATGTTCCCTCCCTGTTCTCTGATTTGCTCCGACGTGGAATATTCTATAGGCTTGTGTGATTGTTCTTCTTCCCTCCCTCCCTTTGACACACAGGCACGCTCTCTCTCTCTCTCTCTCTCTCTCTCTCTCTCTCTCAATTCAATTCAATTCAATTCAATTCAAATTCGCTTTATTGGCATGACAGTTAAAAGAACTATGTTGCCAAAGCATTAGTAATCAATGACACAGTACAACTCATGAATATATACAACAATATACAAATAAATAAAAATATACATAAAATGATTTACCCTATGCGTGTTTGAGAGCATGCATGTGTGTGCTGATCAAGTTCTCTCTCTCTCTTATACATAGTCTACATCACATGAAACAAAAAATAAATATGTGTGGTAAGATTGGGCATCATTAGACTGTTGCAAGTTGTTATATACTATATAAAACATACACATATTGTTCTTAAGTGATGAGAGTAACAAATGATAATAAAAAAAAAAAAAAATGATAACAATATTAAGTGACATCAATAATGGTTCTGATAGTAACAAATGATAATAAAAAGCAACAACAATATTAAATGACATCAATAGTGGTTCTGATCAGCATTCGTGTACTTTTCTAGTATCGTGGCAGAATGTTACATATTGTGCAGCTAATTTAGCAAATTGTGGATCTTCTCCCAGAAATACTTTTAACAGATCGTCACCTGTTTTCCCTTGGTATGATGGATCTGCTGCAGTTATCTTTTGTATGAACACCTCTCTCTCACTTTGGTACAGAGGGCAGGAGAGGAGAAAATGGGCCTCAGTTTCTGTTTCTCCTGAAGAACAGTGTTTACATGTTCTTAGTTCTCTGGGCTTCCACTCTTTCTTATGCCGACCTTTTTCCACCTCTAGTTGATGGTCAGAGAGCCTGTACATTGCCAATGTGTGTTTTTGTTTGGGATTTTGTACACTTATTAGATATTGTGCTGGAGAGTATTCTCTATCCAGTGAGCGATAACATTCCAATTTGTTGATGGTTTTAATTTCATTTTTCCAATTGTTAATATAATTTATTTTGTTCTCTTTGTCGATTGATATTAGGTGAGTTTTGGAGAGATTTTGGAGGTCTTCGATTTTGAGGTGGTAGGTTTCTCTGGTGTTACTCAGGGGGTCTGTCTCTGGGCAGAGGCTGTTACAGAGAAAGGCTCTGTGGTTATAGGAGTCAGGATCAGCTTGTGCTAAGTGCACCTGAAACTTAATTGACCTTTTAATCATGTGTAGAGAGAGAGGGAAGTGTCCCAGCTCTGCTCTACATGCATGATTTGGACAGTTTCTATGGACCTTGAGGATTTCTTTGCAGAACTGAAGATTAAATTTCTCTGTGGGTGTTGTGTCCCACGAGGTGTGCCTCTGTGTCATTAGAGGGCCCCACACTTCACTTCCATACATAAGTATGGGTTTTATTATACTGTTACATAATTTTAGCCAAATTGTAATTGGAGGATTGAATTTGTATAGTGAGCTTTTGATGCTATAGTAGGCTCTGCGTGCCTTATCTGTGAGGGAATTTATTGCTTTGTTAAAGCTACCGGATGCATTGATAATGATGCCGAGATAATTATATTCCATTGTATGCTGAAGTGTGGTCCCTCTTACCCTGAAAACATGTTTGGATTCCTGCAGCCTGGCCTTTTTTTGGAATACCATGACTTTGGTTTTGTCAAGGTTGATATCTACAGCCCAGTTTTGACAGAACGTCTCCAGCAGAGAGAGGTTCTGCTGTAGACCATGTTCTGTTGGGGATAGTAGAACCAGGTCATCTGCATACATGAGGAATTTGATTTCTTTGCCTTGTAGATCTAATCCTGGGCTTGGGGACTGTTCAAGAAGAGTGGCCAATTTATTGATATAAATATTGAACAGAGTAGGAGACAGGTTGCATCCCTGATGCACTCCTTTTCCTTGTTTGAAGAACTCTGTTCTGTTGTTTCCAATATTAACACAGCACTGGTTGTCAGAATATTTGGATTTGATTAGATTCTCTCTCTCTCTCTCTCTCTCTCTCTCTCTCTCTCTCTCTCTCTCTCCCCTACAGTAACCTTTCTATTAAGTGGTTTGTGCCCCACCAATTTTTAAAAACGCCACTGGATATATATAGCGAAACTCTCGTCCGTCACTATTGTTCTAATCCATCAGATCACATTTTCATTCTGCGTTTGTGGCCATCCAGCTCTCTGTTAACGGGGTCATTCCTATGTTCCCACAGCCTTATGTTCTCACATTTCTAACTTTTGTTGTCACTGAAAATTAGGCCCTATGTTCCCACAGGCCTTTGGTCCCACCATTGGTTGGGTTTAGGCAATGAAGAAAAGAGTTGGTTAAGTTTAGTAAAAAGACCAGGTAGAGGCTAGACAGGCCAGATAGACAGAGTCCAGATAGGTAGAGAGAGTCCAGTGGGAACATAGGGCCTAATTTTGAGAAGAATCTTAGAACTGTGGGAACATAGGCATGGACCCCTGTTAACACCTATATATTATTTAAATTTGTATACTTTTTTTTTTTCTTATTTCCTCAGATTCCTAGCCACCGGGAAAAGCTTTCGCAGCCGGGCCTTCCAGTATCGCCTGGGGAAGACCACAGTACTGGACTCTGTGCACATGATGTGCCAGGCTATTGAAAATACAGTACCATGATGGCTTCACAGTTCCCTAGGCTGACCGTCCAAAATCTGGCAGCTGTGTCCCTCCACAGTTGTTCAAAGTGGAACTTCCCCAACTGCATCAGGGCTATTGATGGGAAACATGTGACCATTACAGCACCACCAAATTCTGGCAGTCTGTATTTTAACTATAAAAACACCTTCTCCATCGTCCTACTGGCACTAGTAGACGCCGATTACTGTTTCATCAACGTCCAGGTTGGGGACTTTGGCAGGTCAAGTGGCACATACCAAAACTCCGATTTGGGAAAAGGCATGGAGGCCAAAACTCTGGATGTGCCTGAAGACAGTCCTCTGTCAGGATCTGGACAACAAGGTCCACTTCCCTACACCATGGTTGGCGATGCAGCATTCCCACTCAGACCCTACCTGATGAGGCCATTTCCGGGACACCACCTTCCAAGATGGAGGAGAACTTTTAATTCCAGACTGTCCTGGGCCAGAATGGTAGTGGAGTCCGCGTTTGGAATTCTGGCAGCAAGGTGGCGGGTGCTCTACACCAGAATCAACATGAAGCCTGAACATGCTGACAGTGTCGTGCTGGCTGCATGTATTCTCCACAATTTCCACAGCAACCCATCTGAAAACCAGAGGCAGAGGAAAGAAGGGAACACCTTGTTGATGCCAGTGCATGTACTGTACATGCTGTGAACACTTTTTGTGTATAGTTTGCTGTGTATTTTGAATTTAACACTTTGTTGTGCATAGACGGAAGTGTGAAATTTTGTTGCATTATTTTTCTACTGTAATGTCCTCTAAATAAATATTAATCAAATCCTTCTTTATTATTCATTATTTCAGGTAGATTATCATCAAACGTTTTCTAGACATTGGAATTGAATGCACTTTAAATTTGCTCCAAAATGATTTAACACACTATTAAACTTTGCAGAATGTATGCGTCATTGCCGAAATTGTCTTTTGGAATGTACTATTGTATTTTATTTAGGGCTGGGCAAAGATTAAAATGTTTAATCGTGATTAATCACGATTAATCGCATTGGGCCTCATTCACGAACCTTTCTTAACTCATTGGCTGCCAGCCATTTTCAGATCAGAGAGCCCCATACTGCCAGCCATTTTAGAGCATTTTGAACGATCTTATAAGACCCACAGAATATTGTGTTCTATGACTATATAAACACCGAAACTACCAAGAGAAAAGTAGACTCTCTTTGTTCAATAGGAAAAAAAAAGTTTGTTTCTACCTTTTTCCGTTCTTTTGTAAACAGCAGTAGAACATAGGCTGGTTTCGCCAAAAACAGCAGTTTTTGACCAAAACACTGAGAAAACGAGCTTTTTGTGGAAAGAAACATGTCAAGCAGAACAGTGACTTTGACGTTGATATTTTTTGCTTTAGTGACACCTCACACATCTGAACAGTGTTTTCCTTCTATAAAACAACAAAAACAACACTGAGAAAGGACTTTTGATGGCAAAATAATAATTTATTTACAAATATCAGTAAAAATGCATTAACTTTTTTGTATGTTTGTAGCTGTCACATGACCTCTGCCCCATGGTCGACCACTGCTCGATCCACCACCTGTAAATTATAGAAATATATAGAATTACCATAAAAATACATCTCTTATAGATGTAGTCAAGTGTGATGTGGAGTTTTTTTTTTTTTTTTAACCTTTCCGATCAAAGCGATCCGCCCTTCTCTAAGCAGTAAAAGTTAGCTCGCTAGCAAGTTAGTTTATTTTATTATTTTTACCATTGATGTATTATATTATTACCTTCATGTCTTTCTGGAGCGTGGGGATGCTGCTGCTCCTGGTTGATCCGGACGGAATCGCTCGGGTCACGTCCACCGAGCCGTCAGTTGAGCTGGGCTCTGGTCTGTGGTGACGCACCGTCAGCTGCTGATTCTCACCGGCCGCTCGGCCCGGCTTGATCGTCGGTGTCGGTCGTCGGTGTCTTTTTCAATGATCTCCGTCATTTTCTCACGATCGCGACCCTCTTCCTCTCCGAACTACCGCGACACACACGGTACATAATGTGCCGACGTGCGGAACACAAGGCTCCGTGCATAAGTTTCTTTAGCATATCTCTTGTCATCTCGCTTCTTCTTCTCATACCGTAATACATGCTGATCTCTCATCCAAAGAGGGCACTGCTGCCCCCTACAGGCCGCTACACATCTTTACACTAGTTTACAAGCCTGATATTGATGGACAAGCTCCGCCAGACCTTCCTCCAGCCCTTCCCGTTGAAAAACGCAATTGACGTCTATCGACGTCAATGGCAGTGAACGGTTGTAATTAGATTGACGTCTATAGACGTCAATGGCAGCCAATGAGTTAAGAACAAATTTGTTCTTAAGTCCTACTTACGAAGTTTTTGGCATTCATGAATGTTTTCTTATCCTGAATTTGTTCTTAAAGGACAATTCCAGGCGAATTCAACTCGGGGGGTGTATTTTCCTAACATTTTAGGTCTAAAAGAAGGAATCTGAAGATTTTCAGTTTAATCGCTCCTGTTTTGCGGTAGTTGCGTCTGTCCCCGCGTCGCCACAGCAGCAATGAATGGGAGTGGATGTAAGTTCCGCTGTTTAGGCTGTTTCCATCCCTCAAAGCCGCATTTTTTTTCCACAGATAGCGTTAGATGGCTACTCAAACATGCACCGAGAAGTTTATTTACTCCAAGCAAGCCGACATGTTTGTAAAACTAGATCTAATTCAAAGTCTCCCGGAGTCTCGCGCGAGACCCAGTTGCCGTACGCGGTGCATTCGGGCACAGTGGGAAAAGCTACCGTTTGTGTCATAAACACAGGAATATCAACTCTTTACTTGCTTCAAGTAAAAAAAACTTTTCGGCGCATGTTTGAGTAGCCACCTGACGCTGTCTGTGGAAAAAAATAAACACTTCAAGCAAGTAAAGAGTTGATATTCCTGTGTTTATGACACAAGCGGTAGCTCCTACTGCGCCTGAATACACCGCGCACTGCAACTTCGGGCTCGCGCGAGACTCCGGGAGACTTTGAATTAAATCTAGTTTTACAAACATGTCGGCTTGCTTGAAGTAAATAAACTTCTCGGTGCATGTTTGAGTCGCCATCTGACGCTGTCTGTGGAACAGCTGCTGATATGATGTTTTTCTCCTAATTACGGGTTGCAACAGTGCACTCACTGTAAGTGTTCACACTACACACAACTGTTTTTTTTTTCATATGTGATAATATGATGATATTTATGATGGCACATGTGAGTGTGGTCTCTCTGATAACAACCGAAGAGCTGCATCCACTGCTGACGCTACTAAATATAAATATAAAAATATAAACTAAATATAGGCTAAGCCTTTTGTTTGTTTCTTTGTTTCATTCCTGCCACAGTAGCGCCACTTCACTACTTAAGTTCTTTTTACGTTTGGAGTCTGGTGCTCCCTCCCAGATTTTCATTTGAGCATTTCAACTTTCTTTCTCACTTCACCTTCTCTGCTCAGTGCCTGTGGGTGCTGTGTGCACACGGCCCTGCAGTCTCATGCCCTTTTATGGGCATTGATGGGGCCGTTACCAATGCTAATCCTATGTTAATTAGACTCACCTGGCACACACCCTCAACTTACGAGGAGATGGCATAAGAACACAGCTGCGAACAATTCTGAGGCTTCCGAACGCGTTGATGAATCTGACGTAGGGTTTTCTTAAGGAACCTCTTAAGAAGATATAGGTGAATGAGGCCCATTGTGCGCAAAATCCAATAATGAATTCAAAAGTAGTGTGAAATGCACGCAAAAGCAGATAATTCATTAAAATATATATATATATATATATATATATATATATATATATATATATATATATATATATATATATATATATAAAATTATTTACACCAAGTGATATCAGTCAAACCAAAGTTGAGTGGCTTTGACCAAGGAGATGAGACATAACAAAACAAATGTAGCTCAAAAGGGGGGCATTTCTTTACTTTTGCAAATGAACTCTTATTTCAATGTACTGCTGAACGGAAAGAAAGAGCTGTCAACCACTCCTAGTCATAGCGCGGGGGGAGGGATATTATTCTATAGTGAAAAATAGACTCATTCATGAAATTTTATGGAGAATTTTACAGGAGGGCACAGCGCACATGCCCCGGTAAAAAGTGTCCGACGACTCTGACCACTACACCGCAGCAGCCAGCAACAGACTTTTACAAAATAAAAGCATGTGAGCAACATGCGTTAATGCGCAATAAAATAAATGTCAGCATTAATAGTTTAATGAGTTAACGCAATAATAACGTGTTAACTTGCCCAGCCCTATAAATTACATAATACATACATATTTTGTAATTGAAGGAAGTTATTTATACTGAAAGACTTTTTTCCTGTGCCATCTGCTTCCTAAGGAACTTCTTCAGACCGTTCCAGGAGTACCACTATGCTGCCTACAGACTCTACATCTTTTGGCAGCATGGCGCCGTCGGGCAGGGAAAGCGGTTGGTCATCCCCAGCTGCTGTGTGTGGGCGATCAGGGACCGTTCCCCTGATCCCTACGGGCAGTACACAGGCTTTGTTCCTGGTCGCTAGGATGACCCTCACTGTCTCACGGATCAAGAAATTTATTTCGCCATTTTGTGCCAAGTCAGACTAAAAAGAGTAATAAAAGGTTTTAAAGTTTAAAAGTTTGAAAAAAAAAAAAAAATTCAAACAATTCAACAAGTAGCCTATAAATAAACAATATTGACGGGCAAAAACACAATTTAAATACACAATTAAATAAAACTGCCATGTTGTCTTGTCAGTGGTGTGCCAGGTGTGTTTATTTAATATTAGCCATTGTAGGTTGTGGCCCCTGCTGGGGGGCTGGGGCTGACCTCCAAGGAAAGGCATCAGGAGTGTCCCGGGTCTTTAAGAAAAGAAAACATCTTTATTGTTCATATTCTAAAAATACATGTGCTTAAATCTTTTGAAAGTCTTCTGGTGTGTGAGTAGCATAAGGTGTAAAACAAGTTTTCCCACACACCAAGACCTTGCTTGGCTTGCATGAGCAGGAGTTCTTCCACTGGTGGTGGTGGAATGGGAGTGAGAAGGCCAAGTCTCCTCGGGTCGTCTGTCCGTAGGTTACACCCCGCCTTTCCGACAATAGACTTCCATTCATCGTAATAGCGGGGTTTTCTATTTTTTCTAAAGACCCCGCTATTCCGAAAAGGCTATTGGGGGAAAACCCCAGTGCGCAGTGATCCTTTTTTCCTTTTTGGGGTCGAAACGGATCATGTGCATAATTAACTGCAAAACAAGCAAATAGCCTACTTAATATTAATGACATATATGCTAATGTTCATTATGCTTCTAGCCTGTCTAGCCTCTACCTGGTCTTTTTACTAAACTTAACCAACTCCTTTCTTCATTGCCTAAGCCCAACCAAAGCATCTCCCTCAGTCAGCTGTCAGCACGAGCGGTGGCTGCTGCAGCCTCGCGCCCCTGTGAGCTCAAGCCGGGTTCAGCCGCGCCCGAGCGGAGCAGGGGGGGGAGAAGAAAAGTGTATTTCTTTTACTGTGTGGGAGATCTCCAACAACGGAGTCGGGGAGAAAGCAAGTGGGACAGATCTGCCCAGTCTCTGAGCAGCGCACGTTTCACAGACAAGCCGCAACACAGAATGTAAACAACGTCACGCGGTTCAGCACCTTGGACAGCTGCGGGGGGAGGGTGTCGGAACAGCGGTGTTTCGAAGTGGGGGGGCTTCGGAACAGCGGGGTGTCGAAGTGGAGGTGTGTCGGAATGGAGAGCTGTCCCCCTGTCCGTAGGGTCCTCCATCGAGGCAGCCCTGCATCTGCTGCCAGTCTCCGGGCCTACGCACAGGTGTGTGCGTAATGAGTGTGTAAGAACATTCCCACGCAAAGTATGGAATTTAGCAACTTGGACTTGTGCTTAGGAACGTGTGTAAATTTAAGCACAACTCTGACCATGCGTACACAAAAAATCTAGTGGTAGTGAAACTACAAATAGAACGCATTAAGGAGTCACAGTGTTCAGACTTCACACACGTTCCCTGTTTCCTAATTAATAAAAGTTCTCAATTAGTAGTTTAGCAGACATTTTGAATGATTGGTGTGACGAGCTATAAAAGACAGCTTTTTTATTTCTCAGAGTGATCTTTCCTATGACCCAACAGAATTAACAGCAGTTGTTACTTTCTCCTACGCAGCATTTTTTTCTTTTGTTGGTCACACCTGCATTTAGTATTTTTTGGTTTGTTTCAACTTCTCCTACAAGTACCTCAATCTCGGTATCAGATAAACTCCTCTTCTTGCCCTCCTTGCCATGATTTTGGTGTTGGGAAAAAAATCCATTTACGCATTATTAAAGGAATTGTTGCTACCATATGTGTGGTGGCCTGGGAAAACCCTTCACATGGTGGGATTTTGACATTTTCATTTTTTGATATTTCCATAAACTAGAAGTTTTCAGCCATTCATAACTGTTTGAATAACTGAGATAGCCCTTTCAGATCAAAAGTTATGGGCATTTTAATCTATTATGACCAACAAACTGAAAAGTGAGAAAAATGGCTTTAACTAGAACGTTGCTGTTTTAACCCTCTAAAGACGAGTGTTTTACAAAACATTAAACAACTTCTGAACCGTTTATGATAGAGATTAGCTGTAAACTGTATCTGAATCGTGTGATTTTCTGCTTTCCGAGGGTCCCTGAATGGTGCCTCTGTGACAAGAAGGGACCGTATAGGGTGCGTGTAATCACGTGGTACGGGAACAGACGCTAACCTAGCATAGCATCGATGCTAATCCGAACGTAGCATCGGCGCTAAACCGAATTTATCATCGGCACTTGCACAAGTTTTACAAAACATCAAAAACAAAAATAAAACCTCCCGAACCGTTTATAATGAAGACGAGCTATAAAAAAGCATCTGAATCGCGGGATTCTCTGCTTTCCGAGGGTCCTTGAATGTTACCTCAACAATAACAACGGACGTCCTCTCCTCTAGCGCTGCTGCTGCAGCTCAGCTGTGCTGTGGCTCAGCTGGAAACGAAACGCTCTACTCGCCATAAAAACATAAAAATAAGTACTTTCTGTTTTGTTTTCATAAAATATTTATTCACCACGATGTAGTAGGGAGTTCAAAGTACCAGAATCACACAAAATATCAAAATCGTGGAAATAGTACTTTTTCACCTATTTTGGCTATTTGCCACAATCGAACGTCCGCGACATCCGACGGGTTTTCCCAGGCCGCCACACATATATGGTCAATTGGAGGCGTTTCTGAATGCAAATGACCCTAACCATGCATGGTAGTTAGGAACAGGTGGGATTTATCATCACTGATTACTTACTAATGTGCGTACGACCGGTGTCCGCATGTTTGATAATTTTTTGTACTTAGACACATTCTAAAGGGGTGTTCACACCAAACGCGATGAACGCGATTTTTTCGCACGACAAATGAGAATCCGTCGCACTATCGCTCGTGTTTTGACGCGTGACCTTTTTGTGTAAATTCGCGTCATCGCGTCCCCCCTCCCTTCCCCTCTACTGTCAATCCAGCTAACAGGACGGATGTAAAAATGTGTTGAGACACAGAAAGTGCACTCATTTTACCTAGGCTTGACAATGGACGAGGTGAAGCTGATCCTTGACGTCCTGGTCCTGGTGTAGCAGGTAAAAAAAACTCCTCTCAGCCCCGCTCGTATCGCGGCCGTTGTACAGTACTTCAGACTGACTGTTGCTGAGTTTGAGGACTTGCTAGCAGCTAGGGTTGTTGCCAGGATCTCCAGGCAGGACACCAAGTAAAGTTACAGGCGCTTAATTTCAGCTGCAGAGTGCCTGTCCATCTGTCTCCGGTGAGTAGCAGTCGGTAGCAGTGTAATGTTGTGTCAGAATCTCAACGCTGATAGGATGTCGCGTCACGCGATGTTGCGTCAAAAGTTCGGGGTCATCCCTATGTTCCCACAACCCTATGTTCCCTCAGCCCTATGTTCCCTCATTTCTAACTTTTGTCGTCACTGAAAATTAGGCCCTATGTTCCCTCAGCCCTATGTTCCCTCATTTCTAACTTTTGTTGTCACTGAAAATTAGGCCCTATTCCCACAGCCCTTTGGTCCCACCATTGGTTGGGTTTAGGCAATGAAGAAAGGAGTTGGTTAAGTTTAGTAAAAAGACCAGGTAGAGGCTAGACAGGCCAGATAGACAGAGTCCAGATAGGTAGAGAGAGTCCAGAGGGAACATAGGGCCGAGGGAACATAGGGCTGAGGGAACATAGGCACGCTCCCAAAAGTTCAATATTTTCAACTCGGGCGTTGGCGCGATGTCGCATCTAATCGCGTCTGTGCATTGACTTGACAGGTAATCTCGACGCGCGACAACGCAGCATCGCGTTTGGTGTGAACACCCCTTAAGTTTCATTCCTACATTTTCTTTGTAAAGCCTCATGACCCTTTCATGCTTTACACTTTACATTTACCTTCCACCAGTCAGTCAGGGTTCCAGGGTGCCATTCCGAACGTCTACTTTAATGTGTCGGAATGCCGACCCTTAATTATTTATGGAAAAGGGGTGCCATTCCGAACCTGAAAAAAGTCCGCCATTAAAAGGTTGAAGGCACTGGGTACACACATTGCATTGATTTCGTAACGCAGTGGTTAGAGCATCTGCCTCCAGTGCAGGAGATCAGGGTTCGACTTTCGGAGGAGCTGCATATTAGCAGAGACTTTCTTGGCCTCTACCAGATATTTTTACTAAACTTAACCAACTCCTTTCTACATTGCCTAAACCCAACCAAAGCACAGAGCAAGGACATCAGACTCGCCCCTGGGACATGATTTTGAAAAGCCTCGAGATCTGCAGTTGATCTGTGCAAGACAAAGTGTGTACATAGAATCAGATCCAAAGAAAGGCTGACATATTGTTGTGTTGTGTAAAATGTAACTAGAGAATGCATTTACTGAAGGAAATACGGGTGAATGCTGAAAGTTGAATAAATTGTTGAAACTGCTGAATTAAGTGAAGAAACTTCTGAATCAATCTTGAAGAGATGACACAATATATGAAGAGTATGAAATGGTTGGAAATTATTTGAATTGTCGAAGATCAGTATGAAGAAATTGAAAGGCTAAAGTCTACTCAGATTTATTTAAAACTGACAGTTTGAAACACGCAACACTTCCCACGTTACCTAAAGGTGAGGTATTTATGTACACTTTTCAACCAAAATCGGGTCCTTGAGAGCCTCATGAGCCACCGAGCCTCTCTCCAGCCACTCAATGGTGGAGCTGCTCTCTAGCACCTCATGTTGGCACCATCCCATCACCCATTCATGCTCATTTGCCACGTGGTGGATGAGGCCAAGCCACAGTTTCTGATGAAAATAATTTATAATTACAAAATAAGAAACAGTTATCACACAGACGCAAATTTATTTAGATGACTCAAACTAGTCACTCATTGTGTCCTGTAAATATCATCCAGACCAGGAATTCGTCGAATGTTGTGGCCTTGTTGCACGCCCACCAAAAATGGTTGATGATATTGCGTACCCAAACCAGCGATTCTGACTCGAGACTAGTCAATCAAGTCTCAAGTCGCCATACTTTCAACTTGAGTCACCAATCGAGTCCCTCACCTCTGCTGCCTGGAACCTCGACCGGTGGTATGTCTGTGTCCTCTGGGATGTCATGAACAGTTTCATCTACATCTATGATGGGCAGACTTTGGATGCACAGAGGTGACTGTAATGCTCCACCCTTCCTAGCAATGTATGAATGGGGGGAATAATGAATAAACCAATAACTTTTTTCTGGTTTAAAGTGCTGTTACAGCATGCTCAATCAGGGATGCTTAAATGGCAACATTCACTCAACTTCTTCTAGCCAAAGTAAATATTAGAGTGCACTCTATTAGACACTCTGGTAAATATGTGCTCCGGCCACAGACTGTATATAGACTGTATATACCTGCGGATCAGACCGGGTCGGGTCTTTGAGAACAATGAAGCAGCTTAGAAACTGTTTAAACGGGCGATCGAAGGCTTTGAGAGGTTTTGTACATTCACAAGAACTTGTAGAAAATTGAAATAGACCCGACTCTGTTTGAGCCTGTTTGAATCCATCTCCTCTGGCAAATCGCACCATAAAAACAAGGAGTTTGACTGATAGTTATCGTTAGCCGTTACAGCTAAGTAAACATAAAAATTACCTTACCGATCAAGGAGAAACATAGCCATTTCCGCGTGCGTTCTAATGCCATTGAACTCTTTTATCTCAGTCCATCGACTCAATGCTTGGCCTATATTGACTTATGTTTTTGCCCGTCTCCAGTCACTCAGCTGCTGGGACAAATAACGCCCCCTTCGTTGAGGCTCCGAAGCAGCTGCAGGATTGGCCATCTCCATTTCACCCAGTGTCAGCCTAGCTGCGCCGAACAACAGACAACACTGGCAACCCGCAATGCCCGCCGCTATTGGCTGGAATGATGTAAACAAAACGTGACAGAAAGATTGTCAGACAACGTAAATATATTTTTTAATGGAAAAGCAATACATTCATTCTGTACCCCTCAAAATGCCCCGTGGGTGTATTCTTTTTTTCTTTTCTTTTTTTCAATATAGCTTTTAATAAAGATTCTACATATTCAACCTTTAAGGCAGTGCTGTAAAATGATGGTAGCCACACACAAAAAATGACACTTTGGGCACAATTTGGACATTTTAACTTTTGTTGCCAGCGTTTCAGACATACTTTGCGGGCACTACAAATTTACACTGTTATACAAGCTGTACACTGACTACTTTACATTGTATCAGTGTCATATCTTCAGTGTTGTCCCATGAAAAGATATAATAAAATATTATATGTGTACTCACTTTTGTGAGATACTGTATATCTTGTCAGTGACTTCTGCTCCAACTGCGAGTTCATCTGTTGATGCCAGGAGTGCATTTATGTGTGTCTGAAGCTTAATTCTCTTCTTCTTGAGTTGGTCAACTTCATCTTTTTTTTTAGTATTGAAAATACAAACTCTCAATGAGGACAACAACAACAACAGCAATACACATGAAAAACAGGCACGGTGTAGAGTGCAAACATAACAGTAGGGGAATCATGAAACAAAAAGGTAAATAATAAATAAATCAAGGCAAATAAATAAAGTACAATTTCCCAGGTATACACGTTCGACATAAAAACAGAGCAACAAAAGATAAGTTAAATTTAAATATAGTTTAGAAGAGAAGGAGACGAGAAATATTTAGACTTAATTTTTTTTGCATACTTGTTTGTCTTTTTAAGGGATGAAAAGAATAACTTAAACTCATTAATGAAACAAGAAAAGGAAGGTTTAGAGTTCCTCCATTTTGCACAATGGATATGATATACCAAGAGTATAGTGTCAGAAACAGCCACAGTTAGATCTAAATAAAAGAGAATATCATATAAGAGGCAGTACATCTTTAATTTTTTAAAGCAATCCAATTATATATGTCACACCAAAAAAGATGTTAAGTGGGACACAGAAAAAAAACATATGCTCTAGTGTTTCATCTTCTTCATTACAGAACGCACATTTATCCACCTCATAACCAAATCTTTTCTTAAGAAATTCTGCCACTGGATACATTTTGTTTATAAGTGTGTTTCTTTAACTTTAGGTGAAATAGGCCATTTGATAAATTTCGAGTGTGCTTTGTCTAATGTGTTTGAAGTAACAGAATCAGATCCCTGCCAAATGACCCTTCTGTCATAATCGTGAAACATTTTAGCTTTCAGAAAACTTGTAATAAATTTGTTATTACATTTTTCCCCCCGTCTGGTCAACTTCATCCTGCACGGCCCTCCATTTCCGTGTTTGCCGTACAGTAATTGCTCCTCCTCCTTCTCCTCCTCAAGGTACAAATGGTATCTCTGTAGTGCAAAGCGTGCAGACTGAAGTAGTTGTTTGGTCATCTGTACCTTAGCTACCCCACCCACATGGTGCAAGTGGTCTACAATTACCCGCTGGGCAATCAAGGTTCTCTCCTTCATGTTTTCTCAACCATGTTCTTATTAATAGAGAGCCCTCGTTCTACAGGAGCCTGGCCATGGGACAACAGAAGAATCTTCTGGACAATTTCCCCACAGATCTCTGAATTGAAGCTGTTGGCCAGCTGTGCACAGAAGAAGGTGTCCAGTCTGGAGTGGGCAAAGCTGTCAGGCGACTGGAGAGAAGATGGGGAATGCGCATTGGAGGGAGGAGAGCTTTTGTTGCAATTGATGAGAGCAAATTCCAACACAAAAGAAAGGTACCGTTTGTACTGCTTGCTTTGAATAGTAGATTACATCTGAATTACCATGGCAATATAAATATCTATTATCAGCCATTGGTATTGTGATGTAAAAATGTCATACTGTTTCATCTCTAGTATATGTACCATGATCATGAGGGTGAATCTAACATGCATCATTATCCGACATCAATGACACATTTTGGGTGGAATACATTACATTATATGACATAATTATTTTTCAGTACGGACGTGGACGACGAGGACACACCTGGTGCAGGCGCTCATGGGTCTTTGGCATGCTGGAGGTGAAAAGGTCCAGAAGATGTCCCATCTTGAAATTAGTGAAAAATCGGTCAAGGAGGCAGTTACTGCCTATAATACAAAGGTATATTAGACCAGGTGCTGAGGTGATCGGTGATTGGTGGAGGGCCTACCATAGTTTATCCAATCAAGGGTACATTCACTATCAGGTGAATCACCAGAGACACTTTGTCCACCCAGGGACTGGTGCTCACACCCAACACACACTTTGCCACTTCTGCATAGTGTAGCACAGATATATTTGTGCGCTCAGGCATCATCTACTCCCTCTGAAAGGGTATTCAGTACAGCAGGAGATACCATAAGTGCAGAGCGCTCAAGGATCCTCCCAGAAAAAGCTGATATGCTTGTATTTTTGCATAAGAATTGTTGAATTCAGTGTACTACCACTTTGGCAAGCTTAGCTTGCAGTAACTTTTTCTTTTCATACATATGTCCACTGTTTCATTTACCATTTATATCCCTTTCTAGAAAAGGAGTGTTAAACTGTAATTTACTGACATTTGGTTTATTTGGTAACATGTACATTTGAAAAAAGGTTATCAAGACCTAAAGTGTATGTCCACTTTACTGCATTTACAATTTCCTTTTTAAGAAAAGGATTAAGTTGTAATTCCTTTGTTTACTTTTTATTTATTGTATCTGTCTAATTTATTTTCTTTCTATGTATGTTTGAATTCGAGCAAACATTAAAGTGTTACTTTTCGAGCAGAAGACTGTGTAGAACTCCTTTTTTGTTACTCAATGAACTACTCAGGAATTGTTAAGAGAATTGATAAGGAATTGTATCGATAGGCAGAATCGACAATGGCATTGATATTGATAAAAACGTATCAATTCCCACCCCAAGTGAGAAGACCACGCCTCACCTCCTCCCGCTTCAGAGAGGTGTGGCCATGTCAGAGGGGACACCTCAGCTGACCACCTGGCAGACAGGACCCTGCGAGGGTAAGCTAAAGGAACAACACGCCTACTTCTGGCAAGTCCAAGGTCAGCTGCTTGTCACAGGACTTGAGTGGTGTGACTTTGTTGTGTTTGCTGAGGAGGACATGCTGATCCAGACTCAGAGACTCGGACCATAACAAGTTTTCTTCAGCGCATCATGACACTGGAGTCTGTAAACACACAAGCGGAAGAAGTGCACTGGCTCTCTGAAATACTACTTTGTGTCAGGTAACATTTAAGCCGTCACCTCAGCCACCGATCAGGTTGTGGCAGAGTCACTGTGGCTGAAGCGCTGGTTGACAAGTTTCCATGTCTGAGGGAGCTGGGATGGTTTGCAGGGTTACATGGCTGGCAACAGCGCAATCTGGAGAATACGCTTACCCGGAAATCTAAGTCAACACATTGAAGAGGAAGCATCCGGCTGATGCAGACCCAGTAAAACACGTGAAAAAGCCCCAAAAAGCTGAAGTAAATTACCTACCTCCACATCCTATTGGCGACACATTGGAAAAGACGAAATGAGTAAACCCTTATAAAGCCAGAGAGTCGAAGTGTAGGACCCTCTGTGAGTGTGTTTAAAGAAAGGTGGCTAGCTTTATTCAGTGAGGCTCAGGTGAGAATGTTTGATCATTTTCCCGCCAAGAAACATTCATGTGTTTCCTTGGAGATCTGGTCTGTCATTTAAAATGTCCTTTTTTGTCCCTTTACTTACTAACTAGATTGAGGAAGAGTTCCGCTGACGACATGCGGACCTACAACCCAGTCGCCAGAATAACATTGTATGTTTCTGCTGATTTTACTTTTTTTTTTTTTTTTACAGTGGGACTGTTTTATTAGATGTATTTCTGATTTAATAAAAACTACATGAAATTGATTGTGTATCCCTCTTTCATATTGTCATGATTAGTAACTGTTTTATAAAAACACATTAGTCTGTGATATGGGCTTAATATCACAGTAAAGGAGTTCTGAGCGCATACCATGGCCTGTCGTGATGTATTGCTTAATTCATACTCCAGTAGAAAGTGCAAGTTAATAAGCAATGGGCTACTGCGTTCTTATGGTGATCTGTCCCACATGCGTTCTCCCCCACTTTGTGGTGGGAGATCTCCCACACAGTAAAAGAAATACCGTAGATGACCATTTAGTAGCCCGGGCGTTTAATAAGCTAAATCGACTTGGAGCCCAGGCGTTTATAAGAACCAGGCGCGTATTTGCAACAGGCTACAATTTATTTTTGCAATGAGCAGCACCAGACCATCATGCAAAGAACAAGGATTTCACCATAGGACCACTGGAACAAAACTACTTTTTTCCCCGACACATGTTTATTGACATCAGACAATAAATATAAAGACAGTTTGTCTGTGTTACGGCGACACAGGGAGCTGATCAGATCAGTGTTATGAACGATAGCGGGAGGAGGGAAGGTGGGGGGTCGATCGCGGTCATTTCAACACTGTACATTAGCGCATTTATCTATTTGTCTTTGTCATCCAGCGCAACCTGTCCCGCTAGCGCGTCTGTGTGTGTGTGTCTGTGTGTGTCCGCCTGCATGCGAGAGAGAGAGCGAGAGGAGGGGCTGACTGACAGAGGTAGGAGTCGCTGTTGAAAAAAACTTTTTTTTTCTGTGCAAGACTGGTAAACACTTAATCGCCCGGGCGTTTAATTGAACCGGCGTTTATTATGCCAAATGAGCTCGGACCCCGGCGGCTATTAGAGCACAGGCGCGTATTTGCACGCGGGTGATTATTTGGTCATCTACGGTACACTTTTTTTTCTCTCCCCGCTCTGCTCGAGCACGGCTGAACCCGGCTTGAGCCCACTTCACAGGTGTGAGCCTGCTGCAGTCGCCGCTCCTGCAGACTGTCAAAAAAGACATGTCTTTGCTTGGCGCTTTCAGAAAATAACCAGGGTGAGGGTAAGAAATCCCACTGTGTGTGTCAGGGCGTATCAGACTGTGTGATTATGCACAGATCGGTTTAACGCATTGGAGAAATTTCATACAATTCCGGACATTTAACATGATAAACTAATTTCATTTCAACATGGCCATCTGCTTAGAGGATTCAGCTGAAGCATAATGAGCGTTATGTCATTAATATGAAGTATTTGCTTGTTTTGCGGTTAATGATGCACATGATCCGTTTGACATCAAAAAGGAAAAAAGGATCAATGTGCAGTCTCCGTTTACTTTCTGATTCCGTCTGTCCATTCGGAGTGGGGGGGTTTCGGAATGGAGGGTTTTCCCCAATAGCTTTTTTGGGAATAGTTGGGTCTTTACAAAAAATAGGAAACCCCGCCTTTATGAAGAGTCTGTTTTCGGAACGGCAGGGTGTAACCGTAAATCAACTCTTGTATTGTGTGGTGACTTATTTTAGAACAATGTACTAAGTCAGTAAGTTTGTACAATGTATGTGTATTTTTTACTTCATGTGTAAATGTGGCCATGACGAAGTATCTTTCACTAGGTGACTTTTTTTTAGTATAGTGTAGCCTGGTAGAAAGATCCTTCAGTAAGCTGAAGCTTATCTAAACATACCTTTGTTCGAGTATGAGCAATGATCGCCTGACCCAGCTAGCAGTGATCTCTATTGAAAACAGTGTGGCACGGTCTATTTCATTTGATGCCATTCTTGACAAATGGGCGAGTGCAAGGGCACGACATGTAACAATTTAGTGGTAACACTGATACATAAACTGTTGTTCAGATGTCATCATTTCATATTTCCAATACAGAGCCACTGCTGTAGGTAGTTGCGCCCAGTTGCACAAAGTGTGTATAGGTTAGGGTTTATTTACACGTGTACCATGTCGTATTTGTACTATGCTATAAAATGGCACTTGTATTGCTTTCTTTCTTGTTGTTATTTTGTTGCTTTCTCCTATTGTTGTTGTTGATTTATCTTCTGAATGTATGTTTATTTCTTGGGGAGGTGCTTTTTATAAGCCCATTATAGGGTTTTTTAACCTCTCCCGCACTTACTATTCTTGTTTCATTTCTGTTTTTTGTAATTTTGTAATAAAGATCCCCACGAGGCAGCATCCGGTGGATGTTTGTGAAGTGGATGGATAGATGTAAAGTCTCCCTGTTCTCCACCATCCACCCAGTGTACAGTGGAGACACAAGACGGGTGATGGCCACAACAGAAGATCTCTGTCCCCAGGCCCACCACAGTCACCGAGTACAATAAGTACATGGGAGGTGTGGACACCTCCAACCAAATGACTGTCCACCACAAAACCAGGCGGTGGACCACCACTGTTTTCCAGCATTTGGTCGACATTGCGGTGACTTGCTCCTTTGTCATCCACAAGGATCAGGCCTCCAGCATGAAGCAGAAGCCACTGACACGCCAGGCTTTCCAGGAGGAGCTTGCTGCACACCTCCTAGGAGTTGCCAGAAGACCCGAGGTCAGGACCAACACTACCTGTACCCACAGGCAGCAGACAGACGAGGGCTCAGAGAGCCAGCATGGCAGCGCTGCAAACTGTGCCAGAGGAGCACTGCCTGGAAGTGTGAGAGCTGTGATGTGGGCCTGTGTCTAGTAAATAAACTTCTCGGTGCACGTTTGAGTCGCCATCTGACGCTGTCTGTGGAAAAAAATAGCGGCTTTGAGGGACGTAAACAGCCTAAACTGTGGAACTTACATCCACTCCCATTCATTGCTGCCATGGCGATGCGGGGACAGACGCAACTACCGCAAAACAGGAGCAATTAAACTGAAAATCTTCAGATTCTTTCTTTTAGACCTAAAATGATAGGAAAATACACCCCCCGAGTTGAATTCGCCTGGAATTGTCCTTTAATACTGATGTGTTAATATCAACACAAATTGTGTCAATTCTCAACACACTAATGTGTCTGTATAGGGACCAAACATTTTGTGTTGGACTTTCAAACAGTGGTTGTGTCAAATATAACACAAAATGTGTGGTCCCCATACAGACACATTATTGTTTTACAAAATGTGTTAAATTTTTTAAATAAACCAAATAGACATATATGTAAAAACAAGCTCACATTTATTTAAACAATCTGAGACTTTATCAATTTTATCAATACAATTTGTGATCCATGTTTCATCCCTTAAAAAGACAAACAAGTATGCAAAAAAAAAGTCTAAATATTTCTTGTCTCCTTCTCTTCTAAACTATATTTAAATTTAATTTATCTTTTGCTGCTCTGTTTTTATGTTGAATGTGTATGCCTGGGATATGGTACTTTATTTATTTGCCTTGGTTTATTTATTTACCTTTTTTGTTTCATGATTCCCCTACTGTTATGTTTGCACTCTACACCGTGCCTGTTTTTTCATGTGTATTGCTGTTGTTGTTGTTGTTGTCCTCATTGAGAGTTTGTATTTTCAATGCTAAAAAATAAATAAATAACAAATTGTGATCCATGTGGTCATCAGCTTTTTTTAATCACTCTAACTGTACAATGTCAGTAAATTCAGTACGTGTTCCTGTATCACATTTCTAAATACAAGTGCAAACATTAGGCCTTGACCTTATCTGTATGCATGTGGCAAAACATTTTCTTCCTTGTGGTCTTCTTGTCGGACTGCAACTGAAAAAGACAACAAAAAAAAGAAGCAAGTTTCACTTGATTGTCACTATATATTAAACTCCTACAGTGTTATTTGCCAGGGAACTACATTGGGAAAAAGATTCAGGGTTACATTAATTTAAACATGCAATACTTCTGCTTTGTAATCAGCAGAGTCTCTGCTTTCATATGACACCCTGTATGTGTTGTTAGCTGAAGTGGTGACATTAGCAGAAGCACAAAAGCAGACCTCTGTTTTCACGTTTTTGTTGTGCATGTGCATATAATTGCCTACGGTTTGAATTGTGTTTCGTTAGGGTGGCAATGCTTGGTATGGTCTTTTAGCCGAGTTTCTCCCCGTCATTTTGGTGGGGTCCGCCCGCTATTCAGACATCCCGCTATTCCGACATGTCACTATTTAGACATCCCTCTATCTAGACATGCCGGTAGTCCGACACTTTTTGATACCGCTATTCCACGTCATCTTTTTTTTTTACAGCTGCGATACCCAGGCGCGTCTCTCTCTCTCTTTTCTTTTCAGCATGCCCATCACCGGTTTGATGAGGGAGTGATGTTCTTAGGCCTAGTCCACACGAGCCCGGGTATTTTTGAAACCGTGAACATATGTTCCCGGTTGTATGTCCTGTCCACACGCAACCGTGCTTTTGGAAACCTGAAACCGTGGTTTTTTGAAACCGGAGTCCAGGGTGGGGTTTTGGGCCGGGGTTGGTTTCACCGGGTGCGTGTGGACACTGCAACCGTGATTGTTCTTCTCGTTTACGTCATAGCTGCACACGTGCTGATGTAAACACTGCCAGCTGCAGAGGTTGTTTGCAGCGGTTTGCAGAAGTTGACGTGAGCTCGCAAAAATGGCGGTGACAAAGTGGATTTTTATTATTTCACTTTTCTTTTTTTTCTTTTTTTACATCATCTAAATGCTATTTGTATAGTTTCTCGATGAGAAAAATATAACGAAACGGTCGTCAGGGCGATCCTCTTGTCAGCTCCAAACTCACCCTCAATCACAGACCACAGCTGGTTTTCCACACAGCATCATTTACAGTAACAAGTGACGCTACAGATCAGCTGGGCCGCTGCCGGTGTGTTTTTAAAATTACAGAACTACTACAGTAGCGCCGCAGTTTCTTATTCCCCACCTTGTTTGATTGAGATTTTTTCGGGATGATTTTCATGAATGAACAGGCAATAGCCTATGTCACTGTCAGACCGGGTACGACGGGGGCCGGGGGGGGAGCCTATGCGGGGGGGGGGGAGCCTATGCGGAGATGAACGGAACGAGCCAAAAGCCGAAAATGTATACGTGACGTCCGCGGTCGATATAAAGTGGATATGTTTCATTCATCCATGTTTAGACACACACAGCCAGTGATAAAGAGTTGCGCCGCACCACAGTCATGTGGCTCAGCAGCCAGGTGATGCACGCAGCACAACAACACAGCACACAACAACACACAGCACAAGAGTCAAGACACAGCGCAGCAACATGTGCAGGCTGCTGCAGCAACATGTACAGGCTGCTGCAGCAGTGCACGTCAAAAACTGCTGCTACTAAATTTTTTGCTTAGGCCACGGCGAAAAGACACCCAAAATATTTACACCTTTTTCAGATCTATCAAACTGTGCGTGCACAACTCTCCGCAATTTCTCTTTGATAAATCAAACTGGATCCAAGAATGGTGCGCAGTTGCGCACATGAACACACCTCCGCCCCCGGAATGCCTAGACATAACCATATATGGTCAGCACATGCATATTAATTAGCCATGTGCGCTCTGTGGAGCGACAACAAAGTGACAACGAAGACAACGGGCGGAGGGCGGGGGAAAGAAAGCGAGATACACGGCGACATCGGGCAATAAATCAGTCAGAAAAATGATCTTGCATTTTAATAAGCTACAATAAAAACAAAAACCTCCCAAATCTCAACAAAAGGGAGCAGAAAGAAGAATAATCTTATGTAATCTGACCCTTTATCCCAGAAAATCTTTTTTTTTCTTTTACCTATGTTAAAACAATAGGAAGCAGGATTTCCAGGATAGTTACCATTACTTTGAATGCCTTTCCACTACACAGTTACAGCTCTACTGGACTTGGTTTAGGTCATTTTCCATTACAGCTGAGTCCTTCACAGTTCCTCCTCAGGGCCGCGTTGTCTCACTCTTTATTCTCTCGTCAGCTCCAAACACACGTGCACCTCGTTAACTCAGGTGACAGAATAATAACAGTCTCAGTAGCTGCCGGTGTGTTTTTAAACTTGGCGGGTTTGTTTTTTCTTCTCTAATAGGCCTATGTATTCGTGTATGAGAAACAGTGTCTCAGATGGAAAAAAAAAAAATCAGAAGGACACGTCTGACTATAACGTAATCAATCAATGTCGGTAAAGCGGAATGTTTGAAAAATAGTAAAGTGCCGCTACTCCGACAATGAAATAAAAAATGTCGAAATAGCGGCATGTCGGAATAGCAGCACGTAACCCATTTTGGTATGCTACATGTTGAGCTTTTTAACGAGAACAGAGATCATCTATGTAGCACACATCTCTGTCATGCTGGCTCTCTGGCCCCCCCACATAGTTGGGAGGAGCGGACTCCGCGGACATACGCATATACTCAAGGCAGAGGCTGTTTTCGAAACCGCATACTACCGTACTGCCTTACTACATACTGGGTTAGTATGTACTGTATACTGCATACTGAATGTGGGATTCAGTGTACTACTTCAGCAGACCGACGCCGTTATCATCGCAGTATGCAGTAGGGCTGGGACGATATGCTTTTCTCCCGATTCGATTCTTCTACGATTTTTTGGATGGCGATTCGATTTAAATTGCGATTCTACGATATTGCCGATTCTCTCGATTTTTAGTCTGCATTTTAACATTTATCTGCACACAAATACTGTAGGAGCCTATAAATTAACATACTCCATTATAAAGTGAACTTAAACCCTTTTCAAAGCCTGTACTCCCTGTATGTAAAAGAGGCTAACAAATACACATTGCACAATATTTAAAAAAAAAAATTCAAAAAAATATTATTTTTTTTTTGAAAAAAAAAATCGATTTAAAAATCGTCAAAAAAGATATCGCGATATCTATGTGAATCGATTTTTTCTCCCACCCCTAGTATGCAGTATACAAGTTTCCCAGAATGCATTTCACAGCAACCGGTAGCGGTAGCTGTTAAACAGGCGAAAAGCTGTAATATTTCCCGCTCTAGCGCTGTAATTATGTAACTTAATTAAGTTTTAATATTTTTTCATGTGAGAAAGTAACTGTTAAGATCCCAAATATACGGCCAGTTTATCCAAATGACGGCTGTTTAAAGGCCCCATGCTGTGCACTTTTCTCTGGGTTTATTTACCTGCTGATATCCCTAACAAGATGTATCATTGGTTTTGAGTACCTGTGATCTGCTTAATATCGTTTATATTGCCCCTTTCTGTTGCCTCTTTCTGGAGTTCTAACAGGCACAGGTCATTTGGCCAATCAGAAGAGAGAATGAGAACCTCTCCTCTGATTGGCTGACTGTTTTAGAGTGGCATGTGGTCGGGCCAATCACAGGCAAGTAACTGAAACCTAAGCTGCATTCATAGAAATTGAAAAATAACAACTGGTCACGGTGGGCGGAGTTACCTTGTGTGTGACATCACAGAAAGGAGGAAGTGCTATCTGCTCGTCTCAAATAGAATGTTCCTACAAATGGGCGGTGTGTGTTTCTCTGTTTATGACCAGTTTGATGCATGGGACAGTATATACGTGACCCAGAGACCTCCCCAAGCATGAAAAAATAACCAAAATCACATTTTTCATGCCATGGGGCCTTTAAAAGTTTGCTCCGATGTTTTTCGGAGAAGTGAAGCTCCGCAGCGACCGGGACATCACAGAGGCAGCAGCCGGGCTCCTGACGTGCTCGGCCGGCCAGCACTACGACGTCATTCCGGAGGAGAAAACGGTCGCTAATGAACTTACCCGCAGGTTTTTAGAGGTTTACCACCGGCTGGTTAAATTATTTTAAGGAGATAAATGTTGGTCTCATTGATGAAATCTAACAATTGTGGCAGTAGCATTAGTTTGTTTGAATGTAAAGTGAAGCTTCTTGTGTGTAAGCAGCGCTGCCTCGGGGCTCTGGAGCCTGACATTACGTACAGAAATCACCACATTTACAAAAAATAAATAATTATTTTACAATGAACCGATCAGTCTGCATTAAGTTTTATTTTATTAAATTATAGTTACGGTACACGGCTACGCTACCGTCTTTGGTTACGGTTAGACGTCAAGGACACATTGCATTGTGGGATACAGTACGCGATGTAGACTGGTCAGATGCATACTGGAAATATTTTCAGAATCTGTACGACATCCGGGAACTTTTCGCATACTGCAAATTTTGCTTTTGTTCGCATACTGCATACTACAATCTACATTTTGGCCAAATCAGTACGTACTAGCAGTATAGTATGCGGTTTCGAATACAGCCTTGTCCGTGCAAGGATAAGAGCCACCGGACCCTTTACTGAAGAGGTTAAAGCAGATATCAGCTTCACGGCCGTTTCGGCTAATGCTGCGTTCAAGGCAGGCTTTTGAAACCGTAAGTTACAGCTTCAAGTCACAACTACGACTTGGTAGCGTTCCAGGTAACCCGTAGCTCGTGTTTTTACCATCCTGTTGTCTGTGAAAGTTCCCTATAACGGCCACTCGTAACTTCCGACCCGTGAACTCGTACCAGATCGAACTGGTATGACTTCACAGGAAGGAAAAACACAAAGTACGAGTTTCTTTGAACGCACCATGAGTTAGCAGCCCCCGCCCTTGTCAGGCATCAATTGGTCCTCGTGCTACGTCACCACATTCACGCGCATCCCTTGGCTGCACACACAGCCCTTCATGCCGTTCTCTCTCCTCATTGGATAACACTTGTATCCCACAAGGAAAATTTTCTCCTCGGGTTACAGCAGAGCAGAGTGACGGAGAGACTCGTGTTTAGGCTGAAATACTTCATGTAAGTGATTGCTGACGGAAAATAGGACTATTTAGGACTTATATTAACAAAAACATTCCACTGATATCTGCTTTAAGAACCACAGGCATATGGGCTATTTACAGATAAGCCAGCCAGTTCACTGTCACCAACCACATTATTTCAAATAATTATGATAACCAACTACAATTTGGCCGTTTGGCAATATTTAAAGTTTTCACAGGAACTGAACACTTTCAGTAACAACCTCTAAGCTACCGGTTTTTAAAAATATATATTTGGAAAAACTATTAGTGTATACTCAGGCGAGGCAGCCCCCCACCACCACCACCACACACACACTACTGTGGAAACAGCCAATATATAGACATTGAAGGAAGAAATGCAGATCTCTCGCAACTCAAGGGATGACTTCCTTACAGAGGCTTCCCTCATCACAGAAGCTACGGATGTTCCCACTGGATTTCCAGTCAGCCACAAGCGATAGAGAAAGAGTCAGAGGTCACAAGAAGGGGGAAAACCAACAGGAGGCAGAAAACACAGTTTCGAAACAGATTTAATTCTACGTGGCCTTAGATAACATCTTACCTGCCTTGGACACCCGTTTTAAAGCCATCGCAAATATCTGTGACGAATATGAAATCAAGGATTTAAAAGATGATGAAATTCACTCAGTTTGCCATTGATTAACAAGAAACTACAAACAGGATTTTACCATTTTAAAAGTGAAGTGCAACATTTGAGTGCACATTTTCAGACTGTCTTTCTCGCCTTGGACTGCTGAATTTTGGTTAAGTATGTCGCCATCCACATCCTCTGCACTTTATCTGTGACTGTTGTAGGTGGAGAAAGGACAATTGGCAAACTAAAACTAGTTAAAAAACTATCTCAGATCCACAACAACCCAAGGAAGGCTGGGCGCATGACGTCTGTCGGACTACCCATTTCTCCGACCATACATTTCTTTATTTTTGCGTCCATTAGTCCGACCTCCCATTTCTCCGACTTAAGTAGCTCTAACCCTTAACCTTACCCTAAACCTAACCTTAACACTGTAGAATGGGTAGTCGGAGAAATGAGCCGTCGGACTTTTGGCCAGTCGGACTGATGTATGCTCCCCAGGGAGGCTAACTAGCCTTGCTAAACTTTCAATTGAAAGTCAGCTAAGCCGGCAGTTGGACATTAAGGACCTCAAGATTTAGCACTGGTTGGGCTTTTATTTGAGTAACAGTAGGCTACCTATGTACTTTCCACAGTGTTTTCTCTTACCCTAGAACTGATTACACCCTGCCTTTCCGAAACCCTGCCGTTACGAAAATATACTTCCATTCTTCGTAATGGCAGTTTTTCCCATTTTTTCAAAAGACCCCGCTATTCCGAAAAGGCTATTGGGGAAAACCCTCCATTCCGACCCACCACTTGGATTAAAATACACAAACAGATCCCCAAACGTTGAACAGCCACAGTTATGATATACAAATACGAATTACTTTATTAATCCCCAAAGGGACATTCATTTGTCTGTCAGCTCATCTACCATTTGCAGAAGAATTACAAAGTCTGATGGCAGTGGGTATAAAAGATCTTCTAGAGAGAGGAGCCGTCCACCACCATTATTTCTTTGGTCCATCAAGGTGTTATGAAGTTAGAGTCCATCCTGACTCCGATCACAGAGCCTCTTGACTTATCCGGCCTCCTTGCATGCTTTTTTTCTCCAAACTTCCTCCCCAGCAGACTGCAGCATAAAATGAAACACTTGCCACCACAGACTGATAAAACATCTGCAGCATTTTATTACATATGTTTAGAGATCTGAGCTTCCGTAGGGAAAAAAAGAGGCGTCTCTGCCCCTTTTTGTAGAGTGCATCTGTGTTAAGGGACCAGTCCAACTTGTTATCCAGGCATACACCTATATTAATAGGTTGGCACCACCTCCATGTCCAATGTGACAAACATTGAGTGCATTTCAACAGTATTTGTGTCTGTATCAGCCATTCCAACACCCCCTGGACAGCTGAACCTTGACACGTGTGTGGCAATGGCATCTGCCTTGTCCGGTCGCTCAAACTGCACAGAACAGCTTTCAGCTCAGCCACAAAGGGTGCAGGGTCATGGATGACCTCATTGAAGAGGATGTCCATCAGCTCAGTGACATACTCTGCAAGACAGTACAGAGCACATATGTTGTAAATATTGACAGCAGAGCAGAGTTTGTGTTGAAAATGAATATGGTCCTTGGTATATGTATCGGTATGAAGATGAAAACTTGCATCAAAAACACAGAATTGTATTAACTAACCAGTAGAGTTGAGACGGATACTCGGCTGAAACGAGTATCCGGTACGGATAATGCACTTTTGCCGAGTACGAGTATTAAACGAGTAATACGAGTCAATATCTGTGCTCGGAGAGAAAAAAAAAAAAAAAAGATTGAATAAAAATCCTCATTGGGTAGCTGACTGTGTCAGCGTTCTGTGATAGGCTACAGCCCCTCCCCTACACACATGCAGGTGAGTTGCTGTGTCCCGCTCTGATCACTCACACACAGAACAGCTGACAGCTGTCTGTCTCTCCCTCAGTCACTCAGGTTCGCCGGTCTTTACCCTTAACGTTTAGGGTTTCTTCAGCTTCAGGTTTGTTTTTACTTCAGCTACTTGCTTATTAACCAGTAGAGTTCTTGTAAACGTGGGTTCGTTCAGACGTGGTGCCGACTCGCGTTGCGTCTCTGCCTGTCGGAGATTTTTTTTTTCACACACACGTTCTCTCTCTCTCTCTCCCTCGCTCTCTCTCTGCCGGTCGTCGGAGTTTCTTTTTTTTTTTAATCGTCAGCTGGCTCTAACCATTTTTTAAAAAGTTTTTTTAACGCACTGAGTGTCTGACACTTTCTTGCTGTATTTCATAAAAAATAGTAGTGGTATAAATTACAAATTAAGCTACTCTCTCTCCCCCCTCCCCTCTCTCTCTCATGATCAGTGATACAGAATGAGTGATACACAGAGAGTAGCTGACACTCAGCTGTCTCTGTCTCTCTCTAAATTAAAAAAAAGAAAAGAAAAATCACACTGATCATTAAAAAAAATTCAAAGTTAAAAAAAAAAGTGAGTATGAAAATTCTTGTTCATTACATTTTCCTTCATAATTGCAACAGCATGTGTTGTATTCATTGTTGCAAAACTTGTTCTGTAAATAGTTTGTTTGCTATTGTGATCAAAGCCATTGATCTGAAGCTCAATGCTGATGCTGTCCTGTAAACAGTTTTCTAATTAGCAATAACTATAACAATTTCTGATCAACCCATATCAATTGCATGCTTAAAATAACATGCCGGTTAAAGCCCTGCCCATTTCAAGACAACCCGACCCACTTCTGGGTCAAACCCCGCCCACTTCCGGTTTAGGCCCCGCCCACTCCGAGTACAGATACAGATACAGATAATTCATATGGTTAACAGATACAGATACAGATACAGATAATGCTGTACTCGCTCATCCCTACTAACCAGTAGTGTGTGTGTGTAGTCTTCACCACACATGTTCACCTCTCTTAGCCTTGGGAAACCTAATTTTAAACTGTTTTTCTTCTGCTTTTGTCCTTGCCTGGGTGCGCATTAAAGTGCAATGCTGCAAGGTAAAGCCTGAAATGAGAAGATTTTAGATTATAGGATTTCATCCATAATACTCAGCTCAATTTGTAGCAGTGTGTAGCCCTTTTAATGAACAGCATTGTTGTCAAAACCATACAAATTTAGCTGCAGGGCATTCCCAAGTAGGAGAACACAACATTTTTGGGTGCAAAGCCCCAAAGCTGATGTCTGATGTAGAGGACTGAGCTTCTTCACAGCGCCAAGAACACATTTGTTCATGAGAACCTTTTCCAGTTTATAGGTTGGTTTTGTTGCTTCAGCCACTTGTTTTTGTCAGTGGCAGTGGATGATGAACCTCTAGAAAAGTGGGTTTTCATGGACATGCACATTCTGAATGTGGTTCAGAAGTGATGTCCACTTTGCTTCCATTTCCTCTCCACAGGAAGATCTGGATGCTGACCAGTACAGATGATTGGTGATGCTTTTTTGCCACCGGGTGGAAGCCTGAAATGAGCATTTCAGTGGAACGCAGAAAAAAATGAATATCAAGGTGTAGACAGATAGCTATATGCGATAGTTATGGAGTTTTTTAACGATCAAAACTTTTAAAAGTGCCCCACCTGGGTCCAATATTGTATTAAAAGCCCCTGAAATGAGCACAATAGGTCCGTTTTTTAAGGAATTTGTCTTATTACAGTGTCTGCTAACAATATGAACAAAGAAAATTAGACTTGTCAGTCCCGTAACCTGATGTATGTTTGTACTGTATGTTGTTTTTACCGTATGTTTTTTTAGTGCTGTCAATCGAGTGCGATTAATCTCAGTTAAAGCAGAAGTGAGTGATCCGGTCGTTTTCGCTAATGCTGCGTTCCAGGCAGGCTTTTGAAATCGTAAATTACAGCTTCAAGTCACAACTTACGACTTTGTAGCGTTTCAGGCAACCCACTCGTGTTTTTCCGACCTGTTTTACCGGTGAAAGTCACTATAACGGCCACTCGTAACTTCCGACCGGTGAACTCGTACCAGATCGAACTGGTACCACTTCACGGTCGGAAAAATACGAGTTTCCTTGAACGCACCATAACAGTCCTCGTCGCTACGTCACCACATTCACGGCGTTCCTTGGCTGCACACACAGCCCTGCATGCCGTTCTCTCTCCTCATTGGATAAAAACTGTAGGATACGATAAATGTTTTCTCTTCGGCTCAGAGCAGAGCAGAGGGACTGAGAGACCCGTGTTTCAGTCCAAACACTCTATGTAAGTGATTGCTGTGGGAAGATATAACTATTTAAGACTTATATTAACACAAATATATCACTCACTTCTGCTTTAACTCGCGATTAATCGCACATTTTTATCTATTCTAAATGTCCCTTGAATTATCATTTTAATACTCTTAACAAGGAAAAGTGGATAGGGCTTGCTTTGTGCAAATGTTTATTGAAAACAACAATGTGTAGTTTTATATTTCACACTAACATTCTCACTTTGAGCAGTCATTCACATTTGAAATAAAATCTATCAATTGTGTGTGTGTGTGTTCATCTCTCTCGCTCTCTGTTTAGATGAATAAACACAAATAAGCTACAAACACACACACATTGGCCTCTCGTTTTCGCCAGTCGCTGCGTTTTATTCTGAAAATTGACCTGATTCTCTCGTGTTTCTTTGTTTGACATACTGCCAGGATTGATGCCATTGCTCATGGCTCGCGCACAGAATAGACCGAAACTGGCTCTGCTTCTCGGCTATTCACAGCGCTTCCGTGTCTGGTGTGTCCCCGGCGTTAATCTTGTGATAAAAAAATTGACGCCTTTAAAATTAAAAAACAAACATTATGGTAGTCTTCTTCAAGAAAGTGAAGCAATTAATAAAGGGAGCAAACAGACTTTTTAGCTACAAAACCAGTATAAAGGGGATTTTGCATAATACTATTCACCTTTAATATATTTTTATGCTGCTCACATAACACTGTGTGTTTTGCCGTTGATTCAACAAAGTATCGCTAACTCTAGTCAGCTGGTACTGTGACGTTTCGGGTTCGTCTGCAGGTGTTGGTGTGAAATGTTTCAGGCGTATATTCATTCCGCTGTCAACGCCTGAGCCGCTGCCTGCTTGTTTAATATGGTTAGCGTTTGTTTAGCTTTTGCTACTAGCCGCTAACGTTATTAATAGTTAACGTCCACGTTAACCGGAGCTGCGACTTCAGTTTGTCATATTTCACCGATAAGGAGAGAATCACTTCCAATCCGATTCCGATACAAGAATTTGGATATCTGCAGATACCGATACTATTCCGATACCAGAGCTTTTTTTTTTTTGCTTCAATAGTATTATTATCATTATTAATGACTTTATATGAGGCTGTAATAAACTTCTCCCTATAGGCAAGTATATGTATGTATGTATGCATGCATTAACACTAGAACCGCCAACATTCCATGTACTCCTAGAACCGCCAAGAGGTCATTTTGACCTCCATTCATTCTAAAAAAAAATGGACTGCATTTATATAGCCATATATATTATATAAGCAGCCAGACACACAACTCAAAACACTTTATAGTAATGCTTCACATTCATATACATACACATACTTTACAAAAAATAACAATAGTCGTTGCTAGGCAACCAATATAGACGACTCTTCATTTTTCTATTTTTCGAACAGTGTGTGTATATAAACATTTTCAAAATTGTTACAAATTTCTGAATTCATGTCAGTTTCTCATGAGAGCAAGGGACTGTCATTGTTATGTTCAATGTTTATGAGTAATGTTAATTTGTTATCTGTTTGACACCTGTTTTAACTGTTTGACAGCTTTCTAATATCTGAACTCGTGTTGTGTTGTGGGATGAGGTCAAAATGACTAACTAACTAAATAACTAACTATCTAACTAACTAACTGACAAACTGAGTGACTAAATGGACATTCTTTATGATTGGAAAATCAGTTTTATAAATTTTTATATACACACAGTGTTCGAAAAATAGAAAAATAAAGAGTTGTCTATATTGGTTGCCTAGCAACGACTATTGTTATTTTTGGTAAAGTATGTGTGTGTATATGAATGTGAAGCATTACCATAAAGTGTTTTGAACTGTGTGTCTGGCTGGCTGTATAATGTATATAGCTGTGTAAATGCAGTACATTTAGCATTTTTGCATTAGAATGAATGGAGGTCAAAATGACCTCTTGGCGGTTCTAGGTAAAAGCACTCTTTTTTCCGTTCTCTTTTATACTAGAATCGTGAAAACGCATAAGATGAAGTAGAACACACTTTTAGGAAAAGTCACCGACTGGGAGACATAGGGATTTTACGCAAACAGAGTTACGTGCATTTTAAGAAGCAAGAGAGGTCAAAATGACCTCACGGCGGTTCTAGTGTTAATGTCCCAAAAGGCAACCTGGTCTCTGATAAATATCTCCTGCACGGTAAACTGTAGCCTCGTAAACCAGCCACTCCCGGAAATGCAATTCATTTCATTTCTGAGGGAGAGTCTGGCCTCATCCCCGTTGTAAGCGTTTGGCCTGAAACCCTCAGAAGGCCGAGCCAATCAGCGTCGCCGCTGTGATTGACACTGCACGTTGGCCAATCAGGGACCGACTGGTGCAAAGCCCCGTCACTACACCAACTTGCTGATTGGCTGAATGGGGTTGTCTGTCAACGCTACTACTCCCGCCCACCCCAAACGCTTACAGGGGGAATGAGGCCAGACTCTCCCGAGAAATGAAATGAAATGCATTTCCGCGAGAGGCTGGTTTACGAGGTTAGGTAAAATGTACCTTGGCTGCAAGTGTTCGATCAGGCTGCGGAAACCCACATTTTCCACCATTGAAAAACGGTTGGTCATCAAGTATGATGAAGCTAAGCAACTTCTCTGTGATCGCTTTAGCCTTCACGTTGTCTGCTGGAAGTTTACCTTGCTTTTGGAATGAGTCCAGGAGTGATTCCTGCCAGCTCCTTTCCTCTCTCTGCCTCTTGGCTAAAAAATCCTCATGCTCTTTCACGTGGTGTTTTTTGGATACAGCTCTCCATTCCGACACACCTCCACTTCGAAACACTGCTGTTCCGACACCCTCCCCCCCGCAGCTGTCCAATGTCCAAGGTGCTGAACCGCGTGACGTTGTTTACATTCTGCTTTGTGGCTTGTCTGTGAAACGTGCTGCTCAGAGACTGGGCAGATCTGTCCCACTTGCTTCTCCCCGACTCCGTTGTTGGAGATCTCCCACACAGTAATAGAAATACACTTTTTTTCTCTCCCCCTGCTCCGCTCGAGCGCGGCTGAAGCCGGCTTGAGCTCACAGGGGCGCGAGGCTGCTGCAGCCGCCGCTCGTGCTGACAGCTGACTGAGGGAGATGCTTTGGTTGGGCTTAGGCAATGAAGAAAGGAGTTGGTTAAGTTTAGTAAAAAGACCAGGTAGAGGCTAGACAGGACAGAAGCATAATGAACATTATATGTCATTAATATGAAGTATTTGCTTGTTTTGCAGTTAATTATGCACATGATCCGTTTGACCCCAAAAAGGAAAAAAGGATCAATGCGCACTGCGCACTGGGGGTTTCCCCCAATAGCCTTTTCGGAGTAGTGGGGTTTTTAGAAAAAATAGAAAACCCCGCTATTACGATGAATGGAAGTCTATTGTCGGAAAGGCGGGGCTTCGGAAAGGCGGGGTGTAACCGTGTTTTTTCAAATGTTTGATTAAGTTAGTGGTATTGTACGTCGCAATGGAGCTTCCACCTCTCGGAATGGCGGCTATGCAAGCATTGCACGTTGCTGTCTTGCTTTGCGGCGTTTCCAGCGTGAAATAATACCAAACAGCGGACATGACGTGCTGCTCAATGCTAGCCGGCTGCTACTGCTAGGAAAACTACAACACCAATGTTATCTGTTTTCAAGCTTCGTTTTGCAACGCAGGGCGACAGCAGGACGTTAGTGTCTTAGAGCAAAACAAAACCAACAAAAACAAACAACTGGTTTCTGTGCTCCGGGGCTGAGTGCAGTGAAGTCGGCTGGATTCATTTTGAACCAGACTGCGGTGCTTAAAGCCTCAGGAAATGTAACTTAAAATTAAATGTTGCAGCCTTTTAAAAAATCTTAGCTCAGCAGAGATCTCTGAGCACAGTGGCACAAAACATTAACCTGATGCGAAACAAGCAGAAACAAGTAATAAAAACCCATGTCAGAAAAAAGTTATAGTAGTTGGTTATAATTTGTTCAAGCACATGGTGTGAGAAGAGTGAAGAATGTCTGTTGTCATTATTTCCTGGCTCTGTAAAAAATGAATTAAATAACCAAAACTTAAACTGAAATCTGTAACCATTTTCAAAAACTGAATCAAAACCGAACTGAGCTCAAAAAACCCTAATTGCTCAGCACTACCAGTTGGACTGAGCTGCCTTAACAAGACAGGGGTTGCCCAACTCATCCTGTGATTTTTTTTTCCAGAATGAGGGAGCTTAAAGGGATACGGCAACATTTTTTTTCCGTGTCTTGCCTCACTCCTGAGTCCATGACAAGCAGATAGACACCATCCTTTCGACTGTGCGTGTAGTAACAAGGGAGATACGGGCAGAGCTGGCGCAGAGCTGATTAGCTTAGCTCAAACGCTGGAAGTGTATAGGTAGTGTTAGCCTGCCTCCACCTAAAGCAGGGGACATCAACTATATTTGTTGAAGGGCCAGAATCTTTCTCAACAGACACCTTGGGGGCCAGATATTCAAATAGGCCGAGATTGAAATTAAATTCACCTTTTTGCCTAATAATTTATTTGTTTATATTCTATTTTACCTGTTAGCTCATAATTTTCATATATCTTTGGTGTTTTGTATGATATAAAATGAAAAATCTTGACAGCTGGACTTTCAGATACTCCGACATGCCGGAGCTTTACACTGCTGACTTGCCCTGTGATTTTCAGCCTAAATATGAAAGGAGGCTGACAATCGGTTCTGATGATACAAGTCAGTAGTCCCGAGTCGTCAGTAGTGTTTCTCTTCTATAATACACATTCTACATCTCGGAGGCGACGTTTTTCCACACATGGACAGAGCGAAACGATCGCTGCAGGGTGCGGCCACGAAGGATATCCGTAACACAAGATTGATGATTTATAACACCTGGTTGATGACTGTCATTAGAGGATTTACTCAGCTCCGACACCGAGTTGATAAAGTAGATGTTAAAAGTGTTTGCCGTCTCTTGGCTGTCCTTCAAGATTTTTTTGCAGTCACTCTTAAGTTCTGGTGGACTGTTGTGGTTCTCGACCAGCATGGAAGGAGGAAACACGGTCAAGAGTATGGTGAGTTCAAACCCCGTACCAACGAGCAGGAGTGTGCAGCAAGCAGTAGCACACAGCCAAGAACAGGGAACGCCATTTCTAACTTATTCGGGCAACTTGGTCACGGATTGGAAGTTAAATGTTCATGTGTTACTGACCAGGGCATTCAAAGGATCCCACACTGGGAAGAATGTGGGTGCTCTGCTGAAGCAGGCATGTGCTGACTGGAACCTTCTTGATAAAGAGCCAGCCCTGGTAACTGACAATGCTACAAACATGATTTTAGCTGGCGTAGAAGCAGAGATGGGCCCTCACCTCATGTGCTTTGCACACACAATAAATCCTGGTCACACAGAAAGCTTTCAAAGTGGACACAGTAGCAAAAGTGCATTATCCGTACCGGATACTCGTTTCAGCCGAGTACTGTGAGAAAAAGTATGACCAACAGTTATTGAATGAATGTATGTCTAGAGTCCGTGAGAAAACAAGGGACAGTCTTTTTGTGCCCAGGGTCCCTCAGTCTGATCGGAAGTCCATAGTTTGTACCACTACTTTTTCTCCCATGTCACAGTGTATCAAAGATACGATTAAGAGACACTGGCATATTCTGTCAAGCGACCCTGTAGTGGGACGAGAGTTTACAAACCCTCCCTTATTCGCCTATAAGCGATCGAATAAGTTGAAGGATAAATTGGTGAAAACAAATTTCTATGTCAAACCCTCACATTTTTTGAGTTCCTTGTCCCCAGGTAACTTGTCCTGTTTAAATTGTGTGAATTGTAATTCGTTAATTAAAGGGGACCATTTCACACATCCTCATACAGGCAGGAAAATTAAGGTGAGGGGCAGGATCACCTGCAGAACGACGCATGTCGTATATCTTATTAAATGTCCATGTGGTTTCTGTTATGTAGGGAAAACCAAAAGAGAATTGAGGATCAGAATCCCGGAACATAAAAGTAATATCAGGAACCATGATGAAAAGTCACCTATCGCCAGACATTTTAACTCAGCAGGCCACGGAGTCTGCAGTCTGAGATTTATGGGGATAGAAATTGTCGATCTCCCTCTTAGGGGAGGTGACAGGGAGAAGAGACTCCTCCAAAGGGAGGCTTATTGGATTCACCGTTTACAGACGGAGCATCCGAGGGGGTTGAATGAGGAACTGTTATTTTCATGTTTTCTGTGATGGTGGTTAGTGATGTAGATGTGGTCCTCCTCACTGCCTGGAGTGAATTGCGTGTATGTTCATTCCTCTTCTCGGGCAGTGGTCGTACCACATTTGATTATCACTGACCTTTATCTACGGGGTTATCATATAGACCCATGTGTGTTCTTTATATTACTGTCGAGGATGTAGGTCCATTGGGATCAAACAGTAGGGACAAGTGTTGTTGTCACATTTACAACTTGTCGATTTTCATGAATGTAGTGCTTGATTGTAATTTCGTTAATGTTATTTACATGATAATGTTCCTCATTGTTCTGTGTAATATTTTCTATAATATTTTCTGACATTTTTTGACTGTTTTAATCACAGTATGTAGCTTATAAATGTTTTGAGTATGTATGTGAATGGAAATTGGAATCAGCTGGCTTTGAGTTAAATAGTGGACACACCCACTGACCTGGTAACGCTGAGGACGGCTGGTTGCCGAAACGCGTCCGTTTCTCGCTGCCGAGCAGTTTTTATGAATTAAAAAGTGTTCAACTTAAAGTGAGTGCTGTCACAACCCTTTTTTATTTTTTTTTATTTTTTTGGACTGGCACCCGATTCACCCGTTCATACCTTGAGTTGAGCACGCCAAGTTTGCTGAAGACACCTGTGGAAACATTTTGCCAAGTTTGATGATCACAGTGACTTTTAAACAAAGCTGAAAATGAAACACTTATTGTTAATATTTCAGAGTTCAGTACCTGTACCTAACAACAGCTCAGTGGCTGGTACTTGTCGTTCCCTTGAATTTAAATAATAGTGAAGAGCTTAAATAATAGTTGTAGTAATAATATTTGTTGATCTTGTGAAATGCTGGTTTAGATATATCGATGATATCTTTTTTGTGTTTACTGGCACAAGAGAAGAACTTGAACTGTTCAAAACATATCTTGACTCTCGTGTTCCTACCATCTCTTTCACTCTGGAGGCTGACAGAGAAACAGTATCGTTTTTGGATGTGAATGTTAACAAATTTGAGATGTTACAGACCTCTGTTTTTGGAAAGAAGACTGATAGGAACAATTACTTGCACTTCTCGAGCTACCATCCACATAGTCTGAAAAAGAGTTTACCTTATAGTCAGCTGCTAAGAGTAAAGAGGATTTGCAGCTCCGATGAAGAATTTGAAAAACAGGCAGAAGTGATGTGCATCCGGTTCCAAGAGAAGGGATATGATCGGAGCCTGTTGAATGCAAGTCTGTCCAGGGTCCGATCAAAAGATAGGGACGGTCTGCTGATGTCCAACCCCCCTCCTCCTAAAAAACGGCCCCTGATTCTATCCACTACGTTTTCTCCCATTTCTCTGCCAGTAAAACAGATAGTTAAAAAACACTGGCACATTTTATCCAGTGATCCTGTGGTGGGTCAAGAGTTTGCTAACCATCCGGTTTTTGCCACAAAACGATCACATAACTTAAGTGACAAACTCGTTAAAACATATCTTTATGTTAAACCTAGTCATTTCTTGAGTTCCCCCACCCCGGGCAATTTTCCCTGTTTGAATTGTATAAGCTGCAATGCGATCATTAAAGGGGACCATTTCTTACATCCCCACACGGGCAAAAAATTAAAAATCAGGGACAGAGTCACATGTCGGTCCACACATGTGGTTTACCTATTGAAATGCCCGTGTGGTCTATATTATGTTGGTAAAACAAAAAGAGAATTGAGGATTAGAATATCAGAACATAAAAGCAACATAAGAAATGGGGATGAAAAATCTCCGGTTGCCAGACATTTTAATCAGGCCGGCCACGGTGTTTGCAGCCTACGGTTTATGGGGATAGAGACAGTTAAGACCATCCCCGAGAGGAGGGGACAGAGAGAAGGAACTTCTACAGAGAGAAGCTTACTGGATACATCACTTACAGACCGAATTTCCCAGAGGCTTAAATGAAGAGCTGTCTTTGTCCTGTTTCTTATGAATGTTGTTTAGATTTTTCTAGGTATTTATGAATTTTGTGAATATTGTAACTAATTATGTGGATGTTCTATGACCAGCGAACAGGTCTGCGTACACGCATTGAGCATTGTTTGTATGTGGTTTTGTTTGCCTGCATGCAGGCGTTGAACAATGTGAGTATGCAGCTTCATCTGCCTGATTTTGAGTGTTAGATAGTTTTTCATGGGTCACCACTAAGGATCCCTGTTTAGAGGACTCTGGTGGATTTACATATATTTCTGATTTTTTTTCGATTTTTTTCGTTTCTTTTAAATATTTGTATACCATTTTTAATCTATTATTCTTATCTAAGTATTATTCCAAGATGTTTGACACTTAGTGTTTACTATGCGATGTATTAGATCTGACATATTTGATCTTGTATTGTTCACCACGTGATATTGATCCAATATGTGACTTTATGTAGTGTGGCCATCTTATTAACTCATTGAGTGCCAACCACGTAATTTCTCGTTTTTCGTTCCCATGCGTTGAGTGCCAAAAACGTTTTTTTTTTAAATTATGAAAATAGACACTTTAATACACATTATATGTAAATTTGGGGACTCTACGACGAGGAGAACTGAAATAGATGACGATCAAAGTCACATGACAGCTCATGATCTGGAAGTTTTTATCATAACTCGGCTTCTGCAAACGAGTTCTGCATGCAGATGCAGCGCAGCTGCTCTGCTCTCACCTGCGCTGCTGCTCCAGCTGCTCGAGCTGCTCGGAGCAGAAACAGGAAGCTCTCAGCCGACAGTCCGCCCGGTCTTCAGCTGGAGCAACACCGTGTCCTCCCCAAAGTCCTCCCGCGGTAAAATCTGATGGTCTCTGGGCCAAAGCAGACCGGCATCACCGACCCGTACCACAGAAGGACCGCGACCACCGGCAGGACCGGTGTTCCCGAGCCGCGGTGGCCGACTGACCCTCACGCTCCGCGGGGAGAAGCTGTGACACGGCACGGTGCGTCTGTGTTATTGTTGTTTAGTGGCGCCCCCCCCGCCCCCGCTGGTGGTTTTGTGAATAGAACAACAATTGTTGTATATATTTATCTTATACGAGCCCTTTGATCCAGAAATGCGAGTGTGAGAAGAGCGACAGACACAAACAGAGCACCTTTCATAAAAGACGCTCTATCTCCTTTTCTAGAAAAAAAGGAGGGATTTTGGTGAAACCCAGCCATGTTTAGCTTGACTTTTCTCAGGAACGGAGGCACGTAGAAACAAACGGTTTGTGGCCACTTGAAGCATTAAGTTAAACCTTTCAATTGAGCCACAGTATGTATTGGTGGCAATAATATAGAATACACTGTGGCTCTACAAAAATCGTCAAAAATGGTCTAAATTGCCGGTACACTTGACTAAAACTTTGGAAAGGAGCGCGGCACTCAATGAGTTAAGTATGGTGTGGGTTTTCAAATACCTATTGGCCACTTGTAGCATAATCTTCTGTGTCATGTGATGATTATTATTTGTTGACTAAGTGTTTGATTGATTGATTATCAGCTGGTGTTTTCGAGGGAGGTCCGGGAGGTTATATATATGGGTCACACCCATTCAGCAATCATATGCTGAAGAAAGCCAAGGGCTGAAACGCGTCCGTCAGGCACTGCTGTGCGTTAAATAAATATTTCAAGTTTATTTTGTGAGTGCTGCTATTTCAGTTTTTTCAGTGTTTCGATTTTTGAGCCGGCACCCAGTTTTATTTTTACACTAGAGTCGAGCATGCCATTCCCTTTGTTCTCAAAATACAGAAGTTATCATGACGTGAACCATGTTGCGGTGTAAAAAAAAAAGAAAAAAAAAAGGCCGTTGATTCGGTGGAAACACGGTTTAACGCGGGGGCTGCGGGGGTATACTTTACGGCCCAGGATGCAGCGACCTTCATCCTTCACACTGGAAAATGTCCACTGTCAATAAGTTTGTGTGCAACAAAACCCCTGTGTATTCTTTATATAGGGAAGCAGAAAGAGGCATCTGAGCAGTGGGGACAGCTCTCCATTCCGACACACCTCCACTTCGACACCCCGCTGTTCCGAAATACCCCCACTTCGAAACACCGCTGTTCCGACACCCTCCCCCCCGCAGCTGTCCAAGGTGCTGAACCGCGTGACGTTGTTTACACTCTGTGTTGTGTACACAGTAATAGAAATACACTTTTTTTCTCCCCCCCCCTGCTCCGCTCGAGTGCGGCTGAACCCGGCTGCAGCCGCCGCTCGTGCTGACAGCTGACTGAGGGAGATGCTTTGGTTGGGCTTAGGCAATGAAGAAAGGAGTTGGTTAAGTTTAGTAAAAAGACCAGGTAGAGGCTAGACAGGCTAGAAGCATAATGAACGTTATATGTCATTAATATGAAGTAGCCTATTTGCTTGTTTTGCAGTTAATTATGCACATGATCCGTTTGACCCCAAAAAGGATCAATGCGCACTGCGCACTGGGGGTTTCCCCCAATAGCCTTTTCGGAATAGCGGGGGTCTTTAGAAAAAAAAGAAAAGCCCGCTATTACGATGAATGGAAGTCTATTGTTGGAAAGGCGGGGCTTCGGAAAGGCGGGGTGTAACCCTGACAGGAGGTAGGATGTCTGAGATGTTAAATAATTTTTACGGGAAGTTACACCTCATCGTACAACAAGAAAAACAACATATAGGCCTGATGGTGACGTATATGGAACAGACTGTTGTTATTACAAAGCTCCTTCACTAACTGATGTGGGTCAATATTGTTATCATAACGCAAAATTAACAAGAAAACAGTTTGTTATCAAACAACATTTTTCTATTCATCATATTTTGTAAGAGGATGTTCATTCTGTTTCAGACATCAGATTAGTCAAATATAAACGATACAAGTACTTTTCTTATTATGTTACTTTGCAAAATAACACAGCCTACACTATTACTCATCTTAAAATAACATATATTATGAAGACTGTTTCTATAATTAGCCTAAAGCATCCTAGGATTATCCCATAGATAGAGCATAAAAATATCAACAATACAGTCCTTTTTTGATCTTTAATTTGATTGTGATCAGAGTTTTTGTTTAAATCTCATCCAACACTGGGCCACGGCCACGGCAGACTCTGTCATATCGGGAGCGTGCCTATGTTCCCACAGCCCTATGTTCCCTCGGCCCTATGTTCCCTCTGGACTCTCTACCTATCTGGACTCTATCTATCTGGTCTGTCTAGCCTCTACCTGGTCTTTTTTACTAAACTTAACCAACTCCTTTCTTCATTGCCTAAACCCAACCAATGGTGGGACCAAAGGGCTGTGGGAACACAGGGCCTAATTTTCAGTGACAACAAAAGTTAGAAATGAGGGAACATAGGGCTGAGGGAACATAGGGCTGTGGGAACATAGGAATGACCCCGTCATATCAAGGTTATAAACCTCACAAAGGTGTATGGAGTGGTCCAAGAGGCAGCTGCACACACATCCTCCACTGAGATGGCTTGTAACAATGCCCAGGAAGTAACCACACTCCTAGTAGAGTGGAGTCAGCCAAGGTGATAGATGGCCTGGGGTTCATAACAAACAAATAGCTGATCATAGCACCGAAAGGCTCTGGTTCCCTCTACATAGATGGAGAGAGCATGAACTGGACACAGGCTATGTAATCTCTCATCCTCCTCTGATATTTAAGGGGGAGGGGAAAACTTTAACGACAGGTTAATGACAGTGGATTTGAACCCAGCTGTAACAACCTTAGGTTTGAACAGGGTCAGGATGCAGAGTCGCTCTCCTATTATCACGGGAAAATGTAAGACAAGACTGATGTACAGACAAAGCTGCCAAACTTCCCACCAGTTTTGCTGAAACTACTGCCACTAATGGCTGTTTTTTAGCAATAACATTTGTAGCCCCCCTACTAGAGGCTCCATTGGGGCTAACGGATGCCTTGCATAAACCATGAGGTTGGCTGTCGGAGGCTTGCCATCTATCCTCACATGGCAAACTGTTTCTGAATGGAGAACCATAGTGGACAGTGAGCTGTGTCTCATGAAGCAAAATTTAGGCTACTTATGCCCGTCGAAATGATCCCAGATACTCTCCACAACCTGCGAGTGAAGAGGCCAGTCTGCGGGTAAGCATGGCGCTGTCTTTACAGGAGCGACCCGTGATGACAGCTGTGTGAGAGACACAGTTTGATAAAAACATTGTGGCCTCAATTGATGCTCCGTTTTTGGCCCTGACGGTCGTTTGTGGGATTAGGCAGGGGTCCGTAGTAACTACATGTACTAAATCGTGAATGTGTGCTTGTGTGCGAAAATGTCCCAGCTGCACACGGAGTTTCAGGCTCATTCTTTTCAATGCCCTGGCGCTCATATCTGTGAGTGGGAGTTGGGCATGGTGACGCGCAGGGAATGACACTTACAGTAAAGGAACTGTGGTGTATGAGAATGGTTGGTGAACTAGTTATGCAGCATTCTGGCAAATTGCCATAATCCCTATAGTCATAGCAGTAGGTTTGTTACCTTTAATTGTCGGTGCAAGCTATTTTTAGAACGGCCAAGCCGCGAGCTGCTTAGTGCTACGCTACGGAGGCTAATGGGATTTCTTGGTTTCCCTTATCAAACTTGTTGCAGTTTTCTGGCAAGCGGTCTCTGCATTTACCTCTAAAACAACTCTGTCTGGTAACGTTCTGTTATTATGTAGTAGTAGTAGTAGTAAACCTTTATTTTACCAGGCAAGAATTGCTAAGAATACATTCTTATTAAGGCAATGGCCTGGTAGGAGGTGAAAGACCTCCTAAGGGGAAGGGAGAGGGGGAGTAACATTAAAATATAGACAATAAAAGCACATACAACCACAGTGACGCAAAAGAAGAAAGACTAAAGACAATAAGCCAACATAACGCAATAACATACCACAGAATGACAGTTAGTTTGACGTACAGTGACATACAACAAGTTATGTAAGGATAGAGACACTAAAAGTAAAAACAGTGATACTAGACAACCATAGATGAGACAGTAACAAAACAACAGCAGTAACAGACGGTGTTAGTGAGGTTAGTGAGGTGACAGGATCAGAGAGAGCTCCGGCTGGGACAGCTGCAGGTATACTTTATGGATTTAGTTATGACATGTTTGAAGGAGTTGACAGAAGTAAGAGTTTGTAACTGTAAGGATTTTTGGAGTTGATTCCAGCTGTCGGCGGCAGCAACCTGGAAGGAGGAACGGCCCAGGGAAGAGTGCGCCCTTGGGGCATTTAACAGGATGAGAGGGGCAGAACGGGTGTTGTGTATAGGAGGAGGGCGCAGATGCAGAAGCTGGGTTAGGTAGGGAGGAGTAAGACCTAGGAGGGTTTTGAATACCAGCATCAGCCAGTGAATGTTGCGCCTGGTTTCCAGGGGGGGCCAGTTTGCCAGGGTGTAGAGGTCACAGTGATGGGTCCTGTACGGGGCGTTGGTAGCAAATCGAATGGCGGAGTGGTATAGAACGTTGAGCCGTTCGAGTGCTCCTTTGCAGGCAGATCTATATATGACGTCACCGTAATCAAAAAGTGGAAGTACAGTAAGCTGGACCAGGGAGCGTTTGGCAGTGGCAGTGAACGAGGAGCGGTTACGGTAAAGAAAGCTGAGCCTGGCTTTCACTTTTGACTGCAGAGAGGATAAGTGCTCAGCGAATGACAGGCTGCTATCTATCCAGACTCCCAGATATTTATAAGAGGATACCAGGTCAAGTTTATGGCCGTCAGCGGCCAGAATGGTACCATCTTGGACAGCGTGCTTACGACCAAACCACATGACCTTGGTTTTGCTGGAGTTTATGGATAGGCTGAGGGCAGAGAAACCAGACTGTACGGCTTGGAAGCTCTGTTGGAGTGTTTCCAGGGCGATTGCATGGGAGGGGCCGGTGGCATAGAGCACTGTGTCGTCGGCATACAAGTGAATAGATGAGTTGGCAGCTGATTTAACTATATCATTTATGTAAATTGAGAATAGGACTGGGGCTAAGATTGAGCCCTGTGGAACCCCATTTAAGATAGACAGGGGTTGTGAAGAAATACAATCAGATTTCACAAATTGGGTGCGTCCAGTGAGATAGTTCTCGAACCAGGCTAACGAGCTGTTTGAAGCACCGATGGAGTTGAGGCGAACCAAAAGCTGTTTATGTACAACGTTGTCAAAGGCCTTAGCCAGGTCGATGAAGACGGCCACACAGTATTGCTTGGAGTCCAGAGCACTGATGATGTCATTAAGTACTTTGAGTGTCGCAGTCTCACAGCTGTGGCCTGCACGAAACCCAGATTGAAAATCAGACAAGATATTGTTGGTGTTCAGGAAGCGAACCAGCTGTTTGCAGATCAGTCTCTCCAGTATTTTTGCTATGCATGGTAAAATAGAAATAGGACGGTAGCAGTTGGGGTCAGCTTGATCTCCGCCTTTAAATAGGGGGCGTACTGAGGCCGTCTTCCAGGCAGATGGAAGTTCAGCTGACTGTATGGATAAGTTGCAAAGGTAGGTGATGGGTTCTGCAATAATAGGGGCTGCAGCTTTAAGAAAAAAGGGGTCCAGACCGTCCGGCCCAGGTGGTTTTTTGGGGTCAAGCTTGCTCAGGGTTTCAAAAACCTCCCTCACAGAGACATCCTGCAGGGAGAAGCTGTGGGCGGGGACTAGGTCAGGAGAGCTCAGAGGAGAGAGGTTAGGGGAGGGGTCCTGAGGTGTTACAGAAAGAGGTGGAGTGGAAATTTGAACAAAATGCTGGTTAAAAATATCAATCATACGTTTGTTATCAGATACAATGTTTCCATCCCACATGAGAGAGGAAGGAAGTTGGGATGGTGCAGTTTTACCCTCCATGTCTTTAACTGTCTTCCAAAACTTTCGTGGGTTAGAGCCACACACTTTAAACTGCTCTTGAAAGTAGTCAGTTTTGGCTTTGCGGATGGATTGGGTGCATTTGTTTCTGATTCGTCTGAAGGATAACCAGTCAACAGAGGATTTTGATTTACGAGCCCTGCGCCAGGTGGAGTTTTTTAGACGAAGCTGTTCAGCAAGGTCATGATTAAACCATGGGCTGCATCTGTTCCTTAGCCTCATCTTTTTGATGGGGGCATGTTTGTTTATTATTTCAATAAAAGAGTCATAAAAAAAAGTCCATGCATTGTTAATATCAGGGATCAGGCTGAGTCTGTCCCAGCTGACCTCAGCTAGATCATGGAGAAAGGCTTGATCATCGCGTGGTGAATGTGCAGGTCACAACTTGTCCACCAGAGTGTTTTGGAGTTGTTGGATTGTGTATTTGATGAGTTTGATGAGAGAAATAAAGAAATCCCATTAGCCTCCGTAGCGTAGTTCTGAACAGCTCGCGGCTCTGCTCCACCGTTCTAAAAATAGCTTGCACCGACAAATGAAGGTAACGAACCTACTCCTAAAACTGTAAGGATTATGGCAATGGAGATTTTGATTTTAAAAATCCAATTTTAATTAGTTACACTTACTTACTCATAAAACCATCCTTAATAATACATTGCCTCACAGCCTTACACACCACACACACCTAAAAGCTCAGAACCAAGCCCCCCTCCTCGGACACAGAGCACAGAACCCCTCTAATCCCCCACTGGGCTCTGAACTGCTCCAGGTTACTGGTCAAGCAGTAAAATGTGTGCTCTACCCTCAGACGGGCTGCCACCACCCTCTTCAAGCTCTGCACCACCCCGGTCCCGCCCTGCCCCAACATCTGCTGCTTCCTCGTCCTCCACATGGCCAGTTTAGCTGCACCAAAGATAAAATTGATTAAAACCAAAACCCCTTTTTTCCTGGCCTGGTATTTTGGCCCAAATACAAACAAAGGAAAAAAAAAACCTCCCCCAGAGCCTCCACCCACTGCTTCAGCTGCCTGAACAGTTCCTCCAGCCGAGGACACTGGACCACCAGGTGCTCCAGGGTCTCCCTCTGACTGCAGAAGGGACATTCCTCCCCAGCGCTTGGATCAAGGTGAGCTCTGTGTCTGTTCGTAGCTATTGCTCTGTGTATAATCCTCCACTGTAGATCAGCTACACGCTTCTCCACAGGAGGCTTATACAGGACCCGCCAGCTGCCTTTAGGGGAAAAGTCTGAAAGCAGCCCCTCTGTCCACCTCGACACCTTGACGTTGGCCAGGGAGCGGAAATTCAGCACCTTCACGCACACCTGGTACAGCTGCTTCTTCCCACATGCAGCAAAGGTGCCGAGAGATGGAAACATGAAGGAGAGGAGGAGTCCACTGTCTTCCCTCCATCCCTGGACGGCAGGACTGACCTCCAGCTCCGGGAAACCATGATCCACACCATCAGACCACTGCCCAGCCATCCTGTTCACAAAGCCCCTCTGTGCTGGTGACAAGGACCCCCAGACCTCGTCCATGATGTTCCTCAGGACTCTGGAGGACCTGATGTTCAGGACGCCACCAAGCTGGTCCAGCGACGCCCCCACCAGATGTCCCAGTTTGGTGACTCCGGCCTCGATGAACTTAGTCCTGAGTGTGGTGGAAGAAGAGACCATGGTGTTGCTAAAAAAGTCGTTGTAAACCAGCGGCTCCTCCAACAGCCACATCCCTGGCCTGAGGTCAGGGCTCCGTGTGACCTTCAAGATGTGCCAAGCGTTGAGAGAGAGAGAGAGAGAGAGAGACTTTATTTATCCCGAATTCAGTTTCTCAGCTGCACGATCAATCATCAACAAATCAATCAATAAGAAGTTGCTCCTTCAGGCCAGTAGGGGGGAGCTTACCAGTGCTCGTTTTCAGCTGCTCTGTTGCTCTGCTACCAAAGACAGTTTCTTTTAGGCCTAGTGCTTTATTTAGACATGACAAGCATGACAGCATCATCAAAGCACTTAAAGGGATAGTTCAACATTTTGGCAAATTGGCCCATTGCCATAATCGCTATAGTCATAGCAGTAGGTTCGTTACCTTTAATTGTTAGTGTAAGCTATTTTTAGAATGGCGGAGCGAAGCAGCAGGCTGCTCAGAGCTACGCTATGGAGGCTAAGGGAATTTCTTGGTTTCCCTCATCAAACTCATCAAATACACAACCCAACAACTCCAAAACACTGTCGTGGACAAGTTGTGAGCTGCACAATCACCACGCTATGAGATAATAACGGAACGTTACCAGACAGAGTTGTTTTAGAGGTAAATTCATGCAAAACCGCTGATGCGCGTTGCCTTCAGGGACAGTTTTTCAGCAAGCAGACTCTGTATTTACCTCGAAAACGGCTCCGTTTCGTAACGTTCCATTATTATCTCATAGCGTGGTGAATGTGCAGGTCACAACTTGTCCACAAAAGCATTTTGGAGTTTTGGGATTGTGTATTTGATGAGTTTGATGAGGGAAACCAAGAAATTCCATTAGCCTCCATAGCGTAGCTCTGAGCAGCCTGCTGCTTCGCTCCGCCGTTCTAAAAATAGCTTACACCGACAAATAAAGGTAACGAACCTACTGCTATGACTATAGCGATTATGGCAATGGGCCAATTTGCCAAAATGTTGAACTATCCCTTTAAGACAAACATTAAATACATAGGTTAACATACATGGGGAAATAAAGGAAGACATAATGGAATAATAGAAAAAAAAAAGAAAATAAAAATAATGAAAAAACATAAACAAACCAAGACCCGTCCCTTTAGGAGAATAGCTGCAGTCTAATGGGAGAAGTGAATGTGAACACAGATTGTGGTGGATTCTTTCGCTCCATAGTCACAGAAGTAAATATTGGAGTCATTTTCCACAAGCCACATCTCTTCTGAACATTTTGACACTAAAATGTCAAATTTCAGAAGGACTAGATGGCTCACCCAATGGTGCTGACCATGACACGGCATCACCACAAGGCCGCCACCTCTAGTGTCAGTCCGCTCAATCGCTCCCTTTAAGCCCATTGTGCATGTTCTACTAAAATAACCAGAACTTGCTTAGTTTTTGACCGATTTTCAAACTTTATTATTTACTTATTTATTTCCTAGATTTTATGGACGTCAGAAATGCAGATATGATACTTGAAATCAAGAGTCATTTTAATCATATATAGGCTACTTTTCTATGAAAGTAACACTGTAGAAACATTATGCAATTAGTAAAAAGTAATACCGTAGATGACCAAATAGTAGCCCGTGTGCAAATACGTGCCTGTGCTCTAGAAAGGACCCGTCTCATGTGTTGTTCTCGGAATACGAACTGTTACCTTCTAAGAAACGTTTTAGAGCTGCCCGCTGTAAAAGCAATCGCCTTAAACTTTCCTTTATACCCTCTTCTATTTCTCTTCTCAATAAATTGCGTCAGCCTAGTTAGTAGGTAGTCACTGCCACTATTTTCTTTTTTTAATTTTTATTATCAACAGTGGTGTCTTTATTATAGCATTGTTTCAATTTTCTGCCCTAACTGCTGCATTTTTACATATATATATATTTTTTTTAAAATATATTTTTATACTTTTATATATGTATTTCATTCTGTGCTGCTCCTGCAGATTCTAGCAAATATTGAGCTGTGAAATAGCTATTATTGTCTATTGGTGCTGTCCATCCCTTGTGCTCTTGCTGCTACTGTGTGTCACTGTATGTCTGGTGCTGTTGTTTTGTGCTTGCTCTTGTACTGTGATGTTGCTGTCATGTAGCTGTTGTGTCCATCATGTTATCCTGTCTTATGTCTGCTGTATGGCGAAACAGTCTCTGTCTGCACTTCTGCCCACAATGAATTTCCCTCTGGGACAATAAAGTATATCTTATCTTATCTAATAGCCGCCGGGGTCCGAGCTCATTTGGCATAATAAACGCCGGTTCAATTAAACGCCCGGGCGATTAAGTGTTTACCAGTCTTGCACAGAAAAAAAAAAGTTTTTTTCACCAGCGACTCCTACCTCTGTCAGTCAGCCCCTCTTCTCGCTCTCTCTCTCGCATGCAGGCGGACACACACACAGACACACACAAACACAGGTGCGCTAGCGGGACAGGTTGCGCTGGACGACAAAGACAAATAGATAAATGAGCTAATGTACAGTGTTGAAATTACCGCGATCGACCCCCCCCCACCCCCCCCACCCTCTCCTCCCCTCCCCTCCTCCCGCTATCGTTCATAACACTGATCTGATTGGCTGCTCTGATCAGCTCCCTGTGTCACCGTAACACAGACAAACTGTCTTTGTATTTATTGTCTGATGTCAATAAAGATGTGTCGGGGAAAAAAGTAGTTTTGTTCCAGTGGTCCTATGGTGAAATCCTTGTTCTTTGCATGATGGTTTGGTGCTGCTCATTGCAAAAATAAATTGTAGCCTGTTGCAAATACGCGCCTGGTTCTTATAAATGCCTGGGGTCCTAGTCGATTTAGCTTATTAAACGCCCGGGCTACTAAATGGTCATCTACGGTAGCTATATACGATTTCACAGAGCCAATAGTCACCCTGTGACATGCAACTCCTATTTAATAAGACTAGTTTCCTACGTCTCTTACGGTAAATACACTTGGGAAATCTGACCCTTTATGAAAAGACTATCCATTAAACTTTTTTGTCTTCAGTGGCAAATGTATTTTCGTCCATCGACACCTATTTTAAAATCTGATAATGGAGATAATATGCCTAGATTGCTAATTCCCATGGGAAACACAGCAAACATGTCCCTCTGACTATGATCAATGATGCTTTCGGGGACAGTTACAGAAGGATTAAGAACTAATTAGGTCTGCCATGTTTAATGTGACTGTAATCCAGTATTTATGTTAAAAATAATAAAGACACATCTACACAGACTCTAATCAATGATTTATTCTTTAATTAATATGATAGAGAACCATACAAATCAATCACATTGAATTAAAAGAAACAAATACCGGTATACCCATTAAACCAATTCATTGCGTGTATTTTGGATGCAAAAATCATCTGATCCTTTACATTGTTACACTTACAAAGCTCCGTGATCTAGGTTAAAGGAAAATGAGACATGTTCATTCAAAGTTTATGACTTAAGAAAGAAAAGAGACATGCCTTCACTCACATAGTGAAAAGCAGATGACCACTGAAGGTGCTGTGGTGGTTGTGATTGTCAAATACTTGAGTGTGAGGCCACACATGGAGAAAAACAACATCTCCAGCCTTGAGAGGCAGCGAAACACTTTGAGAAGAACTGCCCAGATGATGCCCCTGGTACTCGTATGCTATAAAAATCGGCTCATTGTTCTTGACCAACCCAGCGCTGGTAACATGTCCATGCCCAGCGACGTGCCACTCGAAGTGGTAAGCTCCTTTCACTGGTGCAGTGAAAACACCTGTGGGAAATTTGTTTAGTCAGCATGACATTAGACCACATACCAAATAAGTGGTATGATTCATCATGAGTTCAAGATTGAAGTACCTGTGTTTGGGTTGTAGGCATTTCCGATGTTTGTTATGGCATGTCTTAAGACCATAATCACAAAATGGTTATAGTATCCAAGAGCCACGTGGCCTTTGTCCACCAGAGAGGCTGAAAAGACCACCTGTTGGACTGAGATGGAGAATAATTTCAGTTTTTCAAAAACACACCTAATTAATTGTTTATGATTTGTATCTGGCTGGATTGTCTTCGACATGTTGATGAACCCACGCTTTTCAGCTCTACAATGCGTTTCAAATTGTTACACAAATAGGAAAAAATATTCGTTTTTTCAATTTTTTTCAAGAATTTTTCAATTGTGCTGTTTCTCTTGTCTGTTTCAATCATTGACATTAATTTGCCAAATTAAAGAAAAACTCGATGTCCTCCCCGGGGGAAATATTAGGCTAGATATTCCATGAAAAATTAAGGGAGATTGTGGTACTGTAAAAAGATTTGTGTGTGAATCAGAGTGACGGGTTTGTTCAGATTAAAGGCATATTAAGGTTCACTTAAAACCAGCAGAAACACAGACAGAAACTACACACTGACCTCTGTACCAAAGTCAAAGTGAAATTACATTTTCATTTTCAAACATTGTCTTCAAACCACACACGGGCAAGATCCGGCCTGCGATATAATGTTATGTGGCCCCCTGAAGAAAATGTCATATTATCCATGATTAATGGTCTATGATTAATGGCCCACCAGTAGGCTACAGCACTCACACTATTCACAACAACTACACCGCAACAGATAAAATACGGTCATCACCAAGCAATAGATCAGCTGTTCTCATTTTGCTTGAAGGCACCGTCAATGAAAAACAAAGTTATTTTTGGCCCTCGGCATAGCTACTTTGTGTTTTACATTTTGCCCCCTTGAGTGATAATCAAAGAAGTTGTTTTATTGCCCAGCTCTAAGTGAACATATCAACTTTTGATTATTCTGTGTGTGTTCTGTGCTCATTTTGAGTCCTTTCACAAAAAAGTGTAGTTCCAATGAAACAATACACCATTAGGTATAAGAATTGCAAACATGAGACTCAATAATTTTATCTTGTGGGAAAATAGGCCTAATTGTTTTATGAAATTTTATAATTAAAAAACAGTTTATTCCTACTCATCCACATACAGGTAAAAGCCAGTGAATTAGAATATTTTGAAAAACTGGATTTATTTCAGTAATTGCATTCAAAAGGTGTAACTTGTACATTATATTTATTCATTGCACACAGACTGATGCATTCAAATGTTTATTTCATTTAATTTTGATGATTTGAAGTGGCAACAAATGAAAATCCAAAATTCCGTGTGTCACAAAATTAGAATATTACTTAAGGCTAATACAAAAAAGGGATTTTTAGAAATGTTGGCCAACTGAAAAGTATGAAAATGAAAAATATGAGCATGTACAATACTCAATACTTGGTTGGAGCTCCTTTTGCCTCAATTACTGCGTTAATGCGGCGTGGCATGGAGTCGATGAGTTTCTGGCACTGCTCAGGTGTTATGAGAGCCCAGGTTGCTCTGATAGTGGCCTTCAACTCTTCTGCGTTTTTGGGTCTGGCATTCTGCATCTTCCTTTTCACAATACCCCACAGATTTTCTATGGGGCTAAGGTCAGGGGAGTTGGCTGGCCAATTTAGAACAGAAATACCATGGTCCGTAAACCAGGCACGGGTAGATTTTGCGCTGTGTGCAGGCGCCAAGTCCTGTTGGAACTTGAAATCTCCATCTCCATAGAGCAGGTCAGCAGCAGGAAGCATGAAGTGCTCTAAAACTTGCTGGTATACGGCTGCGTTGACCCTGGATCTCAGGAAAGTGTAAAGTGTAAAGTAAAGTGTAAAGTTTCCACCATCAGTGATGGTTTGGGGTGCCATGTCATCTGCTGGTGTCGGTCCACTCTGTTTCCTGAGATCCAGGGTCAACGCAGCCGTATACCAGCAAGTTTTAGAGCACTTCATGCTTCCTGCTGCTGACCTGCTCTATGGAGATGGAGATTTCAAGTTCCAACAGGACTTGGCGCCTGCACACAGCGCAAAATCTACCCGTGCCTGGTTTACGGACCATGGTATTTCTGTTCTAAATTGGCCAGCCAACTCCCCTGACCTTAGCCCCATAGAAAATCTGTGGGGTATTGTGAAAAGGAAGATGCAGAATGCCAGACCCAAAAACGCAGAAGAGTTGAAGGCCACTATCAGAGCAACCTGGGCTCTCATAACACCTGAGCAGTGCCAGAAACTCATCGACTCCATGCCACGCCGCATTAACGCAGTAATTGAGGCAAAAGGAGCTCCAACCAAGTATTGAGTATTGTACATGCTCATATTTTTCATTTTCATACTTTTCAGTTGGCCAACATTTCTAAAAATCCCTTTTTTGTATTAGCCTTAAGTAATATTCTAATTTTGTGACACACGGAATTTTGGATTTTCATTTGTTGCCACTTCAAATCATCAAAATTAAATGAAATAAACATTTGAATGCATCAGTCTGTGTGCAATGAATAAATATAATGTACAAGTTACACCTTTTGAATGCAATTACTGAAATAAATCCAGTTTTTCAAAATATTCTAATTCACTGGCTTTTACCTGTATTCATACTATGCGAGACACGGCAGGCAAAAACATCGTTTTTTCATGCACTTATCAATTTTGAGATTTTGGGCTATTTTGCTTCCATAACATGTCTTCTTTCAGACTAATACAAAGAAATGGTCTAAAATACACATTATGGGTGTTTATTTTACTTCACTGTGACTGGTGTCGCCTGTAGATTTCTCCTAAATTCACCAGAACTGAGCGTTCTATCGCGGCTACTGAGCCGCGTCTGTTCAGACTCTTGTCATATCAGGTCTCTCTCTCTCTCTCTCTCTCTCTCTCTCTCTCGGTTCCAAAAATGGTCATTTCCTTTGTACCAGCAACGAATCGTAAAAGTACGAGGGAGGGTCTCATTGGCTGGTGTCGTTTTCCGACAGCGTGATTCGTTTAGAAGCATCACGTGATGAGCTCTGAACAGCGGAGGGACTTTTAAAAACGGGGAAAGGAAATCGATTTAAATCCTCACATAAAATAAAACAGCAACTCTCACTCGCTAGACAACAAAAGACACAGCACAGAAACTCACCGAGCGATAAGATCCCTTTACAAAGTGCGTCATCGCGGAAGCTGTCATCCGTAAAAAACGAGTGTTTGCCGTCGGAGACAGCGCGATACACAGCGGTGGCTTTTTTTTTTTTTTTTTTTTTACACATCAGACGTCTGAATGAACTGATCGGAGATTTAATATGTCCCAATTGCGCTGATACAGGGCTTAAAATTAACATCGATCCTCAGAATCACGTGTTCTGCAGTAGTTTACTTCTCAGTGACAGAGGTGAAACGGATGTGACACTGACATGGGCCAGAGATGATTAGCCAGACATAGAGAAACTGAAAACATTGGTTGTCACATTACAGATGAGCCCAACTACACCTAAAGTGTTTTTCTTATTTGTTTGTTTTTTTAAATTTTATTTTCTGACCTACTGGCCCACACCTTAAAATTCACAGTGACCAGACACCCTTGTTTCCAGTAACAATGGGCTCTATGCACAGCGCCACTACTTTCTAAATTCAAGGCAGCTCTTTTATTTACTGACAAACTGATTAATCAAGGTGTGTCTGAGTAGTCACAATGGTCAGACACACATGGATTAATCAGTTTGTCCAATAATGTAAGACAGGGAATAAAGGAGCTGCCTTAAGTTCAGGAAGTAGAGCTGGGAAGAAAGAAGAAGGAAGGAAAAGGGGATGAAATGGATGTGGAGAGGGAAGGAGGAAGGTGAAAGAAAGGGAAGGAGGAAGTGCTAGAGTGTAAATGCACAGGTTTTTGTTTTGCAACATGCATTTAGCCTAGTGAACGATAAGCATGTATTTCTACAGCTTCATGTCCTGAGCTTTGTGTTTTCTATTTGTCTGTGTAGTGTTTAGTGGCTGCTCAGTAGTGTTTTTAATTTTGATTGACTCGGGGCCACGATTTGACAACATAGTTCAGTTTTGGGCACAGATTGAACTGTTTTGAGGTGAAAGTTTGGTTTTGCAAGAAGAGTCTGAGGTTTTGTGAATGTAGCTTGAAAATTGGGGTTTGTGTTCACAGTTTAATTAAGTTAATCTTTAGAGAAAATGAGAGAAGCTTTCGAAAAATGTGTCTTAGCAATCGAGAAAAACTGTAAATACCTGGATCTCCACACCAGATAGTTGCACCAGTCCCAGTCTGGTCAGATGCTGAAGCCTCTTGGATGAGAGGTGAAACGTCTTCCTAGGCAAATAAACAAGTCCATTTCTTTGGGATAACGATGACCTGGACAAATGAGAATATTCATAGGCTTTTCTTAACCCTCCTGCTGTCCTCCTGGGTCAAGGAAGGAAGGAAGTTAGGAAGGAAGAAAGGATAAAGGGATATAAGGAAGGACAAAGGGAACAAATTGGGAGGAAATAAGGAAGGGGAAAAGGAAGGAAAGATAGATGGAGGGAGGGAACAGAAACAAAAAAGAAGAAGAAGAAGTAAGGACGGAGGGAAGGAAGGGAGGGAGGAAAAAAGGATTGTGGAAAGATGGACGGGAAAAGGGAGGGAAAGAAAGATGGAGGGAGGGAACAAACCAGGTGAAATGGATCAAAAGAGGAAGGAAGAAGTAGTAAGGACGAAGGGAAGGAAAGAAGCAAGGGAAAAAGGATTGTGGAAAGAAGGAAGGATGGATCAGGAAATCGGGAATTAAACTACCTGTGTGGAAATGAAACCATCCTTCTCAATTTTATATTGCTGTTGATAGTTAGGTTTAGGAGGTTTAGTTTCATAAGGAGCTTTTTTTTTGTATGATCTGCCCACTCTTGTGAAATCACTGCAGCAGTTTTCCAGCCTTCAGTGGTGAGAAGTGGGAAAATTGCCAATATAGCTTTTGAACCCCCTCCTTGAACCGCCACCTTACCGTGGTGGAGGGGTTTGAGCACCCGAATGATCCTAGGAGCTATGTTGTCCGGGGCTTAATGCCCCTGGTAGGGTCTCCCAAGGCAAACAGGTCCTAGGTGACGGGTCAGACTAAGAGCGGTTCCAAGCCCCTATGAAAATGAAAACATCGAGGAAGTGTACGTCGCCCGGACTGGCGTTACCGGGGCCCCACCCTGGAGCCAGGCCTGGGGTCGGGGCTCGCAGGCGAGCGTCTGGTGGCCGGGTCTTGGCCCACGGGACCCGGCCGGGCGCAGCCCGAACGAGCGACGTGGGCCCGCCTTCCCGTAGGCCCACCACCCGCGGGAGGGTTCATAAGGGGCAGGTGCCGTGTGATTTGGGTGGCAGCCGTGGGCGGGGGCCCCGGTGACCCAATCCCCGGACGACGACTCTGGCTTTAGGGACATGGAATGTCACCTCGCTGGTGGGGAAAGAGCCTGAGGTCGTGCGGGAGGCTGAGAGGTATCGACTAGAGATAGTCGGGCTCACCTCCACGCACAGCCTGGGCTCTGGAACCCAACTCCTTGAGAGAGGTTGGACTCTCTTCCACTCTGGAGTTGCCCATGGTGAGAGCGGCGAGCTAGTGTGGGCTTGCTCATAGCTCCCCAGCTCAGCCGCCATGCGTTGGAGTTCTCCCCACTTAACGAGAGGGTCGCTTCCCTGCGCCTTCGGGTCGGGGATAGGTCTCTCACTGTCGTTTCGGCCTACGGGCCGAACGGCAGTGCAGAGTACCCGGCCTTCCTGGAGGCCCTGGGAGGGGTGCTGGAAAGTGCCCCAACTGGGGACTCCATCGTTCTGTTGGGGGACTTCAACGCTCACGTGGGCAGCGACAGTATTACCTGGAGAGGTTTGATTGGGAGGAACGGCCTCCCCGATCTGAACCCGAGCGGTGTTTTGTTATTGGACTTCTGTGCTAGCCACAGTCTGTCCATAACGAACACCATGTTCGAGCATAAGGGTGTCCATCAGTGCACGTGGCACCAGGACACCCTAGGATGGAGGTCAATGATCGACTTTGTAGTCGTGTCATCTGACCTCCGGCCGTATGTCTTGGACACTCGGGTGAAGAGAGGGGCTGAGCTGTCAACTGATCACCAGCTGGTGGTGAGTTGGATCCGCTGGCAGGGGAGGAAGCTGGTCAGACCTGGAAGACCCAAGCGGAACGTCTGGCAGAATCCCCTGTCAGGGAGGTCTTCAACTCCCACCTCCGGGAGAGCTTTGACCGGATTCCGAGGGAGGCCGGAGACATTGAGTCCGAATGGACCATGTTCTCCACTTCCATTGTTGACCCGGCCATCCGGAGCTGTGGCCGTAAGGTCTCCGGCGCCTGTCACGGCGGCAATCCCCGAACCCGGTGGTGGACACCGGAAGTAAGGGATGCCGTCAAGCTGAAGAAGGAGTCCTACCGAGCCTGGCTAGCTCGGGGGACCCCCGAGGCAGCTGACGGGTACCGGCAGGCCAAGCGGACGGCAGCCCGGGCGGTCACAGAAGCAAAAACTCGGGTCTGGGAAAAGTTCGGGGAGGCCATGGAGGAGGACTACCGGTCAGCCTCGAGGAAATTCTGGCAAACCATCCGGCGCCTCAGGAGGGGGAAGCAGTGCTCCGCCAACACTGTTTACAGTGGAGGAGGGGAGCTGTTGACCTCGACTGGGGATATCGTCGGGCGGTGGAAGGAATACTTCGAGGATCTCCTCAATCCCACTGACACGCCTTCCGTCGAGGAAGCAGAGGCTGAGGATTCAGAGGTTGATTCATTCATCACCCAAGCTGAAGTCACTGAGGTAGTCCGGAAGCTCCTCAGTGGCAAGGCACCGGGGGTGGATGAAATCCGCCCTGAGTACCTCAAGTCTCTGGATATTGCGGGGCTGTCGTGGCTGACACGCCTCTGCAGCATCGCGTGGCAGTAGGGGACAGTGCCTCTGGACTGGCAGACCGGGGTGGTGGTCCCTGTCTTCAAAAAGGGGGACCGGAGGGTGTGTTCCAACTACCGGGGAATCACACTCCTCAGCCTCCCGGGGAAAGTCTATTCCAGGGTGCTGGAGAGGAGAATTCGGCCGATAGTCGAACCTCGGATTCAGGAGGAACAATGCGGTTTTCGCCCTGGCCGTGGAACGCTGGACCAGCTCTACACCCTCTGCAGGGTGCTCGAGGGCGCATGGGAGTTTGCCCAACCAGTCCACATGTGTTTTGTGGACTTGGAGAAGGCTTTCGACCGTGTCCCACGTGGCATCCTGTGGGAGGTGCTCCGAGAGTATGGGGTCGGAGGCCCTCTGCTGAGGGCTGTACGGTCCCTGTATGACCGGAGCAGGAGCTTGGTTCGCATTGCCGGCACTAAGTCAGACCTGTTCCCGGTGCCTGTTGGACTCCGACAGGGCTGCCCTATGTCACCGGTTCTGTTCATTATTTTTATGGACAGAATTTCTAGGCGCAGCCAAGTGCCGGAGGGGGTACGGTTCGGGAGCCACTTGATTTCATCTCTGCTTTTTGCAGAGGATGTGGTCTTGTTGGCTCCCTCGAGCCAGGACCTTCAGCATGCACTGGGGCGGTTTGCAGCCGAGTGTGAAGCAGCTGGGATGAGAATCAGCACCTCTAAGTCCGAGGCCATGGTTCTCGACCGGAAAAAGGTGGCTTGCACCATCCAGGTCGGGGGAGAGTTCCTGCCTCAGGTGGAGGAGTTTAAGTATCTTGGGGTCTTGTTCACGAGTGAGGGGAGAACGGAGCGCGAGATCGACAGGCGGTCATTGTATCGGTCCGTCGTGGTGAAGAAGGAGCTGAGCCGAAAGGCAAAGCTCTCGATTTACCGGTCGATCTACGTTCCCACCCTCACCTATGGTCATGAACTCTGGGTCATGACCGAAAGAACTGGATCCTGGATACAAGCGGCCGAAATGAGTTTCCTCCGCAGGGTGGCGGGGCGCTCCCTTAGAGATAGGGTGAGGAGCTCTGTCACCCGGGAGGAGCTCGGAGTAGAGCCGCTGCTCCTCCACATCGAGAGGAGCCAGCTGAGGTGGCTCGGGCACCTGTATAGGATGCCCCCTGGACGCCTCCCTCGTGAGGTGTTCCAGGCATGTCCCACCGGGAGGCCCAGAGGAAGACCCAGGACACACTACGTCACTCGGCTGGCCTGGGAACGCCTTGGGGTCCCCCCGGAAGAGCTGGAGTAAGTGTCCGGGGAGAGGGAAGTCTGGGGATCCCTGCTCCGACTGCTGCCCCTGCGACCCGGACTTGGATAATGCGGCGGACAATGGATGGATGGATGGATGGCTTTTGAACATGAATCATTCACCTTTCACTGTTTTTGGTTGCAATAATACAAAAAAAAAAAAATTACATTATGTTTTTTCTTGATGTGATTGCTAATGTAAATCGGGAATTAAACTACCTGTGTGGAAATGAAATGACTGCTCTCAATTTCATGTTAATGTTTATAGTACAACACCTATTTGGGAAACGTCACTGTTTGATACTGATCTGAGTGTGACGCTCTCCATGTGTTCCCCTGTTTAGTTGTTCCCTGTTTTGTTTTGAAGTTGTTGTGATTATCTCATGTGTCTGATCGCACAACCTGTATCTTATTTCCTTGTTCTCCCTTTATCTTTTTTTGTCTGTTGTCCTGCGTCTTGTGCTTGATGCCTGCGTTGCTTTCCCCGTTTCCTTTAGTGTGCTAAACCTAGATTAAAGGAGAATTCCGGTCATTTTCTAAGGAACGCTTTACAGCTCTAGGTCCCTGAGTGCAACCAGGAAAAAAGTCTGACAAAAATACAGTTGTGTTCAAAATAATAGCAGTCCGACATCACTTGCAAGATAAATCACTGATTTTGTTAGGATTTCAACTCTTTTTTTTTCAACTTTTTCTAGAAGGTTTAGTAAAGAAAACCAACAGACCCAACGAGCATGACGTGCATGCTGCTGATTCTGTGAAACTGAATCATTTACTGAAAGGGGCGTGTTCAAAAAAATAGCAGTGCCAGATTCAATTATTGAGGTCATTGATTATGTGAAAAAAAGGTGGCCCTTATTCAAGGATCAAGGCAACTGATGCTGCATATGCTGGCTGTGCATTTGTCCTTGAAAAACAGAGTAAAATGGGTTGTTCAAGACACTGTTAAGAAGAGCATTCTTTGATTAAGAAATTAATAAAAGAGGGGAAAACCTATAAAGAAGTGCAGAAAATGATAGGCTGTTCAGCTAAAATGATATCAAACGCTTTAAAATGGCAGCCAAAACCAGAAAGGCGAGGAAGAAAAAGAAAAATGACTATTCGAATGGATCGGAGAATAACCAAAATGGCAAAGGCTCAGCCAATGATCAGCTCCAGGGCCCAGTATTTCAAACGTGATCTGACAGGATTATCCTGGTCGGATTGGATTAAATCTAGATCTGATCTGAAAACTGGGTATTTCAACACAGATCCAGAGAATCCTGATCCTGAAGATCAGGGTTTCAGCTCTGGTAATCCAATCCTCCCTTGAATCCAGATAAAAGGCTGATTTGGGTATTTCAAAAGTCAAGTCAGATATCAGGATCAACTTGATACCAAAATTTCAGGATCATTCTGATCCCACCTCAGAGGTGGATTTGACTTGGATTGACAATGTATCAGCTCCACTTTCCTTGATTTTGTTACTCAATATGTTCATTACACTTAATCTTAATTGTTAGTGTTTAAGTTTTAACAAATAATTGAAGTAATTGAAGAAATTTAAAACATAGCAAAAAAAATTTTTTGGCCATACATTCTGAAACTGCTGTATTTATTAATTTAAATCATATTCCAGCACTTTCCAAGCATTTACAAGGCATATTTTCATGCTTCTGATTTAACGAAGACAAATTTGACTTCAAAATAAACTTGAAAATGCATTCTTACAATGTTTGTAAAGTGAATGATATTTTAAAACATGCAGCAATGTATTTCAAAACGTGTTTGTATACAAACTGATTATTTTACTTCATCAAATCAAATGTTATTGTGCGATAAATGAACATGCGGTAATCATGTTTAGTGAGAGGATTCTACGTAAGGAAGACAAATTAAGAGGAAAGTGTTTCTAATCGGGTCACTGACCAAGCTATAGGCTTATGCTATGAAAAATAATGCAATCACAATTTCAAGCAGTTTCAATGGCTTTATTTCAAGTACAGTTTCAAGCACTTTATTCAAAATCCAAACATCAAGGTTTCCAAGGATTTCCAACACTCTTACTGTTGCACTGTTGTCCTTATTAGCAGTGGTATTGCTGAGTGGTCTATGGCTGTGAGTGGGCTCTGAAAGTAAAAAGAGATGGTGTATGAGTATATCTGTTTCATAGCCAGAAATAAACAATAGTCACAGAAATGGTCAAAAACATGATATCACCAGCATTACTGACACTTCTGAATGAACTGTATTGTTCACGTGCTGTGTAAGTTAATGTAACGTTTCCTAATTACTACAGCAGTCTGGTCTGCAGCACAGGTAGCTGCTTTAAAAAGAAAAAAAGTCCCCTGCATAACGTTAATAAACTCTGAACAAGTTGGTGTAAGTGTAAAAACAGTTAAGGTATGATGTACGTCAGATTAATTCCCTTGTAAATTAAACCACAGACCACAAAATTGATCAACATAGCAGCTACGTCGCTAGCCCGCTAGCTCCTTAACACACAAGTCAATGGAGCCGAGTTAGCTCCCGTTAGCACGGCTGTGGATCAATTAGGGATCGTTACGCTCTCGTTTCAAGTAGGTGACAAATCAAATAGTTGGCTTGCATGGTGTGTTGGTTGGCGTTCGTATGGTCTTAAAACCGCTACACATTAGACGGCAGTAAACTTACACTTTTGACGTGAAAGTCGTGCTCCCAGCTGCTCCTTTGGTGAAGTAGTCCGCCATGTTTCAAATCCGGAGGCGGAGACTTGAGATTTGGAAATCCGTATCCGGCCAGGTAGGGATCACGGTGATCCACCCTGCCAGTGTTTTGAAATACTCAGATAAAGTCAGCAGGATCACCGTGATCCAAGACTGAGAAAAGGAGGATTTCATTATCCGGATTATTCTGATCCAGATTACAAGTTTTGAAATACTGGGCCCAGGAGTATCAAAGAAGATCTAAGATTGCCTGTGAGTACTGTAACAATCAGACGACGTCTATGTGAAGCCAAGCTACCACCAAGAAGCCCCCGCAAAGTCCCATTGTTAAAAAAATGTAATGTAATGAAGCGGTTACAATTTGCCAAATAACACATTGACTGGCCTAAAAAGAAATGGCGTAATATTTTGTGGACTGATGAGAGTAAGATTGTTCTTTTTGGGTCTAAGGGCCACAGACAGTTTGTCAGACGTCCTGCAAACACTGAATTCAAGCCACAGTACACAGTGAAGACGGTGAAGCATGGTGGCAGCATCATGATATGGGGATGTTTCTCGTACTATGGTGTTGGTCCTATTTATCGCATACCAGGAATCATGGATCAGTTTGAGTACACCAGAATACTGGAAGTAGTCATGTTGCCGTATACTGAAGAGGAAATGACCCCAAACAAGACAATGACCCCAAACACACCAGCAAGCGCGTAAAAAAAGATGTCAACACTGCTATTTTTTTTAACATTATATTTATTGACTTTCTGTAAAATATCAAATTAAATTACTTTTTCCAATTTTCTTGGTTTGAAATAGAATGTGCAGTGTCCCCAATGCAGTTGTGTTCCTTAAAATACAATTTATTTGAAGAATTTTGAGGTTTACTCACCTTTTTAAACACACTGCTATTATTATGAACATAACTGTATAAAAAGCGAAACATTGAAATTAATTTATTCATGGCCACATTAAGTTAAATTATTAACTTTACTGATTATCCATCTGATTATCTGTGCTGCTGCGAGCGGACAACTTCTTTCAGTGGTGACTGACTGTATATAAAATAAAAATATATAGGCTATAGCCTAATATATATGAGAGGGTGAGGAGAACATCTGTAGGCGGAGACAACTCTCGGCGGAGACGCTCAGAGAGAAAGTCAACAGCAGCGGATCAGCGTGGTCTCTCCCTCCGTACAAACGCTCCATTCTGATCCAGCTGTAAATAAGTTAAATAGTGAAACAGCGGCGCTTTAATAGCCGGTTTTATGATTAAACTCTGAATAACCTGGTCGGGACCAGGTTATGAGCTAAGCATAAGTACAGGTGGTGATCTAGCCGGATTAAAAGAGAGACACCTTTGTAGTAGGCCTACAGGAGAGCCTGGCTTTAGACTCAACATACCTCGCTAACCCACTAAACTGGCTTTGCAGTAGGGGAGCGCCGGGTCGATTGATACACTTTTCACTTAAACGTCTTTTTCAAAGATGACGTTATGTACACAAACATTTTTATCATGTGATCAACAACTCACATGTGTATTCTCTTAGTTACAAGTGTAATTTAACACATATGTTGGATGATCGTGCCGTTTCATAACTTTGAACATAAGTTGACATTTGTCTCAAACGCCCCACCTATGCGGGACGGTTGAAACAGCATGTTTTAAACAGAAACTACTGAACTTACTCTCGTTTTTATGCAGCATATCGGACAACATACAGTGGGTACTAGTTTCATTTGGACGGTTTCACGCGTGAGTCACGGGAGGCTCACGCGGATTTTTTGTGGAGGAGTGAACACGAATGGGGAATGCAATATAATAATAATACAGTATAGGGAGGCTCACGCGGATTTTTTGTGGAGGAGTGAACACGAATGGGGAATGCAATATAATAATAATACAGTATAGTTTTTCAATGAGAAAAATGTAATGACGGCAGCTATACGTCTCACTGTCTTTTATCGATCCTCTTGTCAGCTCCAAACACACCCATCTGCACCACGATTATGAAAACCACAGCGTGGTTTTCCACACAGCAGTTAATTAACTCAGTGGGCGATGCTGCCGGTGTGTTTTTAAAATGAGCCAACTACTGTACAGTAGTGTTCATTCCCCACCTTGTTTGACTGAGAGTGTAGCTGGATGATTTCTCATGAATGAACGGGCAATAGCCTATGTCACTTTCGGGCTGGGCGATAAAACAGGATATCCTGAAATAACTTTCCCTCGATAGAAATAGGCTACAAGATGTGTGGATATAGGTTTCATTCATCCATGTTTTGACAGACAACACAAACAACCAGTGGCAGGGACGGACTGGCCATAGGGCAATATGGGCAAATGCCACAGCAGCCGCGACCGAAGATGCAGCCGTGCTGATGTGACCGCAAAAAAAAAAAAGTCAGTCGGGGTCAGCTGGTTTACAGCCGGCCGACTCTGAAACACTCGAGACACAATAACATTAGTAAAGCAAGAAAGGTATAGTTCACTTAGAGCAGCTCTCACGGGGTCATCCCTATGTTCCCACAGCCCTATGTTCCCTCAGCCCTATGTTCCCTCATTTCTAACTTTTGTCGTCACTGAAAATTAGGCCCTATGTTCCCTCAGCCCTATGTTCCCTCATTTCTAACTTTTGTTGTCACTGAAAATTAGGCCCTATTCCCACAGCCCTTTGGTCCCACCATTGGTTGGGTTTAGGCAATGAAGAAAGGAGTTGGTTAAGTTTAGTAAAAAGACCAGGTAGAGGCTAGACAGGCCAGATAGACAGAGTCCAGATAGGTAGAGAGAGTCCAGAGGGAACATAGGGCTGAGGGAACATAGGATGCCAACGTGCAGTTTTAGTGAACAATGCATTTTCTCTTATCATTATTATGATCACTGATATAGCCTATATGTGCGGCCAGGGTTCAAACTTAACTTTTTTGCTCACTGGCCAACTGGCTAGTGAGCTTTAAAAATCTACTGGCCAGAAAGATTTTTTACTGGCCAAAAATGATGTAGCCTATAGCTGTTTTGTATATTTTTCATTGTGTTGAACTGTTATAATACACTCATAAGCATTTTAACACATATCATAGCTATTAGCATATTTTTGTTTGGAATAAAGGAGTCAAGTTTGCCTTTTTTTTCCCTAAAAGGTTTATTTTAGGGATGCACATGGCCGTTTCTAAGGCTTATTGAGCGAAGTTAGAGTGAACAGCTCTGAACCATTAACCTATAACAAGAACTTGACCGATTAATACTATCAGTTAATTATATATTTTTTTATTAGCTCCTTATGTCGTCAACTCATGGGGCGTGTCGACACATGCAAAGTTCCACTGCCTTCAATTTAGTAGCTAAAAGTTTCACAGGAGGACTGACACTGTGCACCATGAAGGAAGATCAGACAATAAATGTAGCCTACACGGACATGGACGTGCATCACCTGAAACAACGGCGCTGGAAAACAAAAAAGTGGTCGCAGCTCTCCTGCAGCTCCACAGAGGACCTGTCAGAGGAGCTCTGCTGTTCCTCTCTCTTCAGTCTGGTGTTTGGCTGCACTTTCAATAAGAAAAGCTGAGACAGAGCACAATGGATGTGGCATTGATCAGATATCGCAGCGCTATTTAACGGCAAAAAAAAAAAAATCGGAGCGATGTTTTTTTGCCGTTAAATAAACATGTGCGCTGATATCTGATCAATGCCACATCCATTGTGCTCTGTCTCAGCTGATCGCGCTCATATGGAACTTTTCTTATTGAAAGTGCAGCCAAACACCAGACTGAAGAGAGAGGAGCAGCAGCTCCTCTGACAGCTCCTCTGTGGAGCTGCAGGAGAGCTGCCACGTCTTTTTATTTTTTTATTGCAGCGCCGTTATTACAGGTGATGCACATCTATAATTGATCCATGTTAAATAGCCTACACACGTGCGCCGCCAGCGTTGTAATCGGTCACAAATCATTGCCATATGTTGTCATGTTGTGAGCTTGAAGGTCTGCATGACACCCGGCTCACAACGCAAGCGTCACAACCGGGTCGGGTGAAACAGTAACAACAACGACGTAGTTTTTTTCACTCGCCAGAGTGGCCAGTCAGCCGGCTTCCTTTACTCGCCAAAGCATCAAAGTTAGTCGCCACTGGCGACTGGCGACCGCTAATTTTGAACCCTGTGTGCGGCTATATATACCGTATGTGTGTGTTTGTGTAATGCAGGGGTGCTTTAAAAAACACACAGTTGTCTGGACAGTAGGCATTTTTCTCACAACCCACCTCAAAAGCGAGGGCAGGTCCGCCGAAGCATCATTCCGGGTGTTGTCTTTGTTGTTACTTTGTTGCCGCTCCACAGAGCGCACATGGCTACTTAATTATGCACGTGCTGACCATATATGGTTGTGCTGAGTCATTCTGGGGGTGGAATATGAGGTGTGTTCATGTCCGCACCATTCTTGGGTCCGGTGTGATTTATCAATGGAATATTGCGGAGAGTTGTGCGTACGCACAGCTTGATCAGTGTTTCCCACAAAAAAAAAAAAAATTAAAATAAATGTGTCCACGTCTCACGTGTGTTGACGTGCGGTGCGCCCGCACGCGAGAGAGGCGGCAGGTTGAGAGGCTGACCAGCGGAGATGAGAGCTGGTGAAACGCTAGCATGGTTATTAAAAACACCATCTCTGATCTCTGCCTGCACATAGACAGACACAGGTTCACATACAGACAGGGGCGCACGGCAAATGCAGCTGCAGCGCTATTAAAGCAACAGCAACTCTCATATTTAAATTGTGTTTTATATTGATTTCATATATTTCACTGATTGCAATTAGGCTATAGAATGCTAGTGTGTGTTTTATTGAAAGCGAGGCTGGGTGAAAATCGCTACAGTGTGGTTTATATGCAGCGGTCTGTAGGACCAGCTTAATAGACACATCAGCGACACATTAGCACCTTCATTTATCTCTGAAGTATCCACACGCACACCTATTGATCACTCAGGCTACAGCCCTGCCCCCCACAGAACTTCACACAGCTGTTCAGTCAGCTTTGAACAGAAAAACCGGTTCTGACAGTAGCTACCTCTCCTCACACTTTTCATAAGCCGGAGGACAAAGCTGTAGGCTTCATTGTTTCGTTTCATTTCGTTAAGTGAAAATAATCTCTGAATTATGGAACTAAAAATAAAATAGGCCTATCTTTAAAAAAAAAAAGATCCTATGATATTTAGCCTAATTGCATTATTTTTATTCAAATGTGACTGAGACCTTTATCTACCTAAACAGAGGGTAACATGAATAAATATCCTGTTTTGTATTTTTCTGGAAACTGTAACGTGACCGCGGCACTCTCTCCCCCCCTCTCTCCCTCCCGAATTGGGCATATTATGATAAATATAACTGTAGATGAAAACAATAATTGAAGAAAAAAATAAGCTATTGTCGGCCCGAGGTATAAATGCCCAGAAATCGAATGTTTCATTTGTGTAAGTTGTAAGCTTCAGAAACCATCACACATGGAAAAGTCACGGACTGAGAGACCTGTAGTTTTAATGTAAACAAAGTCATTTACGTAAGAAAAACACAAACGTCTGTGTGAGACCATCTGGGTGGTTCTAGTGTTAACATTAGCCTAATGAAGAATGAAGAAAACACGTTACAAATGAACTATGACCGAATTGACAGCAGAAACAGTGTGCACTTATCTCAAGGAAATTTAAATCGAATGCAACTGTAACTTGTAATCCAAGTGAGAGGTGAAACGTCTTCCTAGACGAATAACCAAGTCCAGTTGCATTCGATTTAAATTTCCTTGAGATAACTATGACCGGGAGTCCGGGACAAATGAGAATATTCACAGGCTTAGTGCATGTGCACACGCCGGCCGGAGTCAACTCGCAACAATGTAGCTTTCCCTCGATTAAAGTAGTTCTGTCATCTCCCACTTTGTACCGGATAAGAGACAGCACCCGACAGATATATGCTAAATGTTTGGATGCAACAAAGTCACTGTTAACAAAATCAGCATCTAGTCTGTCCCTTCAAGAGCAGCTGCTGACAGATGTGCATTATTGCTCCGCTCGTGAGTCCAGCAGCATCGGGTCCAGGCTGCTGGCACGGACGTAGCGATCGTGGGCTATGAGTGGATTGTTACATTCACCAGAACTTGCAGAACTCAAACTACTCAAACTTGGAGCCAGACCCAGCCAGGCTACAGGAGAGATAAAAAATATGCAGGGGACCCCCAAAAGGCTGAGAACCACTGATCCTGTTGAAACACGAACATTAAAAATATGTGGTGTTTATTAAAAATACATGTTAATTCAAATCGGTTGTTGTTCATTGCAAAACAGTTAGGTATTCATTCGGTGATTTATACAGATATTGATCGCGCAATGTGACCACAATCACTACGCACGGTGGCGTGAGGGACATTTGAAACAGCTGTATCAATCGTCCCTGCAGCGACTACTGACACTTAAACCTGTTTTGCCTCTAAACTTCAAAACTATGACATTGCATAGTTTAGGACCTGTTTATGTACGAATTCATCTGTTGTTAGGTCATATTATTATTGCATGAAACACACAATACAACTTTTGATCACAAAAAGAACTACAGCACGTAACATTTTACTTTCCGTAGTCAAAAACCGGTTTGCGCTAATAACTTTTGAATGGCGTGACATAATTTCACAAGCTTTCCCAGGATTGGTAGGTGTTGAGTGCTGAAGGTAGTGACGAAATCTGACGGCTCAAGCTTGTGTGGTTTTTGAGGAAATCGCTGTGTATCAATCGTCCCGTGTATCAATCGACCCGGCGCTCCCCTACACCTTGGTGACCTTGCCATGGAGATGGTAACCATACTGGTGAGTATTTGTGTGGTTACCGGAACCACTTATGTTACGGTCATCTTCATTCATTCATCATGCTAAAGGAGCTAGCGTAATGCTAACGTCACCGCACAGAGCATGACAGTGACAGCCACCCACAAAACGTAACAGATAGGGTTATGCTATTATACGTTAGAAAATATATATCATTCAATTTATATTACATATACATATATTGTTAAATTTCGGAATATCCTCCTCCAGAGAAGAAGGTTCAGAGACGTTAGGATAACGTCACATTCGTCTAATATGGTCACTCGCCGTCTTCGTTCACTTCCGTTGTGGCTTTTGTTGTTGTGTTGCGGCCTTTGTTGTTGTGTTGTGGCTTTTGTTTTTGTGTGAGCCGTCTCGGCCACCGTAGCTATCCTCCTAATCAACGATTGTTTTGTTTTTTTTAACAGCAAAGACGTATTTTTGTTTACAGCAACATGGGTTCACATCATGATAATATCTGTATTTTGACCATTAAAACTTCCATAGTTCTCTTTGTTTAATATGTCAAGAGACTTTTGGTTAAGTAACCATGGACAGACTACACCCACCATCAGTTACTCCACAACAAGTAAGGAGTGATGCTGGTAGCAAGAACATTGATGTTGCAAGGTTCATGATTGAGAATCGAGGAACAAACAGAGGAAGTTTCATGGTTGGACGTAGTGTGCATAATCAAAGGATTGAAAGACTGTGGGCAGAAGTAAACAAGGTCATGTCAGGATACTAAAGACCTTTTCCTCTTCATGGAAAATTCATGGACTTTTAGACAGCACTAACTCTTCACATTACACGTTTATCAACCACAAACAGATCTGTGGATGAGTTTGTGAGATAGTGGAACAACCACAGCTCGAGGACAACGGAGAGTCGGCCCCCACGACAACTGTGGACAATTGGAATGCTCCAACTTCCTCAGGATCAAAGGCCACTCAATCATGTGCCTGTGCAACCCGAACTCGATTTTTTTCACCAGTTGACCCATCTCCACTGAGCTACATCAAACACCACACTGAGTGGTGGTGTAGGTATCGTCTTCTCCAGGAAGTTCACTCCATTATATCTAGTGGAGCAGGTGGTTGAGGGGAGGTGCCTACTCGTTAAAGCCATGTTTGATACTTTTACTCTGGTTTTTATCAATATTTATGCACCTATGGAGCAGAGAGAAATAGCTTTTTTTAAAACAGTGACCTCTAAACTTAAGGGATAGTAGCTTTTTTTTGTTAAGTGGGGTTGTATGATCTACAAATAGCCCCTAAGTACTTTAATTGCAGTAGAAGACTCTCTGCACTCCTCCCGTTAGCAATGCCAGCCCATAGCCCTGCCCAGAGATTTACAACATAAAGTGTTGTGAACAGACCCAAAGAAACAGCCTATTTTCGTGGCCTAAATGAGGTTTTACCTGGAAAAAAAAATACACTGTTACATTGTTCGCTATAATATAATTTTTTCCAGCCCCTCAGTGCAGGAAAAACAGTTTTTATTTGGACCTAACCAACTGCTGATTGGTAGGCGCTAACCCTGAGCGGAGGGGTATGTGAGTTGGTTATAGGTCCAAATAAAAACTGTTTTTTCCTGCACTTTGAAGGGCTGGAAAAAATTATATTATAGCATTAGGGCATACATCAGTCCGACTGCCCAAAAGTCCGACGGCTCATTTCTCCGACTACCCATTATACAGTTGGTTAGGTTTAGGGTAAGGTTAAGGGTTAGGGCTACTTAAGTCGGAGAAATGGGAGGTCGGACTGATGGACGCAAAAATAAAGAAATGTATGGTCGGAGAAATGGGTAGTCGGACAGACGTCATGCGCCCAAATGGAACTGTGTTTTTTTTCTTTCAGGTAAAACCTCTTTTAGGCCGTGAAAATAGGCCGTTTCTTTGGGTCTGTTCACAACACTGTATGTTGTAAATCTCTGGGCAGGGCTATGGGCTGGCGTTGCTAACGGGAGGAGTGCAGAGAGTCTTCCCCACTTTAAAAAAATGCTACTATCCCTATAACTGCTGCGGCTAGGGTTGATTATACGACTTCTCAGGCCCAGGGGAGGTCCGAGGTCTGTATTCTTTTGGAGTTATGTGTCGGTCTTGGTCTGTGTCCCTGTGTCTTGTCTTGGGTCTGGTTCTTTGTAGTTGAGTTGTTTCTTGTTTTATTTTGTAGTTTCGTGTCCTGTCTTCCTATGCTGCTTGTGATTACCTAATGTGTCTCACCTGTGCTAATTGCACCACCTGTGTCTTCCCTTGTGTTCATGTAAAGTTCCTTGTTGGAAGATAAAGTCGATTGGAGTCACTAGCGACTCTGTTTATTTGTTGATTTGACGCCACCCGCTGCCACATTAGGAAGCTAATGTGATTAGCGACCTTACTAACCGAAGAGCTAGTTAGCTACTCACTCCTTGTGTCAAATATTCAGTTATTTACCCCCTTTCATTAAATAAATTCATTAAGAGCTCTAACCTGCATTGCTCCGTCTGAAAACCTACCTGCTAATGACAATGTAGAAGTTGTGGATTTGTCCAGACACGTGTATCATAACAGCATCTTTGTGGCATTGTTTCATTGTTTATTTGAATGCAAGATGTGCCTTTTTTTCTGCTTCAGGGAAAGGGAAAAGGGGGTTTAAAACTCTGCGTGTGGGTGCATGCAAGCGTCTTAGTAGCACCCAAAATAACTTCGCAAAATGCATGCACCAGGGTGATTCCAGGAGGAAGACGATGGACCAAAAGGGTGTGTTTGATTTGTTTGTATTAATTTAAAATTATTTATTTCCTTAAGTTATGTTTTTGAAGTAGAGTAGAATTGTTGAGTGTTTTGGAGAATCTGAATAAAAACACAGTTGTGTGAAGTAGTATTTTGAGTTAAAAAAAATTGTAGTTTGAAATTATCTTTTCGTGACCTGTGTTCTTGCTCCCTGTAATCCCCCATATTACTTGTGAGTAACAAATAAAGCCTTTTTCTGCCACAGAAACCTGTTTCCACGCTATCTGCATTTGGGTCCTTTCCTCTGCAATCCTGACAGTCATCTTGGAGCTCCAGGGCACTGCCACCGTCTCCGCCATGGAGCTCATGCGGGCGGTGAGAGGCTTGTGTGGTGGCTTGCCGCGCCATGGGACCGAGGGCGTACAAGGTCACAATGACTCACGTCAAGGGGAAGGAGAGGCTGCTAGATGGCTTCAAAATAGGGGACACTGTGGTTCATGTAAGGGTCTATGTAATGATGACCGAAGGGTCAATGTAATGATGAGCTTGAGGTTTCTTTTCTAAATCTGCCTGCCTCAGATGATCACAGATGATGAAATAATCAGGAAGTTAGATAGCTGGGGAGTGGAAGCCGCCTACCTGATCAGGAGGAGAATGAGTAGCAGGATCTGAGCAGGAGGGCGGGTGTGGCCGTGGTGGCTGACCTAGCCCGGGCTGGGCCCCTGGTGCAAAAGGTGTCGCTGGCTGGACTGTGCCAGGGCAAAAAAAGCAGGGCAGTCCTTGGTAAAGTAGTTGATAAAGGCCCTACCTCCAGAGGAGTTGCCGTGCTGGTCAGGGAGGCGACTGGGGTAACATGGAGTTACGTGTTTTCTGACCAGTAAGGGTGAGTATTAATCATTGATGTTGTATACAAATCGTGGGAGGGTAGACTAACTAACGTGTACGCTTCTAATGATGAGGTCAAGCGTAAATCGCTATTTGAGAGCCTCGGAAGGTGGGTCACACCCAACACCATAATAGAGACTTTGGGGAAGGGAAAAAAATTAAACTGACATAAGCAGGTTTGTATTTGCAGACATGTGTGTAAATAATGATATTGTTGATGTGTACAGAATATTGAACCCAGGTAAGTGTATGTATAGCAGAGTACAGGTGGTGCTGCTCCTGGCCTCCGGGGGGTTGCTGGGCAGGATCAGGAGGATCCAGTACGAGCCATGCGCTTGGAGCGACCACCTGTTCCTCGTCGGTGGGGATTTTAATTGTACTGAGGCAGAATTTTTAGATTGTAATCATGCAGAGCCACATCCAGCTTCCCAGCACACTCTGAAGCAGCAGCCCATGGCCTGGTGGATGTGTGGAGGAGGATGCATGCAGACTGGTACTGGTCCCACTTGAGAGATGATGGGATATCCTTTGCCAGACTACATAGGTTGTATTGTTTTAAGCATCATTTTAATGTTTAAGGATTGCAGAATAGTGCTAGTTGGTTTTACTGACCATTCTTTGGTTTTATGTGATGTGTTTTTAAAAAATGTTTTGCCAAAGAGTGCTTACTGGATTTTAATTATGTTTTAAAATTAAATAAAGGTTTTAAGCTTCTTTTTTTTTTGGTGTGGTTTCAGAAATGGGAAAAAATTAATGTTATAGTCTTAGTACCTTCCCATGGTCCAACCACTGTCTATGTCAGTAGTACACTCATAAAGTCACAAAGCAGGTGTGTAGCAACACAAAGACCTGGAGAGTGAGGTAGTGAAATTAAAAACACTTGGCTATTCCACAGAAAATCAAGGACATATTGAAGTCCTCAACTCCAAAAAGATGGTCTTAGCCAACCTGCTGGACTCTAGAATACAGGGTGCGCTGGTCTGGTCCCGGGTCCAAAACATTACTGAGAAGGATGCTCCCTCTGACTTCTTCTTTAAGAAGCAGGGGCAAAAGAAAGATGATCCACGCACTTCTCTCTGACACCAGGCAGAGCTGTGCAGTTTTTCTCCTCCCTCTAGTCATCCGAGTATGAAGAAAACAAAGAACTTGAAAGAGAGTTTTGTGGAGAACTGCCTCAGATGTCAGATGACGCCCAACACCCAGCTGAGCCGACCGCTCCAGTTGGAGGATCTGGCAGCCGCTCTACGTAGCATGTGTAACCGGGTGGTTATTGGCTGTATAAATGTATATATTGTATTTCCTTTCTGTGTCTTTTAGTTATGTTGCAGCAGGTCTGGCGATTGCAGCAGGTGTGTGTCACGCCCCTTACCGGCACCTGTAGTGCAGCCGCGTCATGGGCTGCTAATGCAGACCTGTTCATATAGTCCCGTGGTTGTTCAGTCTCTCTCTCTCCTCTGCCAAGTGAGTGCCGGCCGGCGTGCAGCTCCGCCGAGCCGTGGTTTCCCGGCGTAGTATGTGCCATGTGTTCGCTCTCCAGGTTGGCGTGTATGCCGTGAAGGTGTGTGTGTCCCCTTCCGGTTAGCCACCGCTGCCGCCGCTAGCTTCTGTCGGCTTCATTATTTATTGGTGCAGGCTACAGCCCGCCATGCAGCCTGCCTGGCGTTAGGTTGCTGTTGTTGCCCTGCCTTGCCTCTTGCCTTTATCTCCACGTTTTGTTTCTTTTTGTTGCCTTGCTCATAGTTGCTCTGCCCTCGTCAGTTAGACGCTCGTTTTAAAGTAGTGTACTGTAGTTCAAGACTGACTGACCGCGACTCCTTAGTGGGGGGGTGGGAAGTAGCACAGCTTTGAGGACCTGCAAAAGTTATGCATGTAGCATTATGGGTTTTGTTTTCTTTTGTGTTGATTTGAGTTTGTTTTTGTGTATATAAGATATTTTGTTTGGTTTCTTTTCTCTTTGTTTGCTGTGCAGGACCTCGGCTCAGTTTTTTCCTCAGTCTCAACTTAAGCTGAGTCTGTGGTACAGATTAATATTGTGCTCTTTGGAAATAAAAATAACTATAATTGTTTTTACAGAAGATAAGTAACTTAAATAAATTAATGTTCCCATTTGTGACTAAATAAAACTTGTTAAACTTTCTATAAACCGTGCCTGTATTCATTTGTGTACCGACCTGTGCTCTGAGAAAGTAAAGTTTGGAAAAGAGTAAATTCTTTAGGTGCAAGTCCTAAGGTGGCGTTGTTGGTGTAACTCTTAGTCTAGATCATCCTTTAGTTTATCGCCCCCCACCACACATGCAGGGAAGAAAAGCTCCAGGCATCGACGGACTCAGTCGAGTTCTATAAAGAATACTGGGGCATTCTGGGTCCTGACCTGCTGCACGTCCTAAATGAAAGACCGGCCAGTGGTTCCCTCAGTGGCACTGTTGTGTGGATTATACGATTCTGTCCAAAGCTTTGGCCTCCAGACTGAGTGGAGCCATGGTCTTCCTAATTTGTGATATTTTGGAGCTCTCCAGCTCAGTGGACAGTAACACCGTTCTCATTTCACTAGATCAGATAAAGGCATTTGACAGAGTTGAACACAAGGTTCTCTGGAAGGTGATGGAGAGGTTTGGGTTCATTATCTGTGTGCTGTACAAGGACATTGAGAGTTTACTGAAGTTTAACGGCAGTCTGTGTGCTCCCCTCTAGGTCACATGTGAACTACATCAGATGAGTTTCCAGACAATGGGCCTCATTCACCAATATCTTCTTAAGAAGATTCTTTCTTAAGAAAAGAGATTCCTAAGAAAACTCACGTCAGATTCATCAACGCGTTCATAAGCCTCAGAATTGTTTGCAGCTGTGTTCCTACATGATGAATGCCACCTCCTCGTTAGTTGAGAGCGTGTGCCAGGTGAGTCTAATTAACGTATGTGCACACAGAACCCACAGGCACTGAGCAGAGAAGGTGAAGAGAGAAACAAAGTTGAAATGCTCAAATGAAAATCTGAGAAAGAGCACCAGACCCCAAACGTAAAAACTTAGTAGTGAAGTGGAGAGTAGTAATATAGTGGTCCCTTTGCGCGTGCATGTGAAAACTTTTGCGCGTGCATGTGTGATGCGTTCCCCCCCTCCCTCCTGTGCGGGCTCCTGATCCCCCCTCCTTCTTCTGTCCGTCTGCGCAACCCGTTCCAGCCAATGTTTTGTTTTATATATCTCATACTAATGTTAATGAAAGCAGTTCAAACAGCATATTTTTAAATCAATATCATTAGGTGTATCCTGTTTGATTACTGTGAGGTGTGACCGGTATCTATTATACACAAATAACAACAATGGTCGTTTCAACCGATACAGGGGATATTTGCATCTGAGCCATTCACTCTGCGGGGTTGTGCGCGAGGGCAAAAACAAACACCTGTAAACATAAACAGCCCACAAAGAGGGAACGGTTTCGCATATTTTTTAAAACATCAGGTGTACCGTGTATCCATGGGGTGGAGGGAGGGGAGGTAGCAAAACGGTGGTGTTGCTCTAGTTTATTTAGTTCAATTGAATAAAACTTCATGTTTAAAAAGTAGCGCTATTAGAGCTGTGAGAAATTAAAAGCAGCCTCCTCTTTCGTCATATTCTTCAAGGGATAGTTCAACATTTTTGAAAATTGGCCCATCGCCATGATCCCCCTAGTAATAGCAGTAGGTTCGTTACCTTTAATTGTTGGTCCAAGCTGCTTTTAGATCGGGGGAGAAGAATACCGAGCGGCGCAGCTACACTACGGAGGCTAATGGAATTTCTTGGTTTTGCTCATCAAACTCAGCAAATACACAACCAAAAAACTCAAAAACGCTGTGGTGGACAAGTTGTGACCTGCACATTTACCACGCTATGAGATAATAGCGGAAAGTTAAGAGAAGTGAAGCAAATACTCGGAACTACTTTCTTCAGTGAACCACTGGTCGGAGGGACACAGTGTGCGCACCTCAGCCAGTGCCGTAGTATACGGACGTATCTGCAGTAAACAGGCGCTTTTGAAATCACTCCGCCGAGCAGCCGTCTAGAGGGTAAAGTCCGACTTTGCCTCTAAAACAACTCCATCTCGCAACTTTCCGCTATTATCTCATAGCGTGGTGAATGTGCAGGTCACAACTTGTCCACCACAGCGTTTTTGAGTTTTTTGGTTGTGTATTTGCTGAGTTTGATGAGCAAAACCAAGAAATTCCATTAGCCTCCGTAGTGTAGCTGCGCTGCTCGGTATTCTTCTCCCCCGATCTAAAAGCAGCTTGGACCAACAATTAAAGGTAACGAACCTACTGCTATTACTAGGGGGATCATGGCGATGGGCCAATTTTCAAAAATGTTGAACTATCCCTTTCAGCAACACTGTTGCTTCAGGCTGCAATTGTGCTTTTTATTTTTATTTTATCACTCATACTGTCCATTAAAACATATTAAAATAACCTGCTGCTTGTGGCTGAAAATCAGCCCATTGTCACACCATTTCATGCGGATATAGAATCATATGACGCCAAAAAAAATCCCTCCTTTGATTTGAACACGCACAGAGTACAAATCTGTGAGCTGGGTAAACAAACCGAGTTGATAATCGCCCTGGGATGGAGGGAGGTAGCAAAACAGAAAGTCTGTCAATATTTGCCCCTCTACAAAAGGGATCGGATGCGCTTGGTTCAAATAAAATAGCGTAGAGGTGGTGACATTGAAAGAAAACTCCTTCAAAGAGAGACCTACTGGATCTACTCCCTCAATACCATGTCACCTAATGGCCTTAATGAGGACTTAGACATTAGGCCCTTTTTGTGAACTGGTATTTGGCGTCTAAAAACCTCCATATTAGTGTTCTTTAGACTTTGTGCATTTATTTTATTGCTGATTGTTGATTATAATCTCATGTTTTTGTGTACATCTTTTTAACACTTAACCTGTCTGTGTATTGTGTTTGTTAAGATTTATTGTACTTTCTTGACCTCTGGGCACACTAAGTGGCCTATAATTGGCTCACCTGAAGCCCATCCAACTAATGACAGAGGTGTGGTGTCATCAGGCCTTCAGCCTATATATGTATATGCCTGCCACTTGTCACGCCATTTGCCTGAGGAAGACCACATCAGTCGAAACGTTGTAAGCAAGTAGGCTATCCAATAAATGGGAGCTTAAATCAGTGTGCGGATATTCCCTTTTTTCTTTGCAATTATCCTGACTGTCCAGCACCTGGCCTAAAGTAGGCATTGGATGTGCGCACAACCCCCCTGCTTTTTCTCAAATAAAACATTTAACAGACTAATTCATTTCTCCGTGAAACCGGTATAGCGGGCGCATGCGCTTGGTTCAAATAAACATTTAACAGACTAGTTCAATTCTCTGTGAAGCGGTAAAGGGGGTTTCTTTGATTATTTGTTAACCTGTGTCGCGTCATAGGTTACAGCCAGATCAACTGGTTTACATGTAAATTCCAGAACACCACATATACCCTTACAGACCCCAGTCACTACTCTCCATTTCTGACCCTCACACATCGTAGAGGCTCGCTATTTTTTCCACACACTGAACTGAAGACCTGGCTCTTTTTTTTTTTCATCCCAAGAGAATTGGCTGCGCGTAACGGTGAGTTTTAATTATATTAAATCCGATATGTTTTTTTGGATAAATTTACACATTACAAATAGTCTTTTTTTATTAAGGCTACGTTGTGTCTGAATGTGGCGATATTGACATCTATTCCCCGAAACCACAGGAGCTTCTACAACCAGGTGTTTATACGTTTATTTTTAAAAAGCTGTGGTATTGAGGGTGGTTGTATGTGCTTGCTAAAGTAATTTACTTTATCTATACAGTCAGGCCGAGCCATAGCAAAAACAGGCGGGATAGAAAATAAAAACACAGCAGAATCTGTGTAAGTATCATAATAAAATAGCTTCGCGATAAAATGATTGAAAATGTTTGTCCACGGTATTGATTTTTTCTTTCTCTATATAGCTCAACACCTAAGAAAAAATTTCATTGGGTGCAGGGAAGCCAGGTCCTCGGAGAAATCGGTAACAGTGGGTGTTTTTTTTTTTTTTCACTCGTATCCTCATCTTAGTGTTATTATGTAACAACTCTTTTCTATGTTTAAAATAGGTCAGAGAAACGGGGGAAAAACGAGGAACCCTGCCATCAAACAATTGCAGCAGCACCAGCGCCACCAACAGCAGCAGATGCGCCAGCAGTGTGCGTAGATGTGTTAACAGGGAGTGGCCCTGTAGATGTGAGGGAGATCAGGCCTTTTAACTCACTACAACTGCGCCAGCGTATCGATATGAGATCTGCAGCCATTGACCGGCTCTCTGGTATTATCACACAAGCGTTAGAATTGTCTCAGCCTGGCAGTGTTTTAAATGTTGTGTTGAGGGGGCCGTCTTTGGCTTCCGATGTACAGACAGTGCTTTACGATAGTGATGATTATAATCAGGATTTGTTTATAGAGGCGGTAGCTCAGGCTGTCCAGAGTAACAATGACTCCTTGACAGACGACGAGTTAGAATTTGTAGTCACGGTAGCGCAGAACCGCAGCGGAGCCGGTCGTCTAAAGCTGGGGCACGTGCCCTATGATCAAATATTGGCAAAAAAAAAGGCCATCACCTTTACAATCCCGACAACTGTGGACAACAATTTATGTTTTTCTTTGTGTGTAGCACATGCAACCAACGCCTCCGCATCTAACACCGATAAACTGTTGCATGCCAAGCGTCTACATGCGGCTGCGGGTCTAGACTTTATGCAGCCGGTGTCATTCTCGGACGTGACCAAATTTGAAAGTCAATTAAACGCTAAAATAGTCATTTTCCACCACGCAGAACAGCGTAAACGGGTGTTGTGTTTCCAGACCACCGGCACCTCACGCACTAACACTATCTCTCTCTATTTACACAACAACCATTACTATTTAATTACCAATTTAAAGGTTTTTTTTGGCGCTATCTATGTCTGTAAATACTGCTACAGCACATATGAGACACCCCTGATGCATGACTGTAAACATTTATGCAACGTGTGCTTCACACATTGTAGCGAGCAGGGGGGAACATCCACAACCTTAAAATGCGCCGACTGTAACCGCATTTGTAAATCAGAGAGCTGTCACAGAAACCATAAAAAGATCGAAAACACACACGGCCTGATCCCCTGCGATGCGTTAAAGTACTGCAGGGCCTGTGGCAGAATGTATAAAACAGGTAAAAGGCGACATGTTTGTACAACACCCCGGTGTGTGCACTGTAAGGAGGGCATCACAAACGGGGAGAGTGAGCATATGTGTTTTATTCAGCCTCTTGATAAAAAAGAGCCAGAACAAAAATACATCTATTATGATTTTGAAACACAATATAACAGAGGTGGGAGAAAGTCCCTATGTTGCAAGTCCAAGTAGAGTCTCAAGTCTTTGCTCTCAAGTCTCGAGTAGAGTCTCAAGTCTTTGCTCTCAAGTCCCAAGTCAAGTCCAAGTCCTAAGATTTTTGTTTCGAGTCCCAACCAAGTCCTAAGATTTTTTTTCGAGTCCCAACCAAGTCCTAAGATTTTTTTTCGAGTCCCAACCAAGTCCTAAGATTTTTGTTTCGAGTCCCAACCAAGTCCAAAGATTTTTGTTTCGAGTCCCAAACAAATCGATTATAATTAATGATACATAAAGATCATGACCACGCTTCAATTGTTAAGTTGTTATTATGCTATTTAAAATTGACGTAGGCCTACACTATGACGCCAGAAATCTTGCGTGATCGAATGTGATCTGACGTAGCTTCTCTGTTGATGCTAGCCATCAAAGATACTCTATTAAAGGGACAACAAGGAGTTTTGGAAAAGCGAAGCGTTTTCACACTACATTTATGAGCCTCTGCGCGCACCTTTTGACCGGCGCAAGACGGACTCATGTTTTCATTCATCAAGAATTAAAGTCAGAGGTTCAAAGACGATCACATACCGTCGTAGTTCCCACCATAAACGGAGATTCAGCTGCGTTATTCTCATGACTCGTTGCGAAACCGAAAGTAAAAAACGCTGGTCGGCTCGACCAGCATCTCTGACACCACTAATAATAACAAAATAACGATAGAGACAGAACGATATATTTATCGAAATGGGCCCATTAACAAGTGTGAGTAGCGTAGATTCATCCACATTAACGTGAGACTTTTTTATAACCGAATAGAAACTCCTCGTTGTCCCTTTAAACCGTCTTTGGTAGCCATGGAGCCGTTAGCCACACTGGTTTGTTATGCTACGTGTGCTGCAGTCAGCTGCTTATTTATTGGTTACATTCAATTTCACATCACGTTCCGCGGAGCCGGTGACTCAGGATTGTCGAGTTCCCCCACACACAAGCCGACTTTTGATCCAAACGGTCACGATTATCGGAGCCGACAATCGTAAATATTGAACATGTTTAATATTTACGATTGTCGGCGCCAACCGTTTTACGAGCCGATTGTCGGGAGAATTTAAATCTTAAAACACCACAATCCAGAACCAGAATCTCATAAAATAATCTTAAAAGCCTAAGATAACTGGGCGATTTTTGTCTTTGGTCGGAAGGGGGAAAATCGGGGCAAAATCAGCCAGATTATCTTTATGTGTGTGGTAGGCTTTGGTATGTTGGCATTAATCATACAGCCAAGACTGATAACAGGAGTGGGTTCCATATAGAACGGCTCTGACTGGCTGCTGCAGTATAACATTGATGTGATTATTTTAATATTTGTGCTTGCTTCATGTGACTTGACTTGAATTCAAGTCAAGAGGGTTAAGTCCAAGTAGAGTCTCAAGTCTTTGCTCTCAAGTCCAAGTAGAGTCTCAAGTCTTTGGCATCAAGTCCCAAGCGAGTCCAAGTCTTTCTTTGATTTGATCAAGCAAGTCTTAAGTCATCAAAATCGGGACTCGAGTCCAAGTCAAGTCTCAAGTCCCGAGTCCAAGTCCACACCTCTGCAATATAATGCAGGTAAGCATGAGGCGTGTTTTGTATGTGCTATAGATGCAAATGGAGCAAAGTTTTGTTTCAACACTTCAAAGTGCGTTTCAGCGTTTGTCAGCCACTACAGACGGCCAAAATTTCGTGACTATACATTTATAGCGCACAATGCATCGGGTTTTGACAACTACATACTGCTCGAGCACTTTGTTAAACAAGGCATAGTCCCCTCTGTCACTATGAGAGGCAGCCGTGTTATTCACATGTATGATGCTCAGTACAGACAGGGACGATGGATCGATTCATTCAGCTTCCTGCCAATGCGATTAGCAAAACCCCCCGACGCCATGGGTTTTTGGGATCTTATGAAAGGCTACTTCCCACACACATTTAACACCAAAGAAAGAGAGTTTTACGACGGCAAATATCCCGACCCCTTGTATTATGGTGTTGATAAAATGCGCGAGGACGACCGCCAAAAGTTTATGGAGTGGTACAGCACCGTTTGTAATGAACCATTTAACCTACAGGCCGAGATGCGCAAATACTGTGTTAACGATGTGGAAGTGTTAAAGGCATGCACCATTTACCGCAACACATTTTTACAGTGTACACAGATAGACCCCTTTTTCCTTTGCCACTCTGGCCTCAAGCTGCATGGGCGTCTACAAAACATTGTTTCTCCCCAGAGACACGATTGCGCTCACCTACGACGGCGCATATGTAAATCAGAACAAAACATGTTCAAATGCATCAATTCAGTGGTTGGAGTATGTTGCACAGTCTGAGAACATATTCATTAAACATGCGCTTAAAGGTGGTGAGCATAAAGCAGGGCCTTACTTTGTAGATGGGTACTGCGAGTCCACAAAGACCTGTTATGAATTTGCAGGTTGTTTCTACCACGGCTGTGTCAGATGCCACGTGGAGAGTGATGTAAATCCTGTGTCAAAGCTATCATACGGTGAGCTCTTCCATCAGTTCTGCGAGAGGGTGTCAGCTTTAAAATCGCAGCATGGCATGAATGTGGTTGTGATGTGGGAGTGTGACTGGTCTGGTGTGTGTAGGGCTGATCAGGCTGTCAAAGATTTTCTGTCCACATACAGAAAACCTGAGTGCCTGAATCCCCGCGATGCTCTTCTTGGAGGCCGGACAAACGCCATGAAACTATACCACAAGGCTGATGCGAGTGAAAAAATTCAATACTATGATTTCACCAGCCTCTACCCAACCCAACTGTGCAGGCCAGAAAGCAGTACCCGATCGGCCATCCACAGGTCTAATATAGTGACTTTGCAGTATTGATCAGTATTCAAGGCTACCCACAAAAAGTCACAACCCCAGAGGGTCGGGAGAAATACATCGCCGACTATTACGAGAAAGAGGGCATCAGGTTAGATCCAGACAAGATTTGTGTCAACAAGGCGGTCAGGAACTGTAACAAATGACTCCTGAACTCTCTCTGGGGCCGCTTTAGCATGCGTAGCAACATGGCATCATGTGAGCCGATTACTGAACCCAAGCGATTTACACAACTCATTGTTTAGTGATCATTATAACGTGAGTCAGTTCTGTTTTATTTCAGACGATGTTGCTATGGTGCAGTGGTCTCATGCCCGATGGCACTGGGTCCAGGGTGAAAGATGTCAATGTGTTTATTGGAGCCATGACCACTGCATACGCCCGTCTCATGCTCTATGATGTCCTGGACAAGCTGCAGCAGCGTGTGTTGTACTGTGACACCGATTCTGTGATCTTTACCACACTACCTGGTGAGTGGGTCCCGCCCACAGGGCCATACTTGGGTGACCTAACAGACGAGCTGGAAGATGGTGATTTCATTACAGAGTTTGAGTCAGGGGGTACCAAATGTTACGCATACCACACGCAGAATGGTAAATCACAGGTTAAGTGCAAGGGTGTCACATTGAATGCAGTCAACTCAAAAGTTGTCACCCCCGAGTCGCTGAAGGGTCTGGTTCATGCGTTCACAGCCAATAAAAACACAGACGCCCGCTTGACGGCAGTGTCAGACACCATCAAACGTGATAAAGAGATTCCACCTCAAAAATGACATAGTTAAAAAAGTACAGGTTGTGTTGTAGTGTATTTTCTACCTCCTAATTTGTAAGTAATTTACCCTGAGGGTTACTTTTGTGTTTAGTATATGATCCACTTTAAATTCTTTACTTTTATCTTTAGAATTGTCTTTCATCTCCAGGTGTGTCCTTTACCTGCCTGAAGGTAAATGACTGGTATAATGTGAAACAAGGCTTTGTTTAGACTAAACACTATATGTTTACGTTAGGTCACTTTTGCTGGACATTGGTATTTGGTCTGTTTTATCTATGTTTAAGTTAGCCTAAGGATAATTGCCTGGTCAGGATGGTAAATACCAGAGGGTAATTTGGACATGTTAGGTATTGTGTATGTTACCATCCTGGTCACCTACATTCTTCTGTTTAGAGAAGGTGGAGTTTTAGAGTATATGAGGTCTGGACTTTTGGCCAAGACCCAGAGGTCTCAATATTTGGCTCTGGAGGCTTCTCGAAGATTCGGCTTTTTGACACTGTATCTTTTTTGTAATAAACCATTTTTTACCATCTACAAAGAAGACGTGTCAGAGTGGTCATCTTTTCATCAGCATCGACATCGAAATATACCAGAGTGTACAACAAGCGCCTCCTGCTTCCTGATTATTCTACCCTGCCATACGGTTTCTAAAAAAATGGATCAGGGTTTTGACCGGTTACATGCTGCTATTCCGACATGCCGCTATTTCGACATTGACTTCTAATTGTCGGAATAGCGGCATTAACATTATTTTTCAAGCGTCCCACTATTCCGACTTTTTTTTTTCATTGCCGGAGTAGCGGCACTTTACTATTTTTCAAACATTCCGCTTTTCCGACATTGATTACCTTAGTCAGACGTGTCCTCCTGATTTTTTTTTTTTTTTTCTTCATCTGAGACACTGTTTCTCATACACAAATAGGCTACATAGGCCTATTAGAGAAGAAAAAACAAACCCTCCAAGTTTAAAAACACACAGGCAGCTGAGATTTGGGAGGTTTTTGTTTTTTATTGTAGCTTATTAAAATGCAAGATCATTTTTCTGACTGATTTATTGCCCGATGCCGTATATCTCGCTTTCTTTCCCCCACCCTCCGCCAGTTGTCTTCGTTGTCACTTTGTTGCCGCTCCACAGAGAGCACATGGCTAATTAATATGCACGTGCTGACCATATATGGTTGTGTCTAGGCATTCTGGGGGCGGAGGTGTGTTCACGTGCGCAACTGCGCATCATTGGATCCAGTTTGATTTATCAAAGAGAAATTGTGGAGAGTTGTGCACGCACAGTTTGATAGATCTGAAAAAGGTGTAAATATTTTGGGTGTCTTTTCGCCGTAAGCCTAAGCAAAACATTTAGTAGCAGCAGTTTTACACTGCTTACTTACAGTTTTGATGAATGAGGCCCCAGGCCCTAAGCCCAGAGGCTCACGGTGGATGAGCAGCTCCGCGGCTCATCTGCCGCGCTGTCCGTGGTGCTGAAGGTGACAGGTTAACTTGACAAACAAACTGCAGCATAGTTCTGTTTGTTTATCATGTGTGTCAGTTTTGTTTGTGACTTGATAGTTTAGTTGTTGAGATTAAGAACATCACTCCCTCATCAAACCAGTGATAGGCATGCTGAAAAGAGAGAGAGACGCGCCTGGGTATCGCAGCTGTAAAAAAAATAAAAAATAAAAGATGACATGTCGGAATAGCGGTATCAAAAGTGTCGGACTACCGGCATGTCTAGATAGAGGGATGTCGTAATAGCGGGATGTCTAAATAGAGACATGTCGGAATAGCGGGATGTCTGAATAGCGGGCGGACCCCGTTTTGACCACCACTTACAACATCCTTTTAGCATGGTTGTGAGCGGCCCGTCCAACTGCGGTACAATGTTTTTTGTTAAGGATGTTATTGAAAATGCATCGCGTGTCATCTCAAATTCAGTCCAAAATATTGTTTACTCGTGTTGGCAGCCTATGTACGACAAACTCTTGCAGGTCAGAGACATCAACGTGGCTAACGGACTGCCTGAATCGCTTTGTGATGATACCCTGCTTCCACCCGACAAAAATAATTTACTCATTATTGACGATTTAATGAACGACGCCAGTAACAATATTGAGGTTCAAAATTTTTTCACAAAATATGTTCATCATAGAAATCTCAGCTGTATTTATCTGGTTCAAAATTTGTTAATTCAAGGCAAATCCAGCCGGACTATTAGCTTCAACACCAATTACCTTGTCTTGTTCAACAACCCCCGACACAAATATCAAATTTCATTATTAGGCAGACAGATGTTTCCGGGGAACGCTAAATATTTTTTGGGGTCTTTTAATGACGCTACCTCCGTTTCTTATGGGTATTTGATCATAGATTATAAAGCCAAAACGCCTGATCATTTAAGCCTTATAGCTGCCTTCAATGTTGCATCACGCTCCCTCCATCATTTTAAGTAAATCACCTCCTATCCATGGAAGGGTGTTTTGTCTATGGCTGGGTGTTATTTTCCTCATGAAAGTATTCATTACATGTTTGATGGTGGACAAAAGGGCCTGACAGTCAGAGTTTGCATCAGAATATGACAGAATATTATTCCATTCTATCCCTTTAATTGTATTTTCAAAATTATTTTGTTCCCCCTTAGGTATTCTAAATTGACTTGATTTTTTTGCCCCAGGACTAAAACGTTTTTTTAGACAGTTTCCTAACAATAAGGGTTATATTATGGTCAGATAACCCAGTGATCATGTTGAAAGTCTTAACAACTCTCTCTGGTTTATTTGTGAATATTAAGTCTATCAATGTTTTAGAGGACTGGGTTATTCTTGTCGGCCCTTTAACTAACTGTGTCAGGTCAAAGGTTTTAGTTATTTGTTTAAGAGCACTTTTGCTGCGTTTGTCTTCCCAATTGCAATTTAAAGGTGCTTGAGGCAAGATCGAGGAATAAAACTCACTAGCGATACAACGGCCGGAGCGGCCGTCAGGGTTACTGCAGCCATCAGCCAAGCTGGTGCGGGAGCGCGCATCAACTCTCCACAGCAGTGCAGCTGATGATGTGACAGTGACACTGTGGCTGAATTGGAAACGGCAAACTATAGTCTATACCTGTGTTTTCCATTAATCAGCCGCCACAGTTTGGTTTGTGTCCGCCGCAGCAGTCTCTCTCAGAAAAAAAGAACATTTTTCTATCTCTCATCTCTGCCAGTCAGCCCCTCTGCTGTCTCTCTCACGACACAGGTCACACAGACACACACACACACACACACAGACACACACACACACACCGACCGCCTGGCTGTTAATAAACAGTAAATGCGCCATGCCGCGCTCATTGTACAGTGCTCAATTTACCGCGACACCGGGAGGTTGACCGCCCAGGCATCATGAAGCACCGGCCGCCGCCGCCGCCTCTGTGAGCCGCTGGTGCCGCTCGGCTGCTCTAGTGGCTCTGCACTCCTCCCAACACGTCGGAGAATTTCCTTACAGGCGTTGTTTGGATAAACTGACCACGGATGAATCAATCGGCTCATTATAAAACTATTTATTTATTGAAGTAGCCTAAATATGGTGATTTTTGTACGTACAGAGCCCAAAGGCTGCGCTGCTCACACACACCTGAAGCTTCACTTTTCATTCAAATGAACTAATCCGACTGCCACAGTGCCACTGTTAGATTTCATCCAGCATTTATCTCCTAAAAACAATTCAACCAGCCGGCAGAAAACCTCTAAAAACCTGTGGGGAAGTTACTCGGCTCGTTTTCTTCCCTGTGAGGAGGAGGACAGAGGACAAAGGCTGCCCAGCCTCTGTGACGAGCCGCTGCTGCTGCTGCGTGTGTGGCTCTGCACTCCTCCGAAAAATGTCGGAGCAAATCTAGTACTTACAGACGTTATTTGGATAAACTGACAACAGATTGGGAATCTAAACCGTCACTTTCTCGCATGAAAAAATATTAAAATGTAAGAAAGTAACGTTATTTCTCTACTCGCTGCTCACGTAACTGTTCAGGCTGCAAGACATCCACCGACCGCTGGTCGCAAGCGGAGGAAAGCCGAAGCTGTCGAGGACGCGCATGCAGCGTCATTTGACGTCACATCCACGGACAGCGCGGGAAATTCGGACCCAGAACTGCAGCGCATTATGCAGCACACAGCCTGTTCAAGGCAACGGAGAGATACGCGAGTGGGCTAATTCTTTTTGGTTTTTAACGCTTCATCGCCCATCAGCAGTGAAAAACTTAAAACGCATGTGCATTTCTTGCCTCATGAACCTTTAAGTCACGCATTAGTATTACCTCTTTGTCAAAATCACACTCTTTTAATAGATGGTTCAATTGCTCGAAAAAGGAAATCTTAGACGATGGTGGTCTGTACAAGCCAAGAACAGTAAAAGACATTTGAGGAGATGTGTAATATTCAGTCCAATGCATTCAAGTTTATTATCACACTGCCACTCGATTTGAGTGCAGCTGATAGTGTCTCTGATGTAACACATCACCCCCCCCCTACCCTTCCTTCAGATCTGTCCCTCCTATAGATGTTGTATCCAGGGATGTTTAGTGCTGCACTTGGAGAGTTTTTATGTAGCCAAGTCTCTGATAGAAATAAAAAATCCAGATTAGAGTCTGCAATGAGATGTTGGATTTGTTCGCATTTCCCAGTGATACTACGAATGTTTATATGACCTCCAAGTAGTCCCTTATGTTTTGCTCTTGGATCCCAAAGTATTTTTGCTTGATTGACGGTTTGAAAGAAGTCCCGCCTCCTGTGTTTAATAATTGCAGGGTTTATGGATCTGTACTTCATTTTGGTTAGCTGTTGACTCATCTCAATATTTTGATTGACTGGCACCACTAATGCTTGCCTACCACTAACAGGGTTGTTCAAATTGATTACGTTACCAGTAATTTGTGGTGGACAGCGATCGGTGGAGGTAAGCTGTCGTGTAGTGAAACAGCATTCACCAACCCCAGCAGACAGACTGCTTGCGATGTTAATATTAGGGCCAGGGCACTGGTGAATGTCCCCCGAGAGTAGCAGACAAAGTATGATGACAAGATTCTCACTTTGCTGGCTTTTTGGTGTTGTCATTGTCCGTTTTTTGATTCTGTTGTGACAATAAGATTGGATAATGTGTCCAGCAATATCTTATTTCCATATCCAAAATGATTGCTAACTTTAGAGCTTTCAAATTGCATGTTACAATTTACAGAATGAGCCTGTGTATTGAAGTCACCCTGCTCAGAACTGTTGTGATCAAGAACATGGCCAGTATCAAAAAGTTTTAAGTTTTAAGCCACAAGGAGGCTGACAAAAAGCCTCTTTATGGCTGATGATAAGCAGGTGCTCAGGAACAAAGCAGGGGAAGCCGTACAAAGACCAGTGAAAAAGCTTACAGCACCTGGTATTCCCAGGCGGTCTCCCATCCAAGTACTAACCAGGCCCGACCCTGCTTAGCTTCCGGAAACAGACAAGATCGGGCGTTCTTTTTTTTTCTTTTTTTTTTTTTATCTTTTATTATGAAAATAGATCACATACAATAATATACTCTTCATATGCTTAAAATCACTAGTCACTAGCTTACCTGTCTCATCCCGAAGCTGCTCAATAAGCTGCTTCTGCTGCCTCTGCTTCTCTAGGCCTAAAAAGTATGCTGAATACTTCTCTCCGTGCAGGAGGTTATCCGCTTTAGCACTTTTTTTTTTTTTAAATCTTTTATTATGAAAATAGATCACATACAATAATATACTCTTCATATGCTTAAAATCACAAACAACACAAAAGACACTGTACAGAAATAATCAAAACTGAAATAAACCATACATAAATAAACAGAACTTGAAATGAATGAAAACTAGAAAAGATCAAAACTGAAAATGAATAAAAACTGTAAATAAACAAGATTAGAAATAAACAGAACTGCAAATGAAAAGAGAAACCACATCACTGACCGGACAAACATTTACCCCAACACATAATCCCACACCAACACTGAAACACACAATGAAGCACTCAATTAACCAAATCAATTAAAACATTTACACAAAACAGAAACTCAAATCACCCAACTCATTGACAAAACAAAACGAACTGCCCGCCACCAGTGAGTCCAGGTGTTTGGTGTGGTGCAGTGTCCTGAAATGTGCCAGTGTGATTGATTTCCAGATGCGGGTGACTGATGCGTGTGTGTGCTCGTGGAGTGAAATGTTGCGTCTGGTCCATGTGGCCTGCCGTGCCAGTGCCAGGAGTGTGTTGGTGAGTGTGTGTTTATTGTCCAGTCCAAACAGCAGAGTCCAGGGTGTGTGTGTGTGTGTGTGTGTGTGTGTGCGGTGTGTGTGAAATGACAATGCGTGTGCAAAATGTCCAACAAAAACAGATGAAAAGAAACCAAATGAGGGCAGTGCACAAACAAATGCATGTCAGTTTCATCCCCTAGCTGACAAACTGTGCAGGTCCTGGAGAAGAGCTCTCTGTGGACCTGGTGCAGGACGACAGTTAAGATCAGGTCCGCTATATCTCTACCGGGGATGCCGTATGCCTGCAGGCTTGTCACGGCATCCCCGGCCACCTCTTTCACCCTGAGATCGGGCGTGCTTTTAAAAAAAAAAATGTTATTATGAAAATATACACTCCCGGCCCCGCCGAGCCTGCTCGACCCGCCGTGGGTCCCGCCGCTCTGGCGTCCCCAGCCCGCATGGCTTTCATGGCCGTCGCCCTCCGTGACGCAGCTCCAGCTGCGCCAGCAGACCCCGTAGCCAACCCGGAAGTCGGCCCGGTCCTCATGGCTGGCTGCCTGGAGGCAGCAGCCACACGCTCCTTAGGTTTGACAGTCTACCAATCACCACCATTCACCATCCCCCGGACCGCTCCCTGCAGTACCAGAATCCGCAATGTCCCGGCCGGGGACGCCGTAAGCCTGCAAGCTGGTCACGACGTCCCCGGCCACCTCCTTCACCCTGTTGGTGATTACTTTGGCCAAAATTTTATAATCAACGTTCAAGAGGCTAATTGGCCTGTAATTTTTAATGAGATTTTTATCCCCCTTCTTAAAAAGGAGGGAGATTACTCCCGCCAAAAAGCCCTCAGGCACCGCGTCGCTGTCTAGCATCTCATTGAATAACTGCGTTAACAGAGGCACAAAAACTCCTCAAAAGTTTGATAGAGCTCCGAGATGAGGCCATCCTCTCCAGGGCTTTTGGCCCTGGATAGGCCGGCTACGGCCCTGGCGACCTCATCCTCCGACACTCTCCCCTCTAAAGACATGCTATCTAACTTGCTCAACCTACCTTTAATTCTACTGAGCAGCTGTTCCCCCCTCCCTTCATCCACCTCCTCCCTGCCAAACAGCTGCTCATAAAAAGCGACCGCTATCTCCTCTATCTCGTCCTGTCGCTAGCTTACCTGTGTCATCATTTAACTGTGTGATTAGCTGCCTCTGCTGCCTCTGCTTCTCTAAACCTAAAAAGTAGGCCGAGTATTTCTCTCCATGCAGGAGATTATCTGCCTTCGCACGCAGAGCCGCAGCAGCGCACTTGGCGCTGTGTAGCTCGGCCAGCCTCGCCTTTGCGGCCTCTAGGCTGGCCAGCTGTGCCCCAGTCGCCCCATTTATATTATTAATTACAGTTTTTACAATATTCGATAGCCTGTCCTCCTCCATCCTCTCGTGCCACCTTTTATGCTTGGAAAAGTTAATTGCAGCCCTTTTTATCCTCCCCTTGAACTCCCCCCACCTCCCCAACAATCCCCGCTCATCGGCACACTCATCCACACAATAATGTAACAGGTTAATCATCTTACTCTTAAAGCGGCGGTCCTCCAGCAGGCCAGCGTCGAGGACCCACAGGCCCCCCCCCGGACGTCCCCCGGCCCCGAGAAGCTGCATCGGAGGAACAGGTGATCGCTCCATGGGCAAGGCTCATAAGCGACCCCCCGAATCCCCCTCAGCAACCAGGCCAGGAGCGGCGGCTGCACCACCTGGATCCTGCTGTAGCTCCGCCTCCCCGGGTTTATAACTCTAAACACATCAATGAGATCGTTATTTACACATAAATCAGAAAACACAAACCTACTTATATCAGACTTCAGTTTGTCCCTCCCCCCCACATCATCCAGAGTCTGAACTAAATTAAAGTCCCCGGTGATTATGGTGGTGGGAGTGATCCACTTCTCCAAGCTGAGAAAGAGAGCCTTCCTCTTCACTTCGTCATTGTATGCATAAACATTAATCAACCTGCCTGCCCACATTGGACACACTACGTCCAACACAATGAATCTACCTTCACTATCTGCATGTACTTCCACCCAAGTAACCCCCGCCGCCTCCCCGAACACCACAGCCACCCCTCCAGAGGTAACACCCCCGTTGTTGCACGCTATGCCGCCCTTCCAGTCCCCCCGCACCCTTTGTTCCACCCGCTGATCTCACCAGGTCTCTTGTAAACACAGTATTTCGTCGTTTTTAACACTAGCCAAAATGGCCCTGGTTTTTGCCCAAGTGCGGAGCCCACGAGCATTCAGAGAGAGGAGGGAAGCCATCAGGAGCACCTAGTGAGGGAAATGCACATTACAGCTTAGTTTTTCTTTTCTTATTCTTCCTCCCTGCTTGACCAGGTCCAGGTCCATGTCAGTGTCGGAGCTGGTCCCGAGCTGTGTCTGAGGGACGACAGGGACCCCTCCCTGCCATCCCTCGAGCAGTGGCCCCTCACTGGCTGAGCCCCCCTGTCCGGCCATCGCCTGGGCCGAGGGCAGCTCACCGCCTTCTTCAAGACCGGAGCCGTCCCCCCCGGAGCGGCTCCCACCCCCCAGCTCTCTAACTTGGCCACTATTTATTGGTCAGTAATATAGGCAGGCAGGTTGAGGAATGAAACAACAAGTTCATCATTGCATAAACCCTTCGCCAGTACAGAGGTATCACCTATTTTAAAGCCATCAAGGATTCTCTCCTTACCCTTAATATGTGTCATTGTCACTTCGTAGGCGCGGGGACCGCCTGGGCTGGCTTGCCCGCACGTCCCGCCGTTCCAGCCCTGCCGACCGCGTTCATGGCCGCCACCCCCGCTCCCACTCGTCCCGCCTGATTGACTGCCGCCGCCGCCGCTGCCCTGGCCGCTGGATTCACCGCCACCGGAGCTGCCGCCGCCTTGGTCACTCCCGGAGTGAAGGACACGCTCCGTCCTGCTGCCGAAGCCGCGGCTTTCGCCGTTCCCGCCGCTCTGGCATCCCCAGCCCACGTGGCCGTCGCCCTCCGTGACGCAGCTCCAGCTGCGCCAGCAGACCCCGTCGCCAACCCGGAAGTCGGCCTAGTCCTCGTGGCTGGCTGCCTGGAGGCAGCAGCCACACGCTCCTTTGGCTTAAAGGGATAGTTCAACATTTTGGCAAATTGGCCCATTGCCATAATTGCTATAGTCATAGCAGTACGTTCGTTACCTTTAATTGTAGGTGTAAGCTATTTTTAGTACAGCGGAGCGCAGCAGCAGGCTGCTCAGAGCTACGCTATGGAGGCTAAGGGAATTTCTTGGTTTCCCTCATCAAACTCATCAAATACAAAATCCCAAAACTCCACAGCGCTTTTGTAGACAAGTTGTGAGCTGCACAACCACCACGCTATGAGATAATGACGGAACGATACGAAACGGAGCCGTTTTCGAGGTAAATTCATACAAAACCGCTGATGCGTGTTGCGTTCAGGGACAGTTTTTCAGCAAGCAGTCTCCGTATTTACCCTGTATTTACCTCGAAAACGGCTCCGTTTCGTATCGTTCCGTCATTATCTCATAGCGTGGTGGTTGTGCAGGTCACAACTTGTCTACAAAAGCGCTGTGGAGTTTTGGGATGTTGAATTTGATGAGTTTAATGAGGGAAACCAAGAAATTCCATTAGCCTCCATAGCGTAGCTCTGAGCAGCCAGCTGCTGCGCTCCGCCGTACTGAAAATAGCTTACACCTACAATTAAAGGTAATGAACCTACTGCTATGACTATAGCGATTATGGCAATGGGCCAATTTGCCAAAATGTTGAACTATCCCTTTAACGATTTGCCATTCATTACAGTTCACAAAATCATCATCACTTACTGACTCTATTTCATTAACTACCTTACCTGTCTTATCCATCCTTAAATCATACATACCTTTAGAATCATCTCTCCTCTGTGCGTCCTTTGCAGGACAGTAGTATATAAGGGGTGCCTTTGCGCGTGCACGTGTGAGGCGCGTGCATCCGCTCATGGATGCGCAGGGGGATCGATCCCCCCTCCCTCCTGTGCGGGCATCTGATCCCCCCCTCCTTCCTCCGTCCGTCTGTGCAAAACCTGTTTCAGCCAATGTATTGTTTTATAGCTCATACTAGTGATCGGATGCGATTGTTTCAAATAAACATCTTAACAGTCTAATTCATTTCTCAGTGAAACCGGTACAGCGGGTGGATGCGCATGGTTCAAATAAACATTTGATTACTTGCTAACCTATGTCGCGTCATAGGTTACAGCCAGATCAACTGGTTTATGTAAATATATATATTTAAATGTGTATATATATATTAGAGATGAGCCAAAGCACTTTTGCAGAGTACGAGTATTAAACGAGTAATACGAGTCAATATCTGTGCTAGAAAAAAAAAAAAAAAAGATTGAATGAAAATCCTCATTGGATAGCTGACTATGTCTGCGTTCTGTGATAGGCTACAGCCCCTCCCCTACACACATGTAGGTGTGTTGCTGTGTCCCGCTCTGATCACTCACACACAGAACAGCTGACAGCTGTCTGTCTCTCCCTCAGTCACTCAGGTTCGCCGGCCTTTTCCCTTAACGTTTAGGGTTTCTTCAGCTTCAAGTTTGTTTTTACTTCAATTACTTACTTATTAACCAGTAGAGTTCTGGTAAACGTGGGTTCGTTCAGACGTGGTGCCGACTCGCGTTGCGTCTGTCTGTCGGAGATTATTTTTTTCACACACGCGCTCTCTCTCTCTGCCGGTTGTCGGAGTTTTTTTTAACCGTCAGCTGGCTCTAACCATTTTTTTTTTAACTTCACGCACTGAGTGTCTGACACTTCCTTGCTGTATTTCATAAAAAATAGTAGTGGTATAAATTATTACAAATTAAATAGTAGTGGTATAAATTATTACAAATTAAAGCAGAAGTGAGTGATATATTTGTGTTAATATAAGTCTTAAATAGTTATATCTTCCGACAGCAATCATTTACATAGAGTGTTTGGACCGAAACACGGGTCTGTCAGTCACTCTGCTCTGCGCCGAGGAGAAAACTTTTCTCGTATCCTACAGTTTTTATCCAATGAGGAGAGAGAACGGCATGAAGGGCTGTGTGTGTAGCCAAGGGACGCCGTGAATGTGGTGACGTAGGGACGAGGACTGTTATGGTGCGTTCAAGGCAGCCCGTAACTCGTGTTTTTCCGACCTGTGAAGTTGTACCAGTTCGATCTGGTACGAGTTCACGGGTCGGAAGTTACGAGTGGCCGTTACAGTGACTTTCACAGGTAAACACGAGTGGGTTGCCTGGAACGCTACAAAGTCGTAAGTTGTGACCTGAAGCTGTAATTTACGGTTTCAAAAGCCTGCCTGGAACGCAGCATTAGCCAAAACGACCGGATCACTTACTTCTGCTTTAAGCTACACTCTCTCCCCCTCCCCTCTCTCTCTCATGATCAGTGATACAGAATAATGAGTGATACACAGAGACAGCTGACACTCAGCTGTCTCTGTCTCTCTCTTACTCACTCACACCTGTTGTGGAAATAAAATTAAAAAAAAGAAAAATCACACTGATCATTAAAAAAAAATTAAAAGGAAAAAAAAAAAGTTGAGTATGAAAACTCTTGTTCATTACATTTTCCTTCATAATTGCAACCGCATGTGTTGTATTCATTGTTGCAAAACTTGTTCTGTAAATAGTTTGTTTGCTATCGTGATCAAAACCATTGATCTGAAGCTCAATGCTGATGCTGTTCTGTAAATAGTTTTCTAATCAGCAATAACTATAACAATTTCTGATCAATCCATATCAATTGCATGGTTAAAATAACATACCGGTTAAAGCCTCGCCCATTTCAAGACAACCCGACCCACTTCTGGGTTAAACCCCGCCCACTTTCGGTTTAGGCCCCGCTTTGCAATAAAATGATTGAAAATGTTAGTCCATGGTATTGATTTTTCTTTCTCTATATAACACCTAAGAAAAAAATTCATCGGGAGCAGGGAAGCCCGGTCCTCAGAGAAATTGGCAACGGTGAGCGTTTTGTTTGTTTTTTATTTTTTTTAATTTTTCACTCGTATCGTCATCTTAGTGTTATTATGTAACAACTCTTTTCTATGTTTAAAATAGGTCAGAGAAACGGGGGAAACCAGGAACCCTGCTATTTAGCGGCTTTGAAAAGATCTCTAACCCAGCTCGCCAATAAAAACGAAGCCTCCTGTCCACAACCCAGGTATGTATAGAAACAATGCTCAGTCCATTCAGATTTTAAAATACGTGTATGCGTTTTTTGTGTTTTTTTTTTTTTTTTTTGTGTGTGTGTGTGTGATGTTATATTAATGCTTGCTCTCTATAGTCCTGTGACAGAATCAGCAGAGGGCCACAACACCCCCACACCTGCCTCACCACAACCGCCAACATCACCGCCAGCATCACCACCCCCATCATCAGCACAGCCGTCTACAACAGCAACATCGGCGGAGCTTGCGGACGCGGAAGGAGAGACGGGCAGAGAAGCGGTCGTTAATACCCAAGATACCAACGATTCGGACTTTGAATGTGCACAGCGGCTCGAGACGGATGCGGATTGGCACGGTACGCTTCTCAGTCCTATACATACAGTCCCCACTCTGCTAGTGGAGGACAGTCTGCCACCATCACTGCCCACCTGTCTCAACACGCTAGACTTTGGAAGTGACACAGAATTTGATGCAATCGTTGATGCTCTGTGTGCTAAAAAAGATCTCATTTTAAACACCTCTCAGTCCTCACTACCATCGCATCAACCTCCTAGCGTTTTACAGACTAGTTCAGACGAACAAAGCATTACCAATCTACAAAACCAGATAGACGCACAATACAGAATTATCACCGACCTGCAAAAGGAGGTACGCACACTGAAGACCATAAATAGATCAAATAAAATAGATCGCTTAACCAGAGCCATCTGGGAAGGCTTTAACAAACAACACAGGATCCGTCTGGGAGAACGCCGACATAAATTAACCCAAACCGCCACGCGTGAGGGTTGCAACTCTGCAACTGCTATCGCTATCCCGGTAATAACATAAATCATGCCGCCACCACATTAACCCCACCCCACAGCGATGATGACCACCACAGATTATTTGAACAGCATTTATGTGATCTGCATGCGTTGATGCAAGAGATGGATGCACGCGCTGTTAGACTGGGCATAGGCCGTCACACATCTGTAGAGTCTGTCGATGAACCGCCATGTCTGCAATCAGGGTTTGATACACAGCCAAGTGCAACGCAGTGTCAAACACAACAAACAGCATCACACCCAGACGCACCAACACCTGTAGTAGCATCATCATCAGTCACAGAGTCAGCAGCAGCACCAGCGTCGCTAACAACACCACCGCCAACATCACCATCCCCATCACCAGTGCCACTAACACCAACAGCAGCAGATGAGCCAGCAGTGTGCTTAGATGTGTTAACAGGGAGTGGCCCTGTAGATGTGAGGGAGATCAGGCCTTTTAACTCACTACAATCAGGGTTCTAAATTAACACCCGCCAAATGCGGGTTAAAAATCATTTTGGCGGGTGTTAATAAATACTTACTAGCCAGTTTGGCCGGTGATGCACAAGGCAATCATCACGGCCAGAGCCGCTCTACTGTTCTCAGTCATTTGTCCCCCTGGCAGCACTTACATTTCCCATGAACACTGCATGCTACGTGATGACGTATCAGACGCCCATTGGCTGCGCGCAGGCCGGTGTTTCACGCTACAGCAGAGAGGAGACTCCAACACGTCGCTCGCGACTCACACCGGCCCGCTTGGTTGAAGTGTGTGCGTGCGTGGGACCGTTCAGATGCAACGTGTAGACGCGCCGTCATGCCCGCTCACAACGAAAGTAAAGCCGTAGCGGTGGCAGACGATGGGTCGCGGTTTGTTTGTTTTTTCGTGCATGTCCGCGGTGCACAGATGAAAAAGCTCAACTTTCTGGGAGGCAGCAAGCAAACTGCATGTCATGTGAATCGATCAGCTGCACGGACCTGCTTCTCCTGCAGCGCATTCTACCTGGCTCTCAGTGCTTGTCGATGTTGTGTCAAATCCTGGTTTCCTGTCCAGCTGGTTCTCCCCTGTTTCCCAGAGCTATGCCCCCAGATGTAGAATGTGTTTTATAGAAGAGAAACACTGAAATATCCCTCATGTCCACATCTCAGTCTTAGCCCAGTCCTTCACTGACAATAGTTACTGGATTAGTTTATTTTTTTTTTTGACTAACACAATTGTATAAAACTGAAAAAATAAATAAATAATAAAATAAAATAATAAAAACAGGATTTTAGGGTAAGAGTAGCCTATAAGGTTTGACATCACACAATACCTGTACTTAATCATTTTCAAAGATGTACGAAGACATTTAGGCTACAATGATGAAATGAATGAGAAATACAATTCTTTTGTGAACATTTGCCAAGTGGTTTGGAGGTTTGTCCATGTTTTGAGAATGTTATTTCTGTTTTGAAAAATTAGCCAAACCAATGGAGAAAAACTGTAATAGAGGAGGCACAATACCTGAAAGTAATTATTTCAGTTGTCAGTATGATAGCTAGGCCAAAAACATGCTATTTTCCTGGGAAACACAGTACGAACATAAAGAATCTCTCTTATTTTCACCGGAAAAAATTTGGCTAGTGGAAATTCTGATTGGCTGGTAACTTTAGAAAGTTACCAGCCAAATTGGCTGGTGATCAAAAAAGTTAATTTAGAACCCTGACTACAACTGCACCAGCGTATCGATATGAGATCTGTACCCATTGATCATCCGGAGCAGGTCCCAGCAATAGTCAGAGAGCGGCTCTCTGGCATTATCACACAAGCGTTAGAAATGTCTCAGCCTGGCAGTGTTTTAAATGTTGTGTTGAGGGGTCCGTCTTTGGCTTCCGATGTACAGACAGTGCTTTACGACAGCAATGATTATAATCAGGAGAATTTGTAGTCACGGTAGCACAGAACCGCAGCGGCGCCGGTCGTCTAAAGCTGGGGCACGTGCCCTATGATCAAATATTGGCAAAAAAAGGCAATCACCTTTACAACCCCGACAACTGTGCTCGGGATAACAATTTATGTTTTTCTTTGTGTATAGCACATGCAACCAACGCCTCCGCATCTAACACCGATAAACTGTTGCATGCCAAGCGTCTACATGCGGCTGCGGGTCTAGACTTTATGCAGCCGGTGTCATTCTCGGACGTGACCAAATTTGAAAGGCAATTAAACACTAAAATAGTCATTTTCCACCACGCAGAACAGCGTAAACGGGTGCTGTGTTTCCAGACCACCGGCACCTCACGCACTAACACTATCACAATCTATTTACACAACAACCATTACTATTTAATTACCAATTTAAAGGTTTTTTTTGGCGCTATCTATATCTGTAATTACTGCTACAGCACATATGAGACACCCCTGATGCATGACTGTAAACATTTATGCAACGTGTGCTTCACACATTGTAGCGAGCAGGGGGGAACATCCACAACCTTAAAATGCGCCGACTGTAACCGCATTTGTAAATCAGAGAGCTGTTATAGAAACCATAAAAAAACCGAAAACACACATGGTCTGATCCCCTGCGATATGTCAAAGTACTGCAGGGCCTGTGGCAGATTGTATAAAACAGGTAAAAAGCCACATGTTTGTACAACACCCCGGTGTGTGCACTGTAAGGAGGGCATCGCAAACGGGGAGAGTGAGCTACGTGTTTTATTCAGCCTCTTGATAAAAAAGAGCCAGAACAAAAATACATCTATTATGATTTTGAAACACAATATAATGCAGGTAAGCATGAGGCGTGTTTTGTATGTGCTATAGATGCAAATGGACCTAAGTTTTGTTTCAACACTTCAAAGTGCGTTTCAGCGTTTGTCAGCCACTACAGACGGCCAAAATTTCGTGACTATACATTTATAGCGCACAATGCATCGGGTTTTGACAACTACATACTGCTCGAGCACTTTGTTAAACAAGGCATAGTCCCCTCTGTCACTATGAGAGGCAGCCGTGTTATTCACATGTATGATGCTCAGTACAGACAGGGACAATGGATCGATTCATTCAGCTTCCTGCCAATGCGATTAGCAAAAACCCCCGACGCAATGGGTTTTCGGGATCTGATGAAGGGCTATTTCCCACACACATTTAACACAAAAGCAACCGAGTTTTACGACGGCAAATACCCCGACCCCTCGTATTATGGTGTTGATAAAATGCGCGACGATGACCGCCAAAAGTTTATGGATTGGTACAGCACCGTTTGCAATGACCCATTTAACCTACAGGCTGAGATGCGTAAATACTGTGTTAACGATGTGGAAGTGTTGAAAAAGGCGTGCACCATCTGCCGTGACACATTTTTACAGTGTACACAGATAGACCCATTTTACTTTGCCACACTGGCATCGAGCTGCATGGGCGTATACAAAACATTGTTTCTCCCCAGAGACACAATTGCACTCACTTACGACGGCGCATATGTAAAACAAAACAAAACAAAACATGTTCAAATGCATCGATTCAGTGGTTGGAGTATGTTGCACAGTCTGAGAACATATTCATTAAACATGCGCTTAACGGTGGTGAACAGAAAGCAGGGCCATACTTTGTAGATGGGTACTGCGAGTCCACAAAGACCTGTTATGAGTTTGCAGGTTGTTTCTACCACGGCTGTGTCAGATGCCACGTGGAGAGTGATGTAAATCCTGTGTCAAAGCTATCATATGGCTTGCTCTACCAACAGTTCAGCGAACGGGTGACAGCTTTAAAATCACAGCATGGCATGAATGTGGTTGTGATGTGGGAGTGTGACTGGTCTGTGTTGTGTAGGGAGGATCAGGCTGTCAAAGATTTTCTGTCCACATACAGAAAACCTGAGCGCCTGAACCCCCGCGATGCTCTTTTTGGAGGCCAGACAAATGCCATGAAACTGTACCACAAGGTAGAGGCTGGTGAAAAAATTCAATACTATGATTTCACCAGCCTCTACCCCACTGTGCAGGCCAGAAAACAGTACCCTACCGGTCATCCGCAGGTCATTCATAGTGACTTTTGCAGTATTGATCAGTATTTTGGTTTTGTTAAGTGCACCGTGCTTCCGCCCCGGGGTCTTAACCATCCGGTTTTGCCATACAGAGCGCACTCTAAACTGATGTTTCCCCTTTGCCGCACCTGTGCCGAGGAGCTCAACCAATCATGTGAGTGTCGTCATAGCGACAGCGAGAGACAGCTCTCTGGTACCTGGGTGTCCTTTGAGCTGCAAACAGCTCTCGAAAAAGGATATCGCCTGGTGTGCATTGATGAGGTGTGGCATTTCCCGGACAAGACAGACACACTGTTTAAAGATTATGTAAAAACTTTTCTGAAATGCAAGCAGGAAGCGTCAGGCTATCCCCAGAATGTCACTACCCCCGAGGGCCGGGAGCAATACATTGCCGACTATTATGAGAAAGAAGGCATCAGGTTGGATCCGGACAAGATATGCTACAACAAAGCGGTCAGGAGTTGTAACAAACTACTCCTGAACTCTCTCTGGGGTCGCTTCAGCATGCGCAGCAACATGGCATCATGTGAACTAATTACAGAACCCGAGCGATTTACGCAGCTCATGTTTAGTGATCATTTTAACGTGAGTCAGTTCTGTTTTATTTCAGATGATGTTGCTATGGTTCAGTGGACCCATGCCGACGGCACGGGGTCCAGGGTGAAAGATGTCAATGTGTTTATTGGTGCAATGACGACAGCTTATGCCCGCCTCATGCTTTATGAGGTCCTGGACAAGCTGCAGCAGCGTGTGTTGTACTGTGACACTGACTCTGTGATCTTCACCACACAACCTGGCGAGTGGGCACCACCCACAGGGCCATACCTGGGTGATCTCACAGATGAACTGGAGGATGGTGATTTTATCACAGAGTTTGTGTCTGGGGGCCCCAAATGTTACGCCTATTACACAGAGAATGGCAAATCACAGGTTAAGTGTAAGGGCGTGACATTGAATGCTGTTAACTCAAAAGTCGTCACCCCCGAGTCGTTGAAGGGTCTGGTGCATGCATTCACAACCAATAAAAACACTTCCACATCGTTGACGGCCGTGTCAGACACTATCAAGCGCGATAAAAAGAAATTCCACCTCAAAAACGACACAGTAGTTAAAAAGGTTCAGGTCGTGTACAACAAGCGTCGGCTGCTCCCCGATTATACGACCCTCCCATACGGCTTCTAAAAAATGGATCAGGGGTTTGACCACCGATTAAAACATCCTTTTAGCTTGGTCGTGAGTGGCCCATCCAACTGTGGTAAAACGTTTTTTGTTAAGGACGTCATTGAAAATGCATCCCGTGTCATCTCAGATCCTATCCAAAACATTGTCTATGTTTACTCGTGTTGGCAGCCTATGTACGACAAACTATTGCAGGTCAGAGAGATCAACTTTGTAAATGGTTTGCCTGACTCACTATGTGATGATGCGTTGTTGCCACCCGACAAAAACAATTTACTCATTATTGACGATTTAATCTCAGCTGTATTTATCTGGTTCAAAATGTATTTATCCAGGGCAAATCTTCCCGCACTATAAGCTTAAACACAAATTACCTCGTTCTGTTCAATAACCCCCGAGACAAATATCAGATTTCATTACTGGGCAGGCAGATGTTTCCGGGGAACGCAAAATATTTTTTGGAGTCTTTTAATGACGCCACCTCTGTCCCTTATGGGTATTTGATCATAGATTACAAAGCCAAGACTCCTGATCATTTAAGGCTCAGAAGTGAGCTGCTGTCAGACAGACCGGTCGTGTACACCCCGAAAAAGAAAAACAGATGACGTTGGCACGTATTCAAAAAACCCTCCCTTTGTTGGAGCTGCTATATAAAGCATCTCCTAAGATGAGAAAAGTCATTTTAGTTCAGTCTGGGCCCGAACTTATCCTTTCATTATGTGAAATTGCACTAAATGTTTTGAACGGGAATATACCGCTGACTAGTCATCAGTTCAACCCGCTTAAAAAGAAAAAAAAAGAAATTAGACTGATTGCCGATAAAAAGGTAAAAATTGTCAGAAAAAGAAAATTTGTGAACCAGTCCGGTGGATTCTTACTTCCGTTATTAGGAGCAGCGTTGCCCTTCATCATCGATCTCGTTCGGAGGAAGTAGTGCTGTTTTGTTTTTTGTTTTTTTATTTATTTTTTAAATGGAGCACACGCATACAATGTTTCTAGTTCCTCAGCAACAATTGGATATGATTAAAAACCGTGAACACCCTCCGGAGTCTATAAGAAGTGCAGCGCAGAATGAGCTGGATAAGGCCATGGTTGAGGTGTTGGAGCAGCCTAATGTAAATCTGTATGACAAAGCCAAAAAATATGAATCCATCCTTCAAAGATATCTAACACTGGTGAGACAAGGTGAGCAGGAAAAAACGGTGTTGACACTTTCGCTCCCACCTGCCGAGGCAACCGTCGCCCCCGGCAACACTGCCTCTGCTGACTCTGTGCCTGACTCGACACATACACAATCCGGTAGAGAGAGAGTCTTGGATGTGTTAAAACACATGCCTCAAAAAAGTAGAAAAAATGCAGAGCTTATTTTGGATGTGTTGTCAAACTCTTCAGATGTGGTAACATGGGCTGACCAGGGTGAGGTGTCTATCAATAACAAACCAATAATTGGCTCACATGTGTATGATCTGGTTAAGAGTGTCACAGCTCCCTACAACGTCTCTGACGCATCGAGACCCAGGGGTTGGTATTCTTTTCTAAACACGCTGGCTGATTTAAACTTGCCTTTGTCTGTTATACCAAACACACGTGTCCGCAGTGCAATTGCAGATATTAAACTCCGTAATGACGATCACAGCGCCAGTTCAACCCCTGATCGGCTCATTACAAAGTCGGACAATAGGTTGACGAGGAGAAGTAGAAACAGAACAAGTACTAATTTATTTGATTCTACAGCATCCCCCCTCTTTTATAGAACACCCATGTCGGGGTCTGGGGGTTGGGAAAGTTACTGAATGTGATATTTGTATGTTTTTTTATTTTATGTTTTATTTACTTATTTATTATTCTTTGTTTATTTTTTCGCCCTACATACTACTGATTAACAATGTGTTTTCATTTAATTTTATATTTAAACCCTGTATTCATTTCTTGATAAAACTATGAAATTGTTGTTTATAATAATGCTGTTACATCGTGAATGTTTTTTTCTTTTTCTTTTTTCTGTCATAAGATGTTGTTGAATAAATACAAACGAATACACACAATATACACTGATACTGCTTCTTTATTTTCCGGTCTGAACACATGTGTACCCTCTGCACACAGTTTCACCATGTATTATGTTAACAAACTTACAAACCATGACATTACAAAACAAATCATCTTTAATAAGACGGTCCTTTTTGTATGTTATACAGAAAAAACACACAATGGGCGCCGCATGTGGCTGTATGCTCGCTTTGCACACGTTTCTGTGAGTAATACACATTTAAAGAATTTTTCACCAAGAAGTTGTTTATCTTGGGGCTGAATCGAGCATAATCTGGGGGGTTACCAAAACTGTCAAAAAAATACCCATCCTTGTCTCTTTTTTAGTTTAGTCCTGTAGTGCCATATCTTGTTATTTGGATAAACGCCAGCAGATGCATTGCTGGGTAGCGTCACGTAGAATCCGTTCTTTTTGTCCATAGCGCACACGTTTCTAATCTATAATGAATAAGCGGACGTGTGTACCTTTGCATTTATGACACATCCACAACATCCTTTGCCAGGATCCACGAGTTAAATTTCTCTGGCCAACCCAGCCATTTTACCAACACCATGTTTCTGCGTCCCTCTTTTTTCCTTGATAGGATTTTTTCTATTTTGAACGTTTTGTTTTTATCGATAATCACTAGTTGTATCTCTTGTTCGTAAAACACACCCTTTACAGCCTCCCCGGACATATCCTTAAATCTATAAACAGGAGGGTCTCTGGCAATACATTCTGCGACACTAAAATATTCATCCATGTATGTCTGTTCATAACCCTTTCTAAACACACCTCTCAGCTTTGATATCCTCACAGTGTCTCCCTGTTTGTATTTAAAAGTTACATTCTTACGTTGTGGGATTGTTTTGTACAGGTTGTGAAAGACTGTTTTTTCGCTATCTTTGTTTACATCAGAGGGTCGCATTTTTATGGACCTGTGGTAAGAATTGTTATACGCTGTAACTAGGTCTTGGACCACCTCCACATATCTGCGCGAGTTCACCGAAGTTAAATATCTCCACATGTGGGTCTTGTAAGTTCTGTTGAAATGCTCCACCACGCTCGCCTTGGTTTCGTTCATTGTTGAAAAATGGGTTATGTTATAACGATCCATCAGACGTTTAAACTGTTTATTATAAAACTCGGTCCCTGCGTCCGTTTGTAGTTTTACGGGCACGCGTCCTTCGTCCAGAATGTGATCAAACGCTTTTACGACATCGTTGGCACTTTTGCTCTTAAGACATCTAACCCACGCATACTTGGAAAACACATCTATACATGTTAATAAGTATCGCACGTCATCATTGTCTGCGGCATATTCGCTCATATCCACCAGGTCTGCCTGGTACTGTTTGTCAATACCACTGACCAAGACTCTATTTCTGCGAAAATGTTTAGCTGCTCTGGCATGAAGTGTGTACGCATACTGAGCAGCCAGAAACGTTTGTACAGTGTTCAAGTCTAGAGTGGTTCCTGTAGACTCCTTGGCAGCCTGCCGAAGTCTGTTCACGCCGCCGAGACCACCGGGGTGGTCAGGGCTATAATAAATCTTATGCAGTGTGTTGTTCATGGCGGAGATAAATCACAAATGAGTACAAGTAGTGTTCAACGAGCGGCTTTTATTGAAAAAAAAATACAAAAGTAACATAGGGGGGTGGTATGTATGTATATGTAGATCAGCACAGGGTAAGGGTTTGTATCAATATGCTGGTTTCCATGTGTTTCTGAGCATGTCGAGGGCCCAGCGGCATCCGTGTTGATCAATATCGTCTACCGTTTTGTTAATTACAGTCATTACATTGTCATGTTGTTTTAATTCATTCAGAATGACTTCCACCGCTCCTGCTATCTTGGCAGGGCTGCAGAGGATGCATTTCCCATACAGGTATGATCTGATTGTAGGGATAAAGTTCTCGTTCCACAGACGCTTGAGAATAGCATCGTAATTTGTTATATAATGATAACCAGGAATATCGTACACGCAGCTGTGATGTTTCTGACTTGGATTTTTATTCTGGCATCCGTAGCATTCTTCTTGCCATAGTTTATTCATAGGATAGTAGAGCAGGGTCAACACGCCTGTTCTCACACACTCCATGAATTTTGCGGATATGTCTTTGTGCATAAATGCGTTGTCATGGTCCATGTAGACACCATTTAAGGTGCTGGTGTCCTCGGGCGGGGAATCCAGCCTTATAGTACGCGATATGTTGAATGCACGCTGCGTTGCTTCCACCTGCTGCATGACTGTCTGATGCGGTTGTAGTGAGCATGATGATGGACAGGATGCGGAGTTAGTACCTGTAAAAGAGTGAAATCGATAAATTAACAAGTACAACACACACAGCCACATACACATCCCTCCTGCGCTGTAACAAAAAAAAAAAAAAAAAAAAACCTACCAAATCAGCTGATGCACACAGTCCTCAGGGAGGTGTGGTCCTCCGTCTGCGAGCACAGGCCGCCGTCGCATGCATTATCCGATTCAGTGCACACATCGTCAAAAACAAGGCGCTTTCTAACACTTTCATAACATTTGATGGTCTTGTCCTTTTTGATGACTGCTTGTAGCGCATCAAACAATGAGCACACAACCGCTCTGTCGCACCACTGTACAAAAAATAAATCATTAAAGTCTTTTGACTCGGTGGTTGATCGGTCTAAAGACACTGTAAGATACAGTGTAGCTCCGTTGTGGCATGCACGATATGTTTCAACCCCGGAAGGGCTATGCCATCGGGATGTATAAAACTCTGTGTAAGTGTGCAGAGGACTGCTGTGAAACTTTGAGTGTAATATATCGTAAAAATGAGCCCAGTCACGAAGCCCCATTCCCTGCTCTCCACCTACACCATACACATTGACGCTGTCATCACCCACACTCAGATATACTCTACCACCCACATATTTAACTGTATAGACATACCTAAAAACCCCTGTTACACTATCAGCAAACTGTAGCGCATCACCCTCATTGACACGCTTCTTTTTGCGGGGCGCTCCATCCAGAACATCAGCACACATACCCTCGTGTGTAACAGCGGGCTCTCCGGCTTCTGTGTTCTGCATTGTCGCGGTGTTTTATAGCTGCTCTGGCGGTGCTGGTGCGGAGGTCCGATGGTGCTGCTGGGTCGTCTGCTGGTAAAATCTTCAGGGATACCTGCTGCTTATATCCCTCTTCAAAACAATAGGCAGGAGGAGGTCTGACACTGTGACGCTATGTTTATGTTTACAGGTGTTTGTTCCGCCCTCGCGCACCTTCCCTCCCCTTACGAGAGTGAATGGCTCAGATGCATATATCCCCCCCTGTATCGGTTGATACCACCATTGATGTTATACATGCATAATAGATACCTATCACACCTCACAGTAATCAAACAGGATACACCTAATGATGTTGATTTAAAAATATGCTGTCTTTGAACTGCTTTCATTAACATATGAGTTATAAAACAATACATTGGCTGAAACAGGTTTTGCACAGACAGCTGAAACAGGTTTTGCACAGACGGACGGCGGAAGGAGGGAGGGGGGCCGGTGCCCGCACAAGAGGGAGGGGGGATCGTTCCCCCTGCGCGTCCATGAGCGGACGCACGCGCCTCACACGTGCACGCGCAAAAGTTTTTCACACGCACGCGCAAACGCACCATACTATTACTACTGCTGGCATCAACCTGACCGTGCACTTGTCCTGTTGACCCAGCTAACGTCGTGTGATAGCGTTTAGCTGAGAAGAAAAAAAAAAAAAAAAAAATGGCCCAACAGGGTTCTTTTGATATAGTGTTCAGCAGCTGCTTGATAATTTAGGGATCACTCAGGAAGATTTTGAGGAAGCTTATAGACTGTATGGAGCACTCAGTTTGTTGGAAAATAAACGTTAATAAAGATGAAGATAAAGATGGTTTTTGTCAGCTTCCTCCTGGCTTACGGCCATACTACCTCGTGCCTGTGCCAGTGTGGAGCCAGAAGCAGTTGGAGCAGGGAGAAGGTCGCATTCAGCAGGAGCTCACAGACTCCATTTTCTTCGGTTTATCTTTCTCCTTATATCATACAGCATTTAAGTTTCCGTGCATTTTGAGTCTTATAGGTGTTGGTTAATTCCCCCCGACAGCGCCTTCACTGCTCGGGGGAGGTTTATTTAGGTTTAACTGAATGCTGCTCTCTGATGGTCCATCACTGCGTTCTGTTATTTCTGTATACCGTCGTCAAGTATAACAGACCGTTGCTAGGGACGCCGCTCTGATCAGCGCAGCACAGAAAAGAGAAACTATGCAGGATATTTACCTAGTTTCATTTTTATCGTCATTAAACAGCTCCGGACCAATAGTGATGTTAGATAAATAACCTGTAACTTGTTACAAGGAGAGTGGAGGCTCCTTCCACATCCTGACTGGAAACCAAACCTGCTGATCAGAGCCTCTGACTCGGTGTCACAGCTCTCCTCTCGTCTCTGTGACACAAACGCACCCCGTAAACAGTAAAGTTAATCTCTTGTTTATGACAGATACGACTACACACAATACAAACACACACAGTAACACATGTATGGTAATCCATCGATCCACTGATTATAAAGGCTTCAAATCAAATGCACGACTGGGAGGAGGCTCAGCAAAACGGAGGACGTGACCAGTCTTGCAGATTCGCTAAATTATTTGATCAACATTGTTTCAAATTAATTATTTCACTCGTAAACCGTGTAGTTGGTCGGTGTTATGGAGAAATATACCCTATATGAATATAATATACCTGTATGAAACCCCTTGCTTCACGTCGGGGTTCCATACAACCTGTCAGGGTTCATTTCTCCATAACAACCTCTGAACTATACATTATCCCCAACTTATCTGGACGGACTTCATGGATAGACGGACAGGGAATCAATTAGCAAAAGAGTTTATTTGGCTGCACCCGCGCTTTCCCCAGTGAACCCTGAAGAGGATTCACTGGGGAAAATTGAACTAAATTATGTAATGGGAAATTTTGGTGTAACCCATAGTATGCTTTACAAGTGTTTTATAACCATGTTTAAATGAGTGAAATTCCTTGCACCTTGTGGAAGGTCGTACTCAGCTAATCCCTTGGATGATAACAGTGTGAAATACACCAGACACCAGACACAAATCACAGAATCCATGCAAGGCAGGATAAAGGTCAGACCAGGGCTCTGTGTGAATTTACAAGGGGAGTTGTGTCCTGGCGGTGAAGCCAGGCAGAACTATCAGAGTGCCATATATTTTGTCTGCTGTTCAATGTGTTTTGGGCCGCGCTCCTTTCCAAAGTTTTAGTCAAGTGTACCGGCAATTTAGACCATTTTTGACTTTTTATGTAGAGCCACAGTGTATTCTATATTATTGCCACCAACACATACTGTGGCTCAATTGAAAGGTTTAACTTAATGCTTCAAGTGGCCACAAACCGTTTGTTTCTACGTGCCTCCGTTCCTGAGAAAAGTCAAGCTAAACATGGCTGGGTTTCACCAAAATCCCTCCTTTTTTTCTAGAAAAGGAGATAGAGCGTCTTTTATGAAAGGTGCTCTGTTTGTGTCTGTCGCTCTTCTCACACTCGCATTTCTGGATCAAAGGGCTCGTATAAGATAAATATATACAACAATGGTTGTTCTATTCACAAAACCACCATCGGGGGCGGGGGGGGCGCCACTAAACAACAATAACACAGACGCACCGTGCCGTGTCACAGCTTCTCGCCGCGGAGCGTGAGGGTCAGTCGGCCACCGCGGCTCGGGAAGACCGGTCTCGCCGGTGGTCGCGGTCCTTCTGTGGTACGGGTCGGTGATGCCGGTGACAGGGTGCAGGAATAGTCACCAGGGGTTAATTTGAGCCGGATTCTGCCGGAACAAGATCCAGCACCTCTCAATTTTGGCCTCCCTGTGTTCCGGTACTTATTTGGGCAGATCCGGTACCTCTCATAAAAAACAAAAAAACAATATTGATATGTTATACAGAACAAATCACAAGAATTCCATGTTTAAGATTTAACGTCATTTGAAAGAGTCGGAGATCTGTTAGTTGACGCACTGACCGGTCTGTGTGTTTCACTTTTACCGCGCACTGCTGTCATGCACGCACCCTTCTTTCGCTCCCTAGCTGTGTGTGTTTGAATGCACGCCAATAACGGCGAAAGAGCATTATGCGGCGATGAATGAACGGAATATTGCCGAAAAATCTATTCGTGGCAGATTTATACATTTGGATGTCAGAATATCTGGTCCCACTTCTGACAATCATATAGAGATAGTGGACAGGAACGAAACCCCAGTGGGTTTTGCAGCAGGGGTGGTCTCACTGCTTTTTAAAAGAGACAGGCTGATGGTCTATAATTTCTTACCTCATTTCTTTCTGCTTTAACGTAGATAAGATTTTTACCACTAGGATGAAGGAGGTGGCCAGGGACGTCGTGACGAGCCTACAGGCTTACGGCGTCCCTGGCCGAGACATCGCCAACTCCATCATGGCAGTGCAGGGAGCGGTCTGGGGGATGAGAGGGTCTTCTCCTGAGCCGGGACCTTGAGAAGGCATTTGATAGGGTGAGTTGAGTAGCATGGCGGTCCGAACTTAAGATGTTTAGCTACTCCTCTGCCTCCTTTAGCGATTGGTATGTGTAATAAGTGTAGCATGTTTGCAGTTCTGGAGGCGAGACTCAGCAAGTTAGAGTCTTGGCTCCGCACCATGGAGGCTAGTCCAGCTACAGTAGCTTCACAGTCTAGCTTAGCCGATGCGGAGCCACCTAGCCTAGCCACCACTAGCAGTTCCCCCCAGCTCCTGTGCAGCCGGGAACTACACAAGGGAAACATAGACACAACTAGAAAATTTCCTCTCGGGAAATTTTGAAAGGCCCACGGGGCTACTGCCGGTTTTGCCATCTCTGTCAACATGGGAATCAAACCCACGATCTTAAGGTCAAGACAGAGCTGATCAGACAGACACATGATCATCTTTCTATAAGCACTGATATGGAGGAGCTGTAACCACATTAGGTTAACTGTGTGTGTGTGTGTGTGTGTGTGTGTGTGTGTGTGTGTGTTCACATGAAGTTACCTGTGTGTGTTAGAGTGTGGGAGAGGAGTGCGCGCTTCCGCGCGCATTTGTATGTTACCTGTGTGTTTTGATGTGTGTGTGTCTGTAACTGTAATCACATGAAGCTGGTTCTAGAGCAGGGGTCTCCAACCTTTTTTCCTCTGAGAGCTACTTTTACAAAATGAAAATGGCCGAGAGCTACTCATGTTTTGTAACATTAAAGCAGAAGTGAGTGATATATTTGTGTTAATATAAGTCTTAAATAGTTATATCTTCCGACAGCAATCACTTACATAGAGTGTTTGGACTGAAACACGGGTCTGTCAGTCACTCTGCTCTGCGCCGAAGAGAAAACATTTATCGTATCCTACAGTTTTTATCCAATGAGGAGAGAGAACGGCATGCAGGGCTGTGTGTGCAGCCAAGGAACGCCGTGAATGTGGTGACGTAGCGACGAGGACTGTTATGGTGCGTTCAAGGAAACTCGTATTTTTCCGACCGTGAAGTGGTACCAGTTCGATCTGGTACGAGTTCACCGGTCGGAAGTTACGAGTGGCCGTTATAGTGACTTTCACCGGTAAAACAGGTCGGAAAAACACGAGTGGGTTGCCTGAAACGCTACAAAGTCGTAAGTTGTGACTTGAAGCTGTAATTTACGATTTCAAAAGCCTGCCTGGAACGCAGCATTAGCGAAAACGACCGGACCACTCACTTCTGCTTTAATTCTTTACGTTCGTAAAACAAAACTGTGTTTCCCACTCTTCATGAAAATAATAGCCTATGTTTTAAGCCTCTAATGTCAATTATTATTGTCCCTCCTCTGGGTTGTCACAATACTAAAATTTTCAACTCGATACCGACACTCGGGAAAATATTCGATACTCGATACCATATTCGATACCACGGGGATATAAAAAAGAGAGAGAAATCCCTCTCTCTCTCTCACCTGCTTCTTTACTTTCTTACCTGCTCAAGGGAGGGGGGGGGGGGCTCTCTCTCTCTCTCTCACACACACACACACTCACACCTGCCTCTCTACTGTGCCCTGAAGCAGTGGGCTGCTTGTCTGTTCCTCTGAGCTCCTACATGACCATGGATCTGTTTGGGCTCCTACATGTCAGTTCTCAACGGGCCGGTACCGAGAATTAACACGCCGGGTCCGGGCTTCAGCCCCCGTGCGTCGGACCGCATCTGGTAATTTAATCCGTCAGAGGATCCGCGATGCGCGATCCCGTGAAAAACAATGAACACCAGACATTCATGATTTAATTTTTTTTTTTTAAACGGACGCCCCGGACAGGACGTGAAAAGTGGACATGTCCGCGGGCAAAAGAGGACGTTTGGTCTCCCTGCCTGATAATGTTAATGGCTAATAATAAGACAGCCAACATTAATGCGTAGCCTACTGTAGCGACAATATTGTTATGCACTAGTCTACAACTAACTCACGTAGCGAGAAGAAGGGTGTGTAGACCTGCCTGCTGTGTGCGTGACTGCGTGTGTGAAGGGGAGAGTGAGCGGCGGCGGCGGTGGTGGGGGTTTCTTATCACATGACATGCGGTGCGCTTGCTGCCTTCCAAAAAGTTGAGATCTTTCCTCTGTGTGCCGCCCGTTACAGCGTCGCTTTGGTTGTGAGCACACATGACGCACATACACGTTACATCTGTACGGCCCTATGCGTGCACACGCTTCAACCAAGGCGGCGCCATAGGCAGGGGAAATCCTGGATATAGGTGCAGGTTTGCCGAGTGACCAATCAAGTTTTCAAATGTTGCTATTAATCCTCGCGAGCTACTGGGAAAGGCGCCGCGAGCGACCGGTAGCTCGCGAGCGACGTGTTGGAGACCCCTGTTCTAGAGTCTGTGTGTGTGACTGTGACTGACTTGACACATGTTATGAGCTGCATCCTGTGTCAGTCTGATTTAGCTGTGTCTGTGTTTATAAACATTTAAACGAGCGCCAGGTGGATTGTTTATGAAGTTAACGAGCTCTGGCCTGAGAATCAGACATTACCACGGCAACTCGAGGTGGTTACCACGGCGATAGGGGACAGAAACGTGGAGAAAGAGCGATTTTCTGCCTCTGCACCGGTCTCACATTTAGGCTTACTGTGACAAAACGGTAACTCCTATCAGAACAAAACACAGATCACGTTGCTCTAAGGACTTCCTGAAAAATTTGGTACGATTTGGTGTTTCTACAGTAAATATTTTGGAGACGCTGGCAGTTTTAAAACATCGGTCCGTTCTGCTTCTCTCAGAAAATATTTGTATTGGAGTCAATGAGGAGCAGAGACAGACGTGGCCGCACTCAGAGGCTTATTCTGTACGTCTCTGATATTTTGAGCACATATGAGAGATAACAAGTTTGTCTTACAAATTCTGAAAAAATTGTGTGTAGAGTGTAAATTGTGGCCGGGCCGAGTGTGGAAAGAGAAAAAATCTGGAGTTTTTCTGGCATCTCTCCCACTCTGATGTCACGCACTCTGACACGAACGTTCCGTGCAATACATAATTATAATCTCATAATTTCTCCAAAAATCATGGTCATTGATCGGGGATTGATCAAAAACTATGACCTATCAAAACGTGGAGTAATACACCAATACACAAGACTTGTGTCTACTGTTTAAAGTTTAAATGAAGTCTCTAGGTGAAAGTATGCCTGAGCAGTAGACGTTTGTTAAACTCCAATGATTGGGTCTTTTTCGCTCTTTTTTTTCCCCCGCCCGTCCCATTGACTTCAATGCAAAATTTCTGCGCAGTTTTTCGCGACTTACGTCGCGAAAAATTCATACACTGTTGAGAAAAGTAATAGCACACCGATCCCGATCAAGACGCACGTTTTGATATATAATTTGGCCTGCAACTCGACTAGTAGCGAACCGAAAGTTGGCCGGAAGTGGAAAAATAAGAAAATCCACACAACAACAGTAGTCTGGTCCCTGCAGCTATTTCATAGCTGTAGGGATCAGTGCCCGGTGCGATGGCCTGTGGCCCTAATAAGCCCGTGATGGCCCACCAACCGCTTTTCCCCGCTCAGCGACACACCCGCTGAGAATAAAACTCAACATGTCGGCTCTGTTGCTCACAGCTCCGCTGTGAAGTCGGCATTAGTCATTGGCAGCTCTGTTTTACGGAACGTGAAGGTAGAGACTCCAGCGAGCATAAAGTGCATCCCAGGGGCCAGAGCGGGCGACGTTGAGGCTAATCTGAAGCTCCTGGCATGTAAGGGGTCCGCCCACTATTCAGACATCCTGCTATTCTGACATGTCACTATTTATAGTATATTTCTGACATTTTCAAAATTCAAAATGGCTGTCTAAACCGGAAGTGACCAGATTGAAATCCATCAAAATCGGCCCACTGGCGGTTAAAATCTGGTCACTTCCGGTTTAGACAGCCATTTTGAATTTTGAAAATGTCAGAAATGGATTCAGCATCATCAATAACCCATAAAACCACTCCAATATTGCCCATATAGGCAAAATATGCTAATTATGTCAATTGTGCCAATTGCCCAAAATATATAAGTTAGCATCCGGCAGTTTCTGAATACTGGGGACCCATACTATATATTTCTAACATAAAACTTTGGGGTACTCAACATTTCCGGGTTCACAATGGGGCCCTATGGGCTGGCAAGTAGACTATATTTGGGGGGCTTCTCCTGCAATCAAGTCGACAGGACAGTCTCTTCTGGGAAAGACAGAGGTGGGGCATCTGCCATTAATGCTGCCACTTTAGCCTGGTACACCCAGTTTGCTTAAAGCAGAAGTAAGCGGAATGTTTGTGTTAATTTAAGTCTTAGGCCTAGTCCACACGAACACTGGTATTTTTGAAACCGAACTTTTCTGGACCCCGGTTAAAAAAGAATTTGCGTCCACACCACCGGTGTGATAAAAAATAACTCCGTCCACATGAAACCGCAAATCCGTCTTCATGTGCATTCCAAAGCAGTAGGTGGTGATATCACTCCTAACAGGAAAGCAGCTATAACTTGTACAGAGAGAGTGGAGGCTCAAACAGCTCAAACTGACCGGCACCGCGAGTCCGCGCTACTAACACACCCCGCCCGTAATCTTTATGACAGATACGAAAATACACAAATACACACATCGTAACGATAATCCATCGATCCACTGATTGATTCTGAAAGGCTTCATTTAAAACAAATGTACAGGACGGAAGGAAGCAACATAGTGGGGAAGTGACCGCAATTTACAATTTGATAAAAGCCTATTTTAGCCATATCAGCATGGTGGGGTCCGCCCGCTATTCCGACATGTCTCTATTTAGACATCCCGCTATTAGACGACATCCCTCTATCTAGACATGCCGGTAGTCCGACACTTTTTGATACCGCTATTCCGATTTTTTTTTTTTTTTTTACACAGCTGCGATACCCAGGCGCGTCTCTCTCTCTTTTCTTTTCAGCATGCCTGTCACCGGTTTGATGAGGGAGTGATGTTCTTAATTTCAACAACTCAACTATCAAGTCGCAAACAAAACTAACACACATGATAAACAAACAGAACTATGCTGCAGTTTGTTTGTCAAGTTAACCTGTCACCTTCAGCACCACGGACAGCGGAGAGCTGCATCTGTGAGCGTCTGGGCTCTGGGCTCAGGGCCTGGGGCCTCATTTATCTAAACTGTAAGTAAGCAGTGTAAAACTGCTGCTACTAAATGTTTTGCTTAGGCCTACAGAGAAAAGACACCCAAAATATTTACACCTTTTTCAGATCTATCAAACTGTGCATGCACAACTCTCCGCAATTTCTCTTTGATAAATCAAACTGGATACAAGAATGGTGCGCAGTTGTGCACGTGAACACACCTCTGCCCCCGGAATGCCTAGACACAACCATATATGGTCAGCACGTGCATATTAATTAGCCATGTGCGCTCTGTGGAGCAGCAACAAAGTTATTCTCTCTTCAGCTGACTTCAGTGACAGAATAATAACAGTCTCAGTAGCTGTGTGTTTTTAAACTTGGAGGGTTTGTTTTTTCTTCTCTCTTATAGGCCTATGTATTTGTGTATGAGAAACAGTGTCTCAGATGAAGAAAAAAAATCAGGACAGGTCTGACTATAACGTAGCCTAATCAATCAATGTCGGAAAAGCGGAATGTTTGAAAAATAGTAAAGTGCCCCTACTCCGACAATGAAAAAAAGAATCTCGGAATAGTGGGACGCTTGAAAAATAAAATTAGAAGTCAATGTCGAAATAGCGGCATGTCGGAATAGCAGCATGTAACCACATATGGTGACCACGCGGTTTTGTATTAGTGTCCGCATGTTTAGTGATTATTGATATTCACAGGAGCGTCTGAGTGGTCAGCGCATGGTCAGCGTCGAGAACTTGACGTGCTAGCAACAGTAACTAGGGAGGGCAGGGATTTCTGAAAAATGTCCGGTTTTCCTGTCCACACGTGAAGCTGAAACCGGAGTTTTCGAAAAAGTTCACCCTGGACTCCGGTTACAAAAAACTCCGGTTTCAGGAGCCCAGTTCTGCGGTTACGTGTGGACGAAAGGCCAAACCGTGTAGAGAAACACACGGTTTCAAAAATACCCGGGTTCGTATGGACGGGGCCTTAATATTTATATCTTCCGATAGCAGTCACTTCTATAGAGTGTTTGGTCCGCAACACGGGTCTGTCAGTCACTCTGCTCTGCTGTAAGCCGAGGAGAAAACTTTCCTTGTATCCGACAACCTTTATACGAGGAGAGAGAGAGAGAGAGAGAGAGAGAGAACGGCATAAAGGGGTGGTCCTCTCTGTGTGTGCAGCCAAGGGATGAGCAAGCATGTGGTGACATAGGGACGAAGGCGGGGACTGCTAACTCTATCTACCGACAGGAAGTTAGCTAAAACGACCGGATCGCTTACTTCTGCTTTAACTTACTCATTTATTAAGTAAAGTTATTGTTGTTTTTCAGTTAGCGAGAGTGACCAAGACAGCCAATGTCTGTCACAGCCAGTGCTCTCCCCAGAGATTTTGGGTTGTTTTCCTCTTAGGTTCAGTTTTTTACTTATCAGGCAAACTTAAACAACAAAACCCAGCAATCTAATACAAAGAAAGCCCAGGGAGTGGAGTGGAGTGGAGCGGCGCTGTGCTGCTGCTGCTGCTGCTGCTAGTGATGGTCCTTTGACACCGAGGCTCCGACACATGCGCCGTAGCTCATGAAGCAAATTGTATCGAACCAGTGTGCCGAGGCGTGGTTTGGTCACGTGACTTGTGACGTATGAACCACTTGTATGACGTTTGAAGCAGTTCAGTGCTTCAGACGTCAATCGAAGCAGCTGATTGGTTCGGTTTGTCATGTGAAACACCTGGCGGGCTTGGACCGTTCAGGGATTGGTTAGCATATTTAGTGGCGTTCATTTGAATTTCTCTTTACAGAGTAGGTTGGTTGGTTCGTTGTGATTGAGAGAGAGATATTGTATTTAGCGTATTTTTGAGAATTTAATTTAGGCTACAGATAGTTACGGAGATAGAGTATAGTATAGACATAGATATAGACCTAGACAGATATAGTATTTATTACACATAGATACATAGCCTTGATAATACACACACACACACACACACACACAGCCTATAGGCCTAGATATATATAGAGAGAGAGAGTAGGCTATGGAGCCAACTAGGAAAAGGTCCCGAGCATGGGACAACTTTGAGTTGTTGCCGGAGAATAAGGTTTGCATGTTATTTTTATTTCTACTTTAGGTGAATTTACGCTGGGAAGCTCTTTAAGGTGCAATGTAACAATGATGTCACTGTCGAGAACGTAATAACACAAATTGTCCAGTAGAGTGAATGCATTCAAATAGGGATTAACTTTGCAAAGTGATTGTTTCATTGTTCCACAGGTCCAGTGTAAGTTGTGCAATGCCAGGCTGGCATATAGCAACAACACCTCCTCCATGCTGAGGCATTTGAGGGCCAAGCATGACACTGATCCGGCGGCACCAGAGAACAGCCAGCAGCCACCTGTTGCAAGTAACCCAGGTAGACAACATGACATGACTTAAAAGGAATTTCCATCTGTTTTATTACATTGTGATACATTTGAGTAAGTCTGCGTATTTTCTTTATATTTAATGTAATGGATTATTTTGTTATTCCTCAGGCAACAGAAAGCGAGACCTAGATGAAGCTCTGCTGAGCTTCATTATTAAGGACTCGCAGCCGTTCTCTGTGGTGGAGGATGTTGGCTTCAAAGAGTTTGTGGCCAAGCTGGACCCCACATACACATTGCCAACACGGAAAGCGGTGAAGAAAATGGTGGCTGCGAGGTACGAGGAGGAGAAGGAAAAAACCAGAGCCGCACTCAGCAAAGTTGAGACTGTAAGTCTCACATCGGACATGTGGACGTCCATCAATACGGATGCCTATCTGGCTGTGACGTGTCATTCTATAAATGACACTGATCAGCTGTCCACTGTCCTGCTGGGGGCCAGGCCTTTTCCGAGGACCCACACTGCTGCTCACATTGCTGCTGAACTGGGATCGTTGCTGGATGACTGGGGCCTAAGGCACAAAATTCGCTGCATTGTTACGGACTCGGCCAGCAATATGATTGCAACGGCAAATAATTTAAGCCTTAGGCACAGCAAGTGCATTGCCCATTGCTTAAACTTGGTTGTGCGTAACTCAATTGAAGCCACTCCTGGACTGGATGAAATTCGGGCGCTGACCAGGAGGATCGTGACTTTTTTTAAAACCAGCACCACTGCCAAACAGCGGCTCGGCCAGATGCAGCAGCAGCTGGGCCGCAACGAGCGAAAACTCGTGCTGGAGGTGGACACTCGTTGGAACAGCACGTTTGCGATGCTCCAGCGGATGTATGAGGAACGAGAGGCAGTGGCAGCAGCGATAACCTCGCTAAACACAGACCTCACGCCACTGACCAACCAGCAATACCAAAGCGCTGGAGAGTGCATCAAGGTATGTAGCCTATGTTGTTCATTGCAGAAGGGTTTAGTCACACGCAGCATACTATTCAACAACAATGTAACTAAGGTTGCTACAGTTTAATGCATTCCATGTCATTTCAGGTGTTGGCAGCATTCGACACGGCCACCGTGGAGCTGTCCGAGGAAAAACGAGTGTCCGCCTCCAAAATAATCCCCCTCTACCGGGTGCTCCGCCACACCACGGAGCAATTGGAGCCCCAGCTGTCTACTGCAATGGCGCAACAGCTGGGGCGAAACCTGACCCGGTGCCTGGTGGACAGGCTACAGGACAAAGAGAGGGAGAGCTCATTGGCAGTGGCAACCGTGATTGATCCTCGCTTCAAGACCTTTGGATTCTCATCCCAAAGAGTGGCAGCGCACACCAAGGAGCGATTAATATCGGAGTGCACTAAGGTTATCAACATCAGCCAGCAACAGCAGCAGCCACCACCACCGCCACCACCGACCACTCCACAGAATCCTGCAGCAGCAGCCTCCACAGGTAGGTATTTCTTTTTTATTTAATCATGAATAGCCTATGTATACGAAATTACATTTGTATTGATAGGTATTGTGTTGTCTCAGGACTGGACCTGTGGGGGCTGCTGGATAATGACGCCAGGGCGAGCCACAGCCAGAGTTCAACGGCCAGCGCGATTGTGGAGGTGAACCGGTACCTGGCGGACCCGGTCATCGACAGGAGGGAAGATCCCTTACTCTTTTGGAAAAACCACGCATTGATCTATCCGAACTTATATAAAGTTGCCAAGCACTTTCTGTGCACGCCGGCATCCTCTGTCCCGTGCGAACGCACATTTTCGAAGGCGGGGGAAATATTGTGCAAGAAGAGAAATCGCCTCAACCCCCACACTGTGTCTCAACTTTTGTTTTTAAATAAAAATTCATGACATGTTACAGAAGCACACCCTCTGCCCAGTTCTTCAAGCACAACATCTGCACTGTCTAAGCACAACATCCTTACATAGGCCTAACCATGAATGATCAATATCCCCCAGCCTTGCCCAAATCAATAATTTGAAAGGAGGTCTGCCATCAGGTTATAAAATTAATAACTCTGAATATTTCCTGGAGTTGCTACATGTGGTAGTGCAGTGGTTAGTATATCAGACTTTACTGCAAGCAACCTAGGATCGAATCTTGGAAGTCTCTCTCTCTCTCTCTCTCCCCTGATCCTGACCCTAATCATGCTTCTCGCCGGCTTCACATAGCCTACAAGATGCAAAAGGAAAATATACACCCATCTACTTGCAACGTTTCTGTCATAAAACGTTTAGACTTGTTAAGACTAGTAAACATTTTATGACAGAAGAGATAGAAGGTTAGGGCAGGAATCGAACCCCGCTCCCCCGCATTCCAAGCCATATCTCTCTCCACTACCCTATGCAACCCAATCGAAAGTAACGCCACCCCAGTGCCGTTCCGACGTTAGCATGATGATACATCCACGCGTTAGCCACTCTTTGAATCAAGTTGGTGTTTCGGTTCGGAAAGATCACGTGACTAGTGACGTATGAACCACTTCACTGCTTCAGTCGCTCATGAAGCACCGTTAATGTTTTGGTTGTCTCGGCTCTCTGTGGGAGCTGAGCTGAGCCATCAAAGCACATACAAACTGAGGCGACAGAGATTTGGTTGTTAAGTGTAGCGTCAGGCCGTTAGCCTATCAGAAATTGAAGGATATTACTAAACCATGGTAGGTTTGGAGGAGTGGGAAAGAAAATGATTGAAGCGTTCTAACATTCATACTTGTAGGATTTGAAGAAGTATGAGCAGGTGTACAGCTGAGGTTGAAGACTAATAAATATAACCGTTTGGAAATGCTAGTCAGATCAGTGGCGCATACAGATTATACACGCTCGGTGATCAGATGTCCCGGGATCGAATCCAGGTCTTGGCGTAAGAATTATAAGTTATATCACGTAATTTTAATAAAGCTTATCTAGTTTGCAATGACATCACTCTACACCATAAACTGTTTGGACTTGTTTCATAAGATAATGTGTAGCCTATATGAATCAATATATGCCAAAAAAGATACAGAGTCTTAGCCACAACTTAATGTTGATTTTATATTTTATTGTGTCATCTTAAAACCATACATAAATGTAGTGTACTGTTGTTGAACAGGAGTGTGCGTGGCAACTCAAATCTCACACAATCAATGAACCAATGAATGACACGTCTCAATTGCACTTCATTTTATTGAACACTAGATGTCATACTCGAGCGACTGTGTCAGTGAAGCCTCGAGTAATGAACCATTACTCGAATAAGGTGTCGAAGCCTCAACAAAGCCTCGGTTGCCCATCACTTGCTGCTGCTGCTGCTGCTGCTGCTGCTGCTGCTGCTGCTGCTGCTGCTGCTGCTGCTGCTGCTGCTGCTGCCTCCTTCTCCCAGCCACACATCTGCTGTGTGAGCTGCTGTCTCCTTTTATACCGGCTCTGCCAACGAGCTCATTGCTCTCACCTGAGCCCAGGTAGGCGGAGCAGAGGCACACACACAAAAAAAAACACACAGCCACAAATGAATCAAATAAAAACCAATAAATCCAGGGTTTTATATAACCATTTGAAGACACATGGCCCAAACTACATATTTGACTGACCTGGGTCTGGAAAGCAGCAACAACTGGTCCAAAGTCCAACACCAAAGGAGAGAGGATGGATGGTGGAGGATCTCTGAATGACAGATATTCATTTATACTCATTTAAACCTACAGTATTTGACTCATTTTTAAGAAAAAAAGCAGCTGTTTAAAATGTTGCCCCAGTGAATACAAGTCTGTGTTGATCTTAAAGGGACAACGAGGAGTTTTGGAAAAGCGAAGCGTTTTCACACTACATTTATGAGCCTCCGCGCGCACCGTGAAATTCTTTGACCAGCACAAGACGTACTCATGTTTTCATTTATCAATAATTAAAGTCAGAGGTTCAAAGACGATCACATACCGTAGTTCCGACCATAAACAGCGATTCTGTGGCGTTATTCTCATAACTCGCCGCGAAACCGAAAGTAAAAAACGCTGGTCGGCTCGCCCAGCATTTCCGCCACCACTAATAATAACAAAATAACGATAGAGACAAAACTATATATTTATCGAAAATGAGCCCATTAACAAGTGTGGGTAACGTAGATTCATCCACATTAACGTGAGACTTTTTTATAACCAAAAAGAAACTCCTCGTTGTCCCTTTAAACTAGAAAATATATAGTCTACAGTTGGATTTGATGTCAAATGTTGAGGCTTAATGGAGGAGGAAGATTTCACAGTCTGATGTAGATTCAGCTTCTTTTAACTTCACATACATGTGAAAAGCTTTGTTTGTTAGAACCATGTCAACAGAAATCTTTGATTCTAAATGTTAATTTGATCTTTATTCACTCTCATTAGTGGTGTCCATGGAGACCTAGAGTCTGGATCCCAGGGTTCCTTGCTCATTAGCAGCTATTGGGAGCAGCTGTGATGCTCCTGCACAGCTGAAGGCAATCAGCCAGGCTGGGAGGTTTCAGAAGCTGCTGGCTGTGGCCCTGCTCAGTTGGTTGTGTGTCTTCACAGAGTCAACACCATCAGTTGGCTCTTTGTCAGCTCAGATTTCCATTCTAAAAGAAAACAACAGTCAGTGTGTCTCTTCTTTTAGTCATTCATTTAATTTCCCCCATTGTCCAGTGACTTCCCCTTCACCTTTGTCAGCATGGTGGTGGTGCACCTCACCAGAGCAGGAGCTGCAGTTTGGTCTAGAACTACAGACACTAGTATCTTATTGAGCAGCAGGTCACAGGTGATTAGAGAGCCTGCTGGGTTTATAGGCTGTATGGCAGTGGAGTCCACTAGTCTAGAATCATCATTTAATCAGTTTGGACTGTTCATATAAAATAGATACTTTATTGATTCCAGGCTGGGAAATTACAGTTACAGGCTGCCACAAGGCAATTTTATTTGTATAGCCCGTTTTTACAAACAGTTTGTCTCAAAGGGCTTTATATGGCATTGTAACAACATCCTCTGTCCTTAGACCCTCACATCCACTGAGGAAAAACTCCATGGAAAACCGTTTTTTAACAGGGAAAAATCGTAGAAACGTCAGGGTGAGCAACAGAGGAGGGATCCCTCACCCCGGACAGACAGACGTGACATACGTAGATGTTGTTACAGACAAGACTTTTTTTTTTTTTTTACAACAGAATGAGAAACATGAAAATGTTAACAGCTGAAGGAGGAAGCTTCTGGTAGGCAATCAAAACTGGAAATGAATCAAAACTGGAAATAGACAGAACTGGAAATAAACTATACAGAAATTCGGTAACACTACATAATACAGCCCGCGACTTAGAGCGTACCTACCGCTCTCTTTCCGCATAGGTTGCCCCTTATTTCACACAAGTACTGAGTAACTGCGGCTCACTTCCCCCCTTGTTTCCCCCGTGCATTTACAGTGTAACTAGGCTGCGTCTTAGCGCGTAACTCCGGTTAACTTACATCCTGCTTTACACCAACTTCCACACAAGTTCAGAGTAACTCTCGCTCACTTCCCTCACGGTTTTACAGTATAACTAGGCTGTGTCTTAGCATGTAACTCCTGTCCTACTTTACACCAAATTACACAGTAACTCTCGCTCACCCCGCCACTATTTCCCTGCATTTTACAGTATAACTAGGCTGTGTCTTAGAGCGTAACTCCCGTACAATTACGTGCTACTTTGCCCGGACTTACAGTGTAACTCCTGGTTATTTCCCACCAATGATTTTAACCAATATTAGAAATTAAATAGTCTACTGTACAATATGAGCACAATAGTTACAATCCATTTTTTTGTTGTCAGCAGGAAAATGTCACCTCTATTCCAGAGATTTATTATTAATTAATTAATTGTATGGTTTGGAATACTGAGAAATTGGTATAGAGCATGGACATTGGTCGATAACAGGCTGGCTGGTAGCAAACTTACCTCTCTAAAATGCACATCTATGAAAGTCTAGTTCTGTCATCCAAGGTCAAAACACAAACTATACAGTAATACATCCACAATAATGAATCATTCAGAGATAGAAAATGTTTTTATTATTTATTCTTTATTAAACAGAAAACACATGACACATCCACATCCATGATCATTCATAAACTTTAATGCAAGTAGATCTTAATTTCCCTGTAAATGAGCACTGTTATCCTGTCCTTAGTGTGCAAATACACTGTAGTTGTCTTGCAACTACACTCTAGTTGTCCTGGAGTTACCCAGTAACTACAAGATAGCGGGCTGTATTATAAAGTATTCTTTGTTATTCCCTCCTTAGTGTGCAAATACACTGTAATTGTCCTGCAACTACACTCTAGTTGTCCTGGAGTTACCCAGTAACTACAAGATAGCGGGCTGTATTATAAAGTATTCTTTGTTATTCCCTCCTTAGTGTGCAAATACACTGTAATTGTCCTGCAACTACACTCTAGTTGTCCTGGAGTTACCCAGTAACTACAAGATAGCGGGCTGTATTATAAAGTATTCTTTGTTATTCCCTCCTTAGAGTGCAAATACACTGTAATTGTCGTGCAACTACACTGTAGTTGTCCTGGAGTTACCCAGTAACTACAAGATAGCGGGCTGTATTATAAAGTATTCTTTGTTATTCCCTCCTTAGAGTGCAAATACACTGTAATTGTCCTGCAACTACACTCTAGTTGTCCTGGAGTTACCCAGTAACTACAAGATAGCGGGCTGTATTATAAAGTATTCTTTGTTATTCCCTCCTTAGAGTGCAAATACACTGTAATTGTCGTGCAACTACAATGTAGTTGTCCTGGAGTTACCCAGTAACTACAAGATAGCGGGCTGTATTATAAAGTATTCTTTGTTATTCCCTCCTTAGTGTGCAACTACACTCTAGTTGTCCTGGAGTTACCCAGTACCTTCTACTACAGCTGTAACTACTGTCTAAGTAGAACCAGTAAGTTAGAACACAGTTTGTTTCACGAGATAACATCATCTGAAAGTACAGTAATACAAAGACAAAACTAACTGAAGTGTCCCCGACATCATAAAATAACAGATTTCTACTGGCTTTTGTTATTTACATTAAAGTTGAGTTTTGTTCCTTCTGTTATAAACTGTTTAATTTAGTTTTGATCCATCTGTCTGGTCCTTCTAAGTCTAAAATAGTCAGTCAAGTCAGTTTCATAATGTACTTTCTAAGTTAGAAGAGTCAAGTTGAAAAGATCGTTGTGATACTACTATCACACCGGAGTGTGACACTCAGTAATGGAGAATGGATGGGCTCCTCCATAAAAGGTGATCTTGATCTTGATCCAGCTTGGGCCAAAGCAGAGATCAGGGTCATGGGTGGCGTGGCATCTCAAAAACCTCACCTGTGTAGAAACATAATTATATATTGTATCATCAACTTCATCACATAAAATGCATCACTGTAAAACAAAGTGAGAAAATTAATAACTTTGAACGGTACAGTTTTTCTCATCATGGAATACTTAATCCCAGTTTTACCTTTCACATCATGAATCATTAGCCTTTTAAACCATAACTTGTGATTTTTAAGCATATTAATCAATTACAAATTATACATATTTTTATCTTTAACTATTGAGTAATTATTTTAACCATTTAAAAATCTTAAATTTTACAAAATCAATGCTATTACCATACTGTTTCACAACTGTAGGCTGCACCAGTACATTAACTGTTAATGTTACTCTTGACTGTATTCATCATAACATTCATGACCAACAGTAATGTTAGCTAATGGAGCTAATGTGTACAGTACTAACACAAATACAACCTCAAAGCAAAACCGCAGCACTTACAGTTCCCGGTTGCCTGGTGCAGGGGAAAACACACACTATTATCTTTAGCACAAGCTAACATTGCTAGCTGCGTTAGCATAGCTACTTAACTCACCAAGAGGTTGATAACACGGCGAAACTACCGTCGCACAGGTCCTGGGTTCATCCCTCACGTCTCCCGGGGTGTTTGCTCTGTGTTTATATCAACATATCACATCGTAGACATTGCATAATTTCCCTCATTTCTCCACTTCGTCTCCTCCTGTCGTCCCTGCGGCTGTGTCAACAAGCTCCGTCCTCGCTGTGAGGTGGGACTTTCTACCTTCTCAACAGGCAACCAATGACAAGTGAGCAGCTTCTGGTCTGACCAATGACAGATGGTCAAAGGTGAGTGACTGTGATTGACAACTTATGTGATCAATGATGAGCAGCGTAGTTAGACAGGTTAGAATCAAATAGGATGAAATAAGTTGTCAATCACAGTCACTCACCTTTGACCATCTGTCATTGGTCAGACCAGAAGCTGCTCACTTGTCATTGGTTGCCTGTTGAGAAGGTAGAAAGTCCCACCTCACAGCGAGGACGGAGCTTGTTGACACAGCCGCAGGGACGACAGGAGGAGACGAAGTGGAGAAATGAGGGAAATTATGTAATGTCTACGATGTGATATGTTGATATAAACACAGAGCAAACACCCCGGGAGACGTGAGGGATGAACCCAGGACCTGTGCGACGGTAGTTTCACCGTGTTATCAACCTCTTGGTGAGTTAAGTAGCTATGCTAACGCAGCTAGCAATGTTAGCTTGTGCTAAAGATAATAGTGTGTGTTTTCCCCTGCACCGCGCTAACCGGGAACTGTAAGTGCTGCGGTTTTGCTTTGAGGTTGTATTTGTGTTAGTACTGTACACATTAGCTCCATTAGCTAACATTACTGTTGGTCATGAATGTTATGATGAATACAGTCAAGAGTAACATTAACAGTTAATGTACTGGTGCAGCCTACAGTTGTGAAACAGTATGGTAATAGCATTGATTTTGTAAAATTTAAGATTTTTAAATGGTTAAAATAATTACTCAATAGTTAAAGCAGATATCAGTGGAATGTTTTTGTTAATATAAGTCCTAAATAGTCCTATTTTCCGTCAGCAATCACTTACATGAAGTATTTCAGCCTAAACACGAGTCTCTCCGTCACTCTGCTCTGCTGTAACCTGAGGAGAAAATTTTCCTTGTGGGATACAAGTGTTATCCAATGAGGAGAGAGAACGGCATGAAGGGCTGTGTGTGCAGCCAAGGGATGCGCGTGAATGTGGTGACGTAGCACGAGGACCAATTGATGCCTGACAAGGGCGGGGGCTGCTAACTCATGGTGCGTTCAAAGAAACTCGTACTTTGTGTTTTTCCTTCCTGTGAAGTCATACCAGTTCGATCTGGTACGAGTTCACGGGTCGGAAGTTACGAGTGGCCGTTATAGGGAACTTTCACAGACAACAGGATGGTAAAAACACGAGCTACGGGTTACCTGGAACGCTACCAAGTCGTAGTTGTGACTTGAAGCTGTAACTTACGGTTTCAAAAGCCTGCCTTGAACGCAGCATTAGCCGAAACGGCCGTGAAGCTGATATCTGCTTTAAAGATAAAAATATGTATAATTTGTAATTGATTAATATCACAAGTTATGGTTTAAAAGGCTAATGATTCATGATGTGAAAGGTAAAACCGGGATTAAGTATTCCATGATGAGAAAAACTGTACCGTTCAAAGTTATTAATTTTCTCACTTTGTTTTACAGTGATGCATTTTATGTGATGAAGTTGATACAATATATAATTATGTTTCTACACAGGTGAGGTTTTTGAGATGCCATGAAAATGGTGCCTGACGAGGGAGATGGCACGCCACCCATGACCCTGATCTCTGCTTTGACCCAAGGAGCTGGATCAAGATCAAGATCACCTTTTATGGAGGAGCCCATCCATTCTCCATTACTGAGTGTCACACTCCGGTGTGATAGTAGTATCACAACGATCTTTTCAACTTGACTCTTCTAACTTAGAAAGTACATTTTGTCAGATGAAACTGACTTGACTGACTATTTTAGACTTAGAAGGACCAGACAGATGGATCAAAACTAAATTAAACAGTTTATAACAGAAGGAACAAAACTCAACTTTAATGTAAATAACAAAAGCCAGTAGAAATCTGTTATTTTATGATGTCGGGGACACTTCAGTTAGTTTTGTCTTTGTATTACTGTACTTTCAGATGATGTTATCTCGTGAAACAAACTGTGTTCTAACTTACTGGTTCTACTTAGACAGTAGTTACAGCTGTAGTAGAAGGTACTGGGTAACTCCAGGACAACTAGAGTGTAGTTGCACACTAAGGAGGGAATAACAAAGAATACTTTATAATACAGCCCGCTATCTTGTAGTTACTGGGTAACTCCAGGACAACTACATTGTAGTTGCAGGACAATTACAGTGTATTTGCACTCTAAGGAGGGAATGACAAAGAATACTTTATAATACAGCCCGCTATCTTGTAGTTACTGGGTAACTCCAGGACAACTAGAGTGTAGTGCAGGACAATTACAGTGTATTTGCACACTAAGGAGGGAATAACAAAGAATACTTTATAATACAGCCCGCTATCTTGTAGTTACTGGGTAACTCCAGGACAACTAGAGTGTAGTTGCAGGACAATTACAGTGTATTTGCACACTAAGGAGGGAATAACAAAGAATACTTTATAATACAGCCCGCTATCTTGTAGTTACTGGGTAACTCCAGGACAACTAGAGTGTAGTTGCAGGACAATTACAGTGTATTTGCACACTAAGGAGGGAATAACAAAGAATACTTTATAATACAGCCCGCTATCTTGTAGTTACTGGGTAACTCCAGGACAACTAGAGTGTAGTTGCAGGACAACTACAGTGTATTTGCACACTAAGGAGGGAATAACAAAGAATACTTTATAATACAGCCCGCTATCTTGTAGTTACTGGGTAACTCCAGGACAACTAGAGTGTAGTTGCAAGACAACTACAGTGTATTTGCACACTAAGGAGGGAATAACAAAGAATACTTTATAATACAGCCCGCTATCTTGTAGTTACTGGGTAACTCCAGGACAACTAGAGTGTAGTTGCAAGACAACTACAGTGTATTTGCACACTAAGGACAGGATAACAGTGCTCATTTACAGGGAAATTAAGATCTACTTGCATTAAAGTTTATGGATGATCATGGATGTGGATGTGTCATGTGTTTTCTGTTTAATAAAGAATAAATAATAAAAACATTTTCTATCTCTGAATGATTCATTATTGTGGATGTATTACTGTATAGTTTGTGTTTTGCCCTTGGATGACAGAACTAGACTTTCATAGATGTGCATTTTAGAGAGGTAAGTTTGCTACCAGCCAGCCAGCCTGTTATCGACCAATGTCCATGCTCTATACCAATTTCTCAGTATTCCAAACCATACAATTAATTAATTAATAATAAATCTCTGGAATAGAGGTGACATTTTCCTGCTGACAACAAAAAAATGGATTGTAACTATTGTGCTCATATTGTACAGTAGACTATTTAATTTCTAATATTGGTTAAAATCATTGGTGGGAAATAACCAGGAGTTACACTGTAAGTCCGGGCAAAGTAGCACGTAATTGTACGGGAGTTACGCTCTAAGACACAGCCTAGTTATACTGTAAAATGCAGGGAAATAGTGGCGGGGTGAGCGAGAGTTACTGTGTAATTTGGTGTAAAGTAGGACAGGAGTTACATGCTAAGACACAGCCTAGTTATACTGTAAAACCGTGAGGGAAGTGAGCGAGAGTTACTCTGAACTTGTGTGGAAGTTGGTGTAAAGCAGGATGTAAGTTAACCGGAGTTACGCGCTAAGACGCAGCCTAGTTACACTGTAAATGCACGGGGGAAACAAGGGGGGAAGTGAGCCGCAGTTACTCAGTACTTGTGTGAAATAAGGGGCAACCTATGCGGAAAGAGAGCGGTAGGTACGCTCTAAGTCGCGGGCTGTATTATGTAGTGTTACCAGAAATTCCTGTATACATCAATGAGAACACACATGTCAGAAAAAACTAACCTGCTGATGTCACTCCTGAGTTTTTCCCTCCCCCCCACATCATCCAAGGTCTGTATGACATTAAAGTCACCTGTGATTAGCGTGGTAGGTGTCACCCACTTGTCAATGCTCTGGAAAAGAGCCTTTCTCTTAACCTTATCATTGTGCGCGTACACATTAATTTACCTGCCTGCCCAACTCGGACACACAATATCCAAAACAATTACTCTTCCCTCAGTGTCTGCATAAACCTCAACCCAAGTAACCCCAGCCGCCTCCCCGACCAGCACAGCTACCCCTCCGGAGGTAACACCCCCTTTGTTGTAAGCCATGCTACCACCCCAGTACCCCCGCACCTTTTGCGCCACCCGCTGGTCCAACCAGGTTTCCTGTAAACACAAGATTTCATTAGTTTTAACTCTACCCAAAATGGCCCTGGTCTTGGCCCAAGTGGGGATTCCACGGGTGTTTAAAGATAGGAGGGAGGCCATTTGGAGCAACTAGAGGACATATGCTTTACACCTTGATTTTTCTTTTCTTATTTTTTTCTGCCCAACCTGACCTGCTTGACCAGGGGTCTCATTTATAAGACTGTGCGGGGGATCGTTACTAAAAGTGTACGTACGCCCAAAAGCCAAGTTTTGCGTGCGCCAGTAAATATTCAGACTTATAAAACCCTGCGTACGTACACTTGCAGGCAAACTTCCCTTTATAAATCACAGAGTTCCTACAAGTGTGCGCAGCTGAATCCGCTTCACGTTCCGCCCTGTACACGCCCTGTTTTAACCCTAGATGGTCAATGCAAACCACCACATGAATGCGATCTGCATGTCAATGAGCCTGACGTGCTCTTGTTCTGTCGGTGTTGTGAATTAGCTGCAGGTGTGAAAGTGGCGACGTGACGTGTTGCTGCAGCTGTTAACGGCGTCAGCGGCACGGAGCGCACGCGGTGTTGTTTTGGTGCGCTGCCCTCTCTAATGCTGGACCCGGTTCGGCACATAGGCTGTCTTTACACTGCAGGCCTTGATGCCCAATTCCGATTTGTTGCCTATATCCGATTTTTTTGACGGTCTATTTACATGTTCTATCAGAAGTGACCCAGATCTGATAATCTGCATTTACACCTGCTGTGCCTGCATGAAACGACCCGCTGGAAATAAACTAGTGATTTCAGGAAATTGTCACGTAATAATATAACAATATTGACAAAGGATAACAAAGATGAGTCTGGTGTTCAGAGTTTATATCCAACACGTCACTTACAAAGTGAACGTTACAAAATAACGTTAGTGAAGTGGCTGCGTGGAGCGGAGCTGCTGTGTGACGTGACTGTGTGACGGTGACAGTTGTGCCACCGTTTGATCCTCCGTCGCTCACGTCGTGAGGACGGGGACAGCCTCACACATTTGTATACAATGTTTGGTTTTCCTCTCTTGATTTCTTATCGGCTCGGTTCAGTTTTTGCCGGTAGGAAAACGTGAAATCTGGTGTTTATCTCGCGCTCCCTCGCTTGCCCTCGTATCGATCCGCATAGAAATGAATGTTACTGTAGTGGCTATATGAAAACAAGAACTAGTGAGGAGGGAAAAAACAGACGCGCGGACACCACAAAAAATATTTATTTATTTATTTAAACCTTTATTTTAACTCGTTGGTCACTGAGGTTTCCCTCATTTACAGGGACGACGAGTTTATTAAACACTGTAATGCCTGTGACAGTGATTACAGCTGGCCACGGTAGTCCAGGTCAGCCCCACGTGTCAATCACAGGCTACAGAGGTTCAGCGAGACGCGTGAGCACGTGAATTAATATTATCATTGATGACGTATGACACGCATTGCCAGGGAAGATCCGATCTGTCTGTTTAGACTGCAGACGCATTGGCAGAGATCCGATTTGTATCTGATTTATTTCCACATATAACGGGGGCCTGAATCTGATCTGACAATATCCGATTCCATGCGCATTTGTCCCGTTTACACATTCATGTTACAGATCCGATCTGAGCCACTTGAGAGAAAAAAATCGGAATTGGGCCACTTGAACCGTGGAGTGTAAAGACAGCCATAGTTACAACAATGACAACAGTTCTAATCTGAAACGAGTTATTAACCATTCATCATGGTCTCCTTCTCCCTCCTTTCTCCTCCAGCGGTGCCGTGGTGCAGAATTACGCACGGGGCTCACCGCTGTATTTATATATTTACAGTAATTAGACTGATCGATAAAACTTTGAATAATTAGCGTAATCAGTTACATTCTGAGGAATGATCAAACATGACACTTCTCTTGATAACAAGAAAACAGAATGTAACAATTGTGCGAACGATTACTGGATTTATTTTTCCAGGGTTTGAGATTGAATTGACTCTCGATCAAACGTTCACACAGTAGGCTATCATAGGAACATAGTTATTTACACCATGTATTAATCCCATACAGCCACACTGTCCTCTCCTCCTCCTGCGCTCTGGGAGTGGACAATATGACGGAGAGATGGTGGTGATAATATAGAGAAGGAATTTTGATTTTGAATTTTAAGTTAGATTCTAAGAAGATGTTTCTGAAACACCAGTCCGATGCAAAATAAGGGCGCCGTTGAATTAAATCACCGTGGCAACATGGATCTAACGCATACGGGTTGAAATTAAATGTGTCACGGCCGATAATAAAAACATAATCGTTCTTCTCAATCATCATTTCCTGAGTCTGACTTCAGTTCACCACCACCGTCTGTCGCCAATTCCCCTTTTCCTCCAAACCATGCGTACGCATGGGTCAGAGTTTGCTTAGGGCTGCGCACATTCTCCCGCCAAGTTTGTTTTTTTTATAGATCACAACCTTGGCGTGGAAAGTCACGTATGCCACTTTCAGGCCCGTTTTGTTGGTACGCAGCGGTTATAAATGAGACCCCAGGTCCTGGTCCATGTCTGTGTCTGCGCTGGCCCCGAGCGGTGTCTGAGGGACGACAGGGACCCCACTCTGCCGTCCCTCGTGCAGTGGCCTCAGGGGGCTTCAGCCCTTTCGGCGCTGCTTCCTGCTACGGGGGCCCAGCCCGGGCTAGGTCAGCCATCACGGCCACACCCTCCCACCTGCTCCAGGGGTCCAGCCCGGGCTAGGTCAGCCGTCACGGCCACACCCGCCCCTCCGTCCTCCTGCTCCATGTCCTCGTCGCTGCCACCGCTGCTGCTGTCGTCGTCGTCGTCGTCGTCGTCCTCCTCCGAGAGGAGCTCTGCTGAGGAGCCTGCATCTGCATCTCCCTCCTCCTCCTCGCTCTCTTTGCAGGAGCACCTGGATTTGACATCTCTGCATAACACACATTTGTCCTCCTCATCCCCCCTCTTAACACCACACTCCCTCACATAATGCCCCTGGACTCTGGCATTCTCTTAGGATGTGGCCTGGCTGCAGGTACATCCTACAAACTTTGACTTGTCTGTCATGAATTACTCGAAAGAATTCAGGCCCCAAGGCCGTCTCGAACCTGGCCGAATATGGCAGGCTCTGAATCTTATCGGTAAACTTAACTTTGAGAAACCTGGTGCCATCAGCAACATTGGTCCCCAGCCACATTCGTCTCCTGATCGGGGAGGCGGCTCCCACCCCCCAGCTCTCTAACTTGGCTATGATCTCCTCATCGGTTATGTCGGCCTGCTCCTCGTGCTCGGCTGCCTGGCAGCAGCCATACGGTTTTTCCCCGTGAGAGTTTGCCACTCACCTTCATTCATACACTCATTCTCACTCACGGATTCAATATCATTAATTATTATATATTTAATTTTGTATATTTAGTTTTGCCCCTGAGGCTCTTTCAAAATTCCTCACATGGTTCTGTAGAATGTCTATCTCATGCGGTGCCGGGACAAGGATGGTGACGTCATCCGCAAACGGGACGACAGTCACCCTCCCCAACCCCGGCGCCACTCGCAACCCCGGCAGCCGGCCATCCAAGTTGATGGCAGCCACCAGGGTCTCTACTACAAAAGAAAAAAGCAAAGGAGACAGGGGGCAGCCCTGCCTTACTGACTGCTTTATCTCAAAGCTACTTGACAACCTACCATTTAACTTAAGTTTGGAGCTTGCTCCCTTATAAAGTAGACCTATCATGTTGATCAATCCTGGGCCAAAACCCATTACTTTTAGCACACTAAACATAAAAGAGTGGCTGACCCTATCGAATGCCTTTTCCAAGTCCAGGTTTAAGAGAACCCCCCCCCCCCCCCCCCCCCCCCCCTCCTCCTCCATGCCCCTTACTGCACCCTGGACAGTTAAGATCAGGGGTCTCATTTATAAAACTGTGCGTGGGATTGTTACTAAAAGTGTACGTACGCCCAAAAGCCAAGTTTTGCGTGCGCCAGTAAATATTCAGACTTATAAAACCCTGCGTACGCACACTTGCAGGCAAACTTCCCTTTATAGATCACAGAGTTCCTACAAGTGTGCACAGCTGAATCCGCTTCACGTCCCTCCCTGTACACGCCCTGTTTTAACCCTAGATGGTCAATGCAAACCACCACATGAATGTGATCTGCATGTCAATGAGCCTGACGTGCTCTTGTTCTGTCGCTGTTGTGAATTAGTTGCAGGTGTGAATGTGGCAACGTGACGTGTTGCTGCAGTGACGTGTTGCTGCAGCTGTTAACGGCGTCAGCGGCTCAGAGCGCACGCGGTGTTTTGGTGCGCCGCCCTCTCTAATGCTGGACCCGGTTCGGCACATAGTTACAACAATGACAACAGTTTTAATCTGAAACGAGTTATTAACCATTCATCATGGTCTCCCTCTCCCTCCTTTCTCCTCCAGCGGTGCCGTGGTGCAGAATTACGCACGGGGCTCACTGTATTATTTACAGTAATTAGACTGATCGATAAAACTTTGAATAATTAGCGGAATCAGTTACATTCTGAGGAATGATCAAACATGACACTTCTCTTGATAACAAGAAAACAGAATGTAACAATTATGGGAACGATTACTGGATTTTTCCCCCCAGGGTTTGAGATTTAATTGACTCTCGATCATATGTTCACAGTATCATAGGAACATATAGTTATTTACACCATGTATTTATCCCATGCAGCCGCGCCGTCCTCTCCTCCTCCTGCGCTCTGGGAGTGGACAATATGATGGAGAGACGGTGGTGATTAAATATAGAGAAGGAATTTTGATTTTGAATTTTAAGTTAGATTCTAAGAAGATGTTTCTGAAACATTAGTCCGATGCAAAATAACGCTGTTGAATTAAATCACCGTGGCAACATGGATCTAACGCATACGGGTTGAAATTAAATGTGTGACGGCCGATAATAAAAACATAATCGTTCTTCTCAATCATAATTTCCTGAGTCTGACTTCAGTTCACCACCACACCGTCTGTGTCGCCAATTCCCCTTTTCCTCCAAACCATGCGTACGCATGGGTCAGAGTTTGCTTAGAGCTGTGCACATTCTCCCGTCAAGTTAGTTTTTTATAGATCACAACCTTGGCGTGGAAAGTCACGTACGCCACTTTCAGCCCCGTTTTGTGCGTACGCAACGGTTATAAATGAGACCCCAGGTCCGCTATATCTCTACCGGGGATGCCGTATGCCTGCAGGCTTGTCACAGCATCCCCGGCCACCTCTTTCACCCAGAGATTGGGCGTGCTTTAAAAAAAAAAAAAAAAGTATTATGAAAATATACTCTCCCGGCCCCGCCGAGCCTGCTCGACCCGCCGTGGGTCCCGCCGCTCTGGCGTCCTCAGCCCGCATGGCCGTCATGGCCGTCGCCCTCCGTGACGCAGCTCCAGCTGCGCCAGCAGACCCCGTAGCCAACCCGGAAGTCGGCCCGGTCCTCATGGCTGGCTGCCTGGAGGCAGCAGCCACACGCTCCTTAGGTTTGACAGTCTGCCAATCACCACCATTCACAAATTCATTCTCACTCATGGACTCAATCTCATTAATCTTACCTGTTCTATCAACTCTTAAATCATACAAACCTTCACTTTCTTCTCTCCTCTGTGCGTCCTTTGCAGGACCCACAGAGGAGAGAGCGGGTGCAACCAGATCCGAAATCCTATTAACTTTAGCCATGGTCAAATTAGTCTTACTTTTGGTCGTTGCCATTGTATCCGTCCGGGTATTTTCAAAAATGTAAACTTAGATAACCTCCCCCGACCAGTGCTAACACTGCCGGGGGGTATTCAACAAACTATCAAAAACTCAAAATACACGGAAAACAAAAAATTCATATAATATAAGAAAAAGATTAAACAAAGGAAAGATTAATTAAATAAGAACGAAGTCCGTGAGCTTCCAATAAATCGTAAACGCCAGTAAATTCGCAAACAATCACTATCGCTCAGGAGCTCAGAACCACACAACCTTCCACACGGCTGTCTTTTTTTATCTTTTATTATGAAAATATATCAACATGAACAATTTATACTCTGTTTACATTTAAAATCACAGACAACACACAACACATGACACACAAGACACAACTTACAAATGAACCAAACTGTAAATGAACCAAACTGCAAATGAATAAAACTGTAAATGAACCAAACTTAAAATGAATGAAAAATGTAAATGATCAAAACTGGAAATGAATGCAAACTGTAAATAAAACATAATAGACAAGACTAGAAATAAGCAAAACTGAAAATCAACCATAAATTATCTAAACAAAACCTTCAAAAGAAAAGAGAAACCACATCACTGACGGGACAGACATATAACCCCAACACATAACCCAACACCAACACTGAAACATTCAATATTTAACACTCAATATTTCACACTGATTTAACAAACAATTCACACAAAACAGAAACTCAAATCACCCAACTCATTAACAAAACAAAAAGAACTGCCCGCCACCAGTGAGTCCAGCTGGTTGGTGTGGTGCAGTGTCCTGAAATGTGACTGTGTGATGGTTTTCCAGATACGTGTGACTGTGGTGCGTGTGTGCTCGTGAAGTGAGATGTTTCTACGTGTCCATGTTGCCTGTCGTGCTAATGAGAGGAGTGTATTGATGAGTGTATGTTTACTGTCCAGTCCGAAAAGCAGAGTCCAGGGGGTGAGTGTAGTGTGTGTGTGTAATGGCAATGAGTGCTCAGAACAGACAACAAAAACACATGGAAACCCACCAACTCAGGGCAGTGCACAAACAAATGCACATCGTTCTCATCCCCTAGCTGACAAACTGCACAGGTCCTGGAGAAGAGCTCTCTGTGGACCTGGTGCAGGACGACCCCGGTGTAGACCCTCCTGTGCCTGATGCGGAAGTCTAAGTCAAAAGAACTGTGGGGGATGTGTGGAACATTTATGTTTTTCCAGATTGTGCTCACGTCCGAGCCGGGGAAGAGCCCCCTCCAAGCTGCCTCGGAGGAAGGCCGCCTCCCCAGCCCGGACGCGAGGATATGGTACAGTGATTTAGTGCTGGTGTCTGAAAAGGGTGTGTCCTGGGTGGGGGTCAGGCACAGGAGGAACGCCAACCGGGGCTCCCGCACCGGTCCGGTGGTGCAGAGAGCCCTCCTCCAGGACTCTGGCATGGCCCTATCTACTCTAGCACCGGTGCTTCTAACGTGCCCCGGCCTAAAGTTAATCCCTCCCCTGTTCAGTGAAGTTTTGGCTCTTTGAAAATCAAAGAACCCCTCCCCGTCAATCACCTGACCAATCCTCGTGACCCCCGCCGCCCGCAGCGGAGCGCAGGACAGCGCCCTCCCCCCGTGTTGGAGGAAGGGAGTCTGGAGGAAAGGTAACGGCGCGATACTGCTCCTGTTCACCTCCGAAGGCTTGAGGTGGGGCAGCAACTTGCCCCACGCCTCTAGCACCTCCCGGAAGAACGGCGGCAGCCGGCTGTAGGCCGTTCTGGGAGGGAGAGTGCACAGGTTGTACACGTCCCCCTCGCCGTACTGAGCCAAACAGCCCGCCATCGCGCCCTCCCAGGGGTACTGCCTGGCCGGATCGAGAAATTTCCTAACCACTTTTAGCCGCAGTGCGTCTCTTTTTGCACTCATGTCAATTAGTCCTAAACCCCCCTCCCGTTTATTACCAATTAACACCCGTCGAGCGATCGAATTGGCCCTCCCCCTCCAGAGGAATGTGGAGAGGGTGTCCTGCAGGACGTTTAGTGCCCACTGTGGCAGCTCGCAGGTTCCCAAAACATGCACTAGAGTGGAGGCTACTAGAGCGTTCCACACTATTACCTTTGCTCTCAGGCTGAGGCCACGGGGCCGCCACCTGTTAACAATATGAGTCACCCTGCTAATGGCCGCATCCCAATTACTTCGTGAGGCCCTGACCCCACCTATGCCCACGTATACTCCTAACACTTTTATCTGATCTACAACAGTAAAACCCCACCTACCTAATCCCCCCCCACTCGCTAGTAAATTAGTTTTTGCTCTATTTAATCGGGCCCCCGAGGCTGCCTCGAAGGCCTCTACGTGTTCTAACACTAAGTCAATCTCCCCTGGCGCCGGGGCCAGGATGGTCACGTCGTCCGCATAGGGGACGACGGTGACCCTCCTTAGCCCCGGCGCCACGGGCAGTCCCGGCAAGCGGCCGTCAGCTGCGACGGCGGCCGCCAAAGACTCCATGACAAAAGAGAAAAGCAGCGGCGACAGGGGGCAACCCTGCCGCACCGACCTGCTAATAGCAAACACTTTACTTAACTTACCATTTAATTTTAATCTTGACTGTGCTCCCCGATACAGGAGCCCCACCAGTCTCAACACTACAGGGCCGAAGCCCAAGGCCGACAGGGTGGAAAACAAAAAAGCGTGATCCACCCTGTCGAAAGCCTTCTCCAGGTCCAGGTTCAGGAGGAGCCCTTTACCGGTCTCCTCCATCCCCCGGACCACCCCCTGCACTGCCATGATTGAATCGGCTATATCCCTGCCGGGGACGCCGTAAGCCTGCAGGCTGGTCACGACGTCCCCGGCCACCTCCTTCACCCTGTTAGTAATTATTTTTGCTAATATTTTATAATCCACGTTTAGCAGGCTGATGGGCCTGTAGTTTGAAATTAGATTCTTGTCTCCTTTCTTAAAGAGGAGGGAGATTACTCCCGCCCCAAACCCTTCCGGTGCCTCATCTAAGTCTAACATCTCATTGTACAGCTGTGTCAAAAGAGGCACAAAAAACTCAGAGAAACTGATGTAAAGCTCTGAGGTGAGGCCGTCCTCCCCAGGGCTTTTGGCCCTGGATAAGCCGGCTACGGCCCTGGCGACCTCATCCTCAGTTATCCTACCTTCTAATGATACACAATCAAATTTACTTAACCTACCTTTTAGTCTATTGAGAAGCTGCTCCCCCCTCCCCACATCCACCTCCTCCCTGCTGAACAGCTTCTCATAAAAACTTAACGCAATGTGTTCTACTTCTTCTGGCTCTGTTTTTACCTTACCTGCTTCGTCCTTAAGCTGTTCTATCAGCTGTCTCTGCTGTTTCTGTTTTTCTAACCCTAAAAAGTATGCGGAGTACTTTTCTCCGTGGAGGAGGTTGTCGGCCTTGGCGCGCAGAGCTGCAGCAGCGCATTTGGCGCTGTGCAGCTCAGCCAGCCTCGCCTTTGCGGCCTCCAGGCTAGCCAACTGCGCCCCAGTCGCCCTATCTATATCAACAATGATATTTTGAATGATGTTCCCTAATTTAACCTCCTCCATCCTTTCCTGCCACCTTTTATGTTTAGAAAAATGTATTGCTAATCTTTTTATTCTAGTTTTAAAATCCCCCCACCTCCCCAACAATCCCCGTTCATCATCACATTCGTGTACACAATATAACAACAGTTTTTCTAGCTTACCTCTGAAGCGGCGGTCCTCCAGCAGGCCAGAGTTGAGGACCCACAGGCCGCCCCCCCGGACGTCCCCCGGCCCCGAGAAGCTGCATCGGAGGAACAGGTGATCGCTCCATGGGCAAGGCTCATAAGCAACCCCCCGAATCCCCCTCAGCAACCCCCCGGAGGCCAGGAGCAAGTCGATCCGGGAGCGACGGCTGCGGCCCTGCACCACCTGGACCCGACTGTAGGACCGCCTACCTGGGTTAAGAACCCTAAACACATCAACCAGGTCATTATTAACACACATGTCAGAAAATACAAACCTACTTACATCTGACTTCAGCTTCTCCCTCCCACCCACATCATCCAGGGTCTGAACCAGGTTCAGGTCCCCCACGATGATGGTGGTGGGAGTGATCCACCTTTCAAGCTCCAGGAACAGGGTTTTTCTTTTAATTTCATCATTATAAGCATATACATTTATCAACCTGCCTGCCCACTGTGGACACACAACATCCAGCACAATTACTCTACCTTCACTATCTGAGTGCACTTCTACCCACGTAACCCCCGCTGCCTCCCCGAACAGCACAGCCACCCCTCCGGAGGTAACACCCCCGTTGTTGCAGGCTATGCTGCCCTTCCACTCCCCCCCCATCCTTTGCTCCACCCGCTGATCCCACCAGGTTTCCTGCAAACAGAAAATGTCGCTGCTTTTAACACTGGCCAAAATGGCCCTGGTTTTAACCCACGTGCGGAGCCCACGAGCATTCAGAGAGAGGAGGGAAGCCATGAGGAGCACCTAGTGGGGGAAATGCATATCATGGTTTAGTTTTTCTTTTCTTATTTTTTCGGCCATTCCTGACCTGTTTGACCAGGTCCAGGTCCATGTCAGTGTCGGAGCTGGTCCTGAGCTGTGTTTGAGGAACGACAGGGACCCCTCCCTGCCGTCCCTCGAACAGTGGTCCCTCACTGGCTGAGCCCCGCTGTCTGGACATCACCTGGGCTGAGGGCAGCTCCTCGCCTTCTTCAAGACCGGAGCCGTCCCCCTCCCGGCTGTCGCCTGCGGCCTCCTCCAGGCCGTCCAGGCTGGAGCCGATGAGCTCCGCCTGGCTCGGGCCTTTCGGCGCCGCTGCCTGCTCCGGGGGCCCAGCCCGGGCTAGGTCAGCCCTCACGGCCACACCCGCCCCCTTGCTTGAGACCTGCTGCCCACTCACCACCAGCTCTGGGGATCCAGCCCGGGCTAGGTCAGCCATCTCGGCCACACCCGCCCCTTCCTGCTCCATGTCCTCCTCACTCTCGCTCTCCTCCTCCTCCTCTGAGAGGAGCTCCGCTGAGGAGCCTGCGTCCTCCTCCTCCTCCTCCTTCTCCTCCTCCTCCTCCTCGCTCTCCTTGCAAGAGCACCTGGACGCAACATTGGTACATAATAAACACTTCTCCTCCTCCGGCCCCCTCCTGGCCGTACACTCCCGCACATAATGCCCCTGGACCCCGCACTTGTGGCAGTAGAACTCGGGACACTCCCGAAGTATATGGCCTGGCTGCAGGCACATACGACATACTTTAACCTGTCGGTCGTGAATGACCCGGAAATATTCAGGCCCAAGGGCCGTCTCGAACCGTGCCGAGTACGGCAGGCTCTGGATTTTGTCATTAAATTTTACTTTTAAAAACCTGGTGCCATCAGCAACGTTTGTCCCCGGCCACATTCTTCTCCTGATCGGGGAGGCAGCTCCCACCCCCCAGCTCTCTAACTTAACCACAATTTCCTCATCTGTGATATAGGCAGGCAGGTTGAGGAACGACACCACCAGTTCATCATTGCACAACCCCTTAGCTAACACAGATGTATCACCAATCTTGAACCCATCCAATATACGCTCCTTACCCTTAATGTGTGTCATGGTAACCTCGTAGGTGCGGGGACCGGTGGTGCGGCAGGCCACCAAGCCCCCACCCAAGCCTCTCACCGCCCGCATGAGCTCCATCGCGGAGACGGGCAGAGTCCCCTGCAGCTCCAGGAGCACGGTGAGTTCCTTTTCAAAGGCTGGCTGGGGCTTTGTGGCCGCGGGCGGGCCAGCCACGGCTCCAGCCGCTGCTCCAGCCCTCGCTCCGGTCGCTGCTCCAGCCCCAGCAGCCTTGGCCCTTCTCGCTGCCAGCAAGGCAGCCGCTGTTTCCCTCTCCTTCCCGGCCGCTGCAGCCATCGAAGCCGCCGCCGGAGCCTCCGCCCGTCCTGCCGAATCCACCGCCGTGTTCCCCGGTCCTGCTGAGTTGTTCACCGGTTTCGCTGAGTTGTTCACCGGTCCCGCTGCGATGTTCTCCCGTCCCGCTGAGTTGATCACTGGTCCTGCTGAGCTGTTCGCCGGTCCCGCTGAGATGGCCGCCTTGGCCGCCATTCCAGCCCCGCCGACCGCATTCATGGCTGCCACCGCCGCCCCGACTCGTCCCGCCTGGTTGGCCGCCGCCGCTGCTCTGGCCGCTGGAATCCCCGCCACCGGAGCCGCCGCCGCCTTGACCACTCCCGGAGCGAAAGCCCCGCTCCGTCCTGCCGCCGACGCCGCCGCCGTCGGAGCCTTTCCCGGCCCCGCCGCGGCTACTCGACCCGCCGCGGGACCCGCTGCTCTGCCGTCCTCCGCCCGCATGGCCGTCGCGGCCGTCGCCCTCCGTGACGCGGCACCAGCTGCTCCGGCCGGCCCCGTAGCCAACCCGGAAGTCGGTCCGGACCTCGCGGCTGTCTGCCTAGGGGCAGCAGCCACACGCTCCTTAGGCCTGACAGTTTGCCAATCATTGCAGTTTACAAAATCATCCTCACTCACTGACTCAATATCATTCACAATCTTACCTGTTTTATCCAACTTTACATCATACAAACCTTTTGCTTCAACTCTCCTCTGTGTGCCCTTTGCAGAGCCCACAGAGGAGAGAGCGGGTGCAACCATAGCCAATTCCTCAGAAGCTTTAGACATGGTCAATTCGTAATTAAATTGGGTCGATGCCGTGTAATCCGTCCATATATTTGAAAAAGGGAAACTTAAACAACCTCCCCCGACCAGTGCTAACACTGCCGGGGGGTACTCAACAAACTATCAAAAAACTGAAAATACACGGAAAACTAAAAATTCATATAATGCGAAAAAGGATTAAACTAAGGAAAGATTAAAGAAATGAAAATGAAGTCCGTGAGCTTCGAATACCTTTGTAAACCGCAATGAAATCAGCAAACCAACAGTAACCAGGAGCTCAATGCCACACAACCTCTCAACAGGGTGTCTCAGGGTAGTATGGCCGTACGCCACAAGGAGGCTCACAAAAAGCCTCTTTATGGCTGATGATCAGCAGGTGCTCAGGAACAAAGCAGGGGAAGCCGTGCAAAAAAGCTTACAGCACCTGGTATTCCCAGGCGGTCTCCCATCCAAGTACTAACCAGGCCCGACCCTGCTTAGCTTCCGAGATCGGACGAGATCGGGCGTGCTCAGGGTAGTATGGCCGTAAGCCACAAGGAGGCTGACAAAAAGCCTCTTTATGGCTGATGATCAGCAGGTGCTCAGGAACAAAGCAGGGGATGCCGTGCAAAAAAGCTTACAGCACCTGGTATTCCCAGGCGGTCTCCCATCCAAGTACTAACCAGGCCCGACCCTGCTTAGCTTCCGAGATCGGACGAGATCGGGCGTGTTTTTTTGTTTTTTTTAATCTTTTATTATCAAAAAATAAACACATCAGAATTGGTACACCTTTCTTTCAATATATATTAAAACCAACACAAATAAATCAAAAACACTCCACACAACATAGAGACATACAACATGGAGACATACAACATAGAGACATACAACATAGAGACATACAACATAGAGACATACAACATGGAGACATACAACATGGAGACATACAACATTAAGACAGACTACATGAAGACAACCCATTCACTCTTACCAAATCAGAAAACAGACAGGACAGGAAAAGGCAACTGAATCAAAAACAGAAACGCAGATCACCCAACTCGTCATGCACACAGACAGAAAAACCCTCCACCAGTGTGTTCAGATGGGGGGAGCTGTCCAGGGTTCTGAAGTGAGTGACGGTGAGGTTCTTGAAGATGGATGTGACGGGGCTATTGTGGTGCTCGTGCAGAGCGATGTTGCGGCGTGTCCAGACGGCTTGCCGGGCCAGTGACAGGATGGTGTTGACGAGGGTGCGACGGGGGGGGAGTCCAAACAGGAGGGTCCAGGGGGTGAGGGAATGGGGGATGAAACCACAGTGCTGGTGCAAAACCTGTAACAAAAACACATGAAAACACATCCGGCGCCATGGGCAGCCCCGGCAAGCGCCCGTCGCTCGCGACCGCCGCCACCAGGGCCTCCATACAAAAAGAAAAAAGCAGTGGGGACAGGGGGCACCCCTGTCTCACCGACCGCTCTATTGCGAAAAACTTACTTACTCTTCCATTAATTTTCAAAGCTGACCTAGCCCCAGCATACAATAATTTGATCATGTTTATGATCCCCTCCCCAAAGCCCATCCCCTCCAAAACCCTCCATAAAAAATCGTGGCTAACTCTATCAAACGCTTTCTCCAAATCAAGGGTAAGTACTAGCCCCCCCTCCCTCTCCAGACTATGAACTGCCCCCCTTACTGCCAGAATTAAGTCAGCTATATCTCTGCCGGGGATGCCGTACGCCTGTAGGCTTGTCACGGCATCCCCGGCCACCTCCTTTACTCTATTTGTGAGTATTTTCGCAAAAATCTTATAGTCAGTGTTTAAGAGGCTTATAGGCCTGTAATTTTTTATGTCATCCTTTGCCCCTTTCTTATGTAAAAGCGCGATGATTCCGTCATTGAACCCCTTGGGTGTGCTCTGGTTGACAATAATCTCGTTATACAGTTGACACAATAGCGGTCCCATATAGTCTATATTGCTCAAATAAACCTCGGCAGTCAGACCGTCAGCGCCGGGGCTCCTCCCCCTGGAGAGGCCAGACACCGCCGGACGACCTCGTCCAGCGTGACCGCCCCCCCCAGCGAGAGGGCGTCCCCGGCGCCGACCCTGCCCTTCAATCTATTTATTAATTCCTCCCCCCTCCCCCTATCTATTCCCTCCCTCTGAAATAACGATGTATAAAAATCAATCCCCACCTGCTCTATCCCCTCCCCGTCAGCTAGAACCTTACCTGTTGTATCTTTCAGCGCACTAATAATCTGCCTTTGCTGCTTTTGCCGCTCCAGCCCCAAAAAGAAGGCTGAGCATTTTTCCCCCTCCAATTGATCTTGGACTCTGGCCCTAATGGCCGCCGCGGCGCACTGTGTTTGGAGGAGTCTGGCCAGCTGGGCCTTTACCGCACCAAAGCTGGCCAGCTCCTCCGCCGTGGCTCCATCCACCCTCCCCATTAATTTATTCAACTTCTCCGTTAATCTTACCTTCTCACTATTTTCAGACCATTTTTTGTACTTACCGAAACTCACCGCTATGCTTTTAATCTTCTGCTTAATCCAAACCCACCTTGACAGTACTCCCTCCTCATCATCACACAAGAAAATAAAATAGCGCAACATTTTGTTCAACTTACCTTTAAACTTACCATCCTGCAGTAAACTGGCATTGAAGCACCATAGCCCACCCCCCCTTACATCTCCCGGCCCGGAGAAGTCTGCTTTCACAAACAGGTGGTCACTCACGGCGCATGGCACGTGAGTGAACCCCCTGACCTGCTTCAGCGCCTCCCCCTAAGCCAGGACCAGATCTATCCTGGACCTCTTGATCTGTCCCTGCACTGTTTGCACCCTGCTGAACTCTCTCTTACCTGGATTCAAAACTCTGAATACGTCCACCATGTTATCACTACAGAAATCTGCAAATGCATAACGGCTGATATCTCCCTTTAAATTCGCCCTCCCACCCACATCTTCCAAAGACTGCACCAGATTAAAGTCCCCAACTATTAAAGTTTTGGGCCTGACCCATGCCCCCAGACTCTCAAAAAGGCCTTTGCGGCCCTGCTCAGTGTTTGGAGCATATACATTGATCAGCCTACCCTCCCACCTACTAGATTTAACATCAATCACTATCAACCTACCTTCTACATCAGAAAAAACATGTACCCACTCACCCCCGACCGCCTCCCCCAGCAGCACGGCCACCCCTCCAGAGGCACCACCCCCGTTATTGTGCACCATGCTGCCTGACCAAGCCTTCTGCACCCTCTGGGCCAGCTGATCGTTCCACCACGTTTCCTGAAGGCACAAGATACAGTCCCTCCCCACCTCCGCCAGGACCGCCCGGAGCTTCCCCTCCGTGCGGAGCCCTCGAGCATTGAGAGACACCAGGGAGGCCATGACGAAATTAGGGGAGGAGAATCGGCACGGCGTGCAGGCTACGGTTTTTTCCTTTTATTTTTATTCTTTCGGCTCCTACCAGGTCTGCTGTCTACAAAATCCTGGTCAGAGTCGGAGCTGGCCCCTATGTTGAAGTGCAGGGCGGCAGAGACCCCTCCCTGCACTTCAGGCAGTGGGGCATCACTGGCCGGGCCCCCCTTTGGCGGCCCCTGGCCCGAGGGCAGCTCCGGAACCTCTCCAGGCCCATCGCCGCCCCCAGGCTTACCGGTCTCGAAGACCACCAGAAGCTCGTCCAGACTAGACCCCATCAGGTCCACCTGGGCCCTCGCCTTCAGGGTCCTCTTCTGTCTCGGGGGCCCGACCCGGGCTAGGTCGGCCCTCTCGGCTACACCCGCCCCCTTGCTCTGCCCCTGCTGCCTCTGTTGGTGCGGGGGTCCAGCATCGGCTAGGTCGGCCTTCCCGGCTACACCCGCCTCCGTGTCCATGCCCTCCTCTGCCTCGCTGGCCCCGTGACCCGAGATCAGCTCAGCAGAGGAGGCCACAGATGCCGCTTCTTCTTCTCCTCCTCCTTCCTCCTCCTCCTCACCGCTGCTGCCTCCGCAGGCGCAGCTGGAAAGACCGTGCCTGCACACCGCGCAGAGCTCCTTCTCCTCCCCTCGAGCCTTCTCCGCCGCGCACTCCCTGGCGTAGTGGCCCTGGACTCCGCACTTGTGGCAGCTGAACTCCGGGCAGTCCCGGAGAATGTGTCCAGGCTGCAGGCACATCCTGCAGACCCGGACCTGCCTGTCATGTATCACGCGGAAGTACTCCGGCCCCAGCGCTGTTTCAAACCTGACAGAGTAGGGGAGAGACTGCACCGTGTCATTAAATTTCACCTTCAGGAACCTGGTCCCATCAGCCACCCTGGTGCCCGGCCACATCCTCCTCCGTATGGGGGAGGCGGCCCCCACCCCCCAACCAGCCAACTTATTTAGAATTTCCTCGTCCTTTATATACGCAGGTAAGTTTAGAAAAGACACCACCAGCTCGTCATTGCTCAGCTCCTTTGCCATTACCGCAGTGCTATTAATCTTAAACCCGTCCAAAATCCTCTCCTTTCCTTTAATGTGTGTTATAGTGACCTCGAAGCTCCGCTGCCCCGTAGCCCTACACGCCACTAATCCCCCACACAAACCTTTTACTGCCCCCATCAACTCCATTACCGACACCTCCTCCGTCCCTTGCAGCTCCAGCACGACGGTGAGCTCCTTCTCGAAGGAGACCGGGGCTTCAGGCTCACGGGGCGCCGCGGACTTTGCCGCCACCCCCTGAGCCCGAGCCGCCGGCTGCTTCACCGCCTCCGCTGCTGCCTTCTCCCTCTCCGCCAGCAAAGCCGCCGCCCTGACCGGTGGAGCAGGACCAGTGGCGCTGGTCCCTCCTCCCTTCCCGGCCACCGCAGCCGCCCCCCCGGCCTTTGATCCACCTCCGGCCCCTGGAGCCGCTCCTCGTCCCGCCGTGCCCTGTCCCGGACCTTTGCCCGGCTCCTTCGCGGCTCTCCCCGCCGCCGCCTCCGCCGTGGCTCGTCCCGCCGCACTCTTTGGTCCAGCGACCGCCGTCCTGTTCGCCACCATCGCCGCCGACACGGGCTTCCCCGGCGCACGGACCCCTCCGGCCACCGAGCCCGGCTCCGGCGCGTTCGGCGGCCGCATGGCCAACGCCGACCGCGGACCACTTCCGCCCTTCCCGGCGGCTTCCCGGCAGCAGCAGACTGGTTTCTCCTCCCAACCAGCTCCCATTCACCCTCATCCACCACACCATCACTCCCCACACACTCACTCTCACTCACAGACTCGATCCTGCTCACAAGCTTACCTTCCTTGTTGATCTCAACATCATATAAACCTACCGTTTCTTTCTCCCTCTGCGGACCTGCAGTCAGGCCCCCAGAGGGAGAAGCGGGTGCAGCCATGTCCGATGTCCTACAAGCTTTAGTCGTTGTCAATCCAGTCGTAAGTTTGGAAGCCATTTTACCCGTCCGTAAGTATTTTCACAAAGGAAACTCAAAATTACCTCCCCCGACCAGTGCTCACACTGCCGGGGGGAAAAAACAATTTAAATCAACTGAAAATACACAGAAAACTTAAGATTATAATGATTAAAGATCAAACAAGAAAAGAGAAAACCAGAAACAAAAAAAACGAGGTCTGTGAGCCTCTCTCACTCGGTCTAACTAATCAAACAAACAATTCAGTCCACCAAACGCTGCTCTCCCGCTCTCTCACACACCTCCTCTCTCCAACTCACACACCTGCTCACTGCCACAACTCCTGCACATGCGCGTTTTTTTTTTTTTGTCTTTTATTATCAAAAAATATTCAATATAATTTTACAATCCATACTTTTCATTTAAAATCAACATGTACAAAATAAAAGACATACAACATGTAACATTCAACATAGAAACTTACAACATAGAGACATACTACATAGAGCTCACAACATAGAGACATACTACATAGAACTCACAACATAGAGACATACTACATAGAACTCACAACATAGAGACTTACAACATAGAACTTACAACATACAGACTTACACCATGTAACAACCATTCACTCCAAATGAAACAGACAGGACAGTAATGCTGAACTTAATCAAAACAGAAACGCAGATCACCCAACTCGTCACGCACACAGACAGAACAACCCTCCACCAGTGAATCCAGAAGGGGGGAGGTGTCCAGGGTTCTGAAGTGTGCAGTGAGTGTGGTCTTGAAGATGGCGGTGACGGGGCTATGGCGGTGCTCGTGAAGTGCAATGTTGCGTCGTGACCAGGTGGCTTGGCGCGCCAGTGACAGGATGAGGTTGATGAGGGAGTACCGGGGGGGGAGTCCAAAGAGGAGGGTCCAGGGGGTGAGTGCTCGGGGGATGAAGCGGCAGTGCTGGCTCAAAACCTGTAACAAAAAAACATGAAAAGACACAAGACACGGACAGGAGACAAACAAGTGCATGATATCCTCGTCGAATTTCCCACAAACAGCACAGGTCCTGGAGAAGAGCTCCCCGTGGACCTGGTGCAGGACGACCCCGGTGAAAATCCTCCTGTGCCGTATGCGGAAGTCCAGATCGAAACAGGAGTGTAAAATGAAGCGGTTGGTGATGTTGCGCCAGATGGTCCCCACGTCCTCACCAGGGAAGAGCCCCCTCCAAGCTGCCTCGGAGGAAGGCCGCCTCCCCAGCTCGGACGTGAGGATGCTGTACGTAGCTCTGGTGGTGAGGTCTGTAATGGGTGTGTCCAGGGTGGGACGGCACAGGAGAAAGTCCAGCCGGGACGCCTGCACCGGCCCCTTCTCCCGGAGAGCCCTCCTCCAGGAGAGCCCTCCTCCAGGACTCTGGCATGGCACTATCTAGCTTATCACCGGTGGCTCTAACGTGCCCCGGCCTAAAGCTAACCCTCCCGGCCCTCAACTTAGCAATTACCGTGTCCGAATCAAAATAGCCCTCCCCGTCGACCACCTCTCCTACCCTCGTGACCCCCGCTGCCCTCAGTGGAGCGCAGGACAGCGGCCTTCCCCCGTACTGGAGGAAAGGAGTCTGGAGGATAGGTAACAGCGCGACACTGCTCCTGTTCACCACCTTAGGCTTGAGGCGGGGCAACAATTTGCCCCAGGCCTCTAGCACCTCCCGGTAGAAGGGCGGCAGCCCGCCGAAGGCCGTTCTGGGAGGGAGCGTGCACAAGTTGTACTCGTCTCCCTCCCCGAACTGCGCCAAACAGCCGGCCAGCGCCCCCTCCCAGGGGTACTGCCTGGTCAAATCCAAAAATTTCCTCACAATTTTGGCCCTCAGTGCATCTCTTTTGGCACTTATGTCAATCAGAGCTAAGCCCCCCTCCCTTTGCTTAACGATTAACACCCTGTGAGCGATCGAATTAGCCCGTCCCCTCCACAGGAAGGAGGAGAGCGCACTGTTGAGTGCTTTTAGCGCCCACTGTGGCAGCTCACAGGTCCCCAAAACGTGCACTAGAGTGGAGGCTACTAGAGCGTTCCACACTGTGACCTTTCCTCTCAGGCTCAGACCACGAGGCCTCCACCTGTTAACAATGTAATTCACCTTATTAATCATTCTGTCCCAATTACTCTTGGTGACCCTGTCCCCTCCTATGCCCACTTCTATCCCTAATATTTTCAAACTCTCCCTCTCTACTCTAAATCCCCACCTCCCCTCCACTCCCCTACTTACCGCCAGCAGACTGGATTTTGCCCTGTTGAGCTTGGCACCTGAGGCCAGCTCAAAATCTTTGATGTGGTCGAGCATGCGGTCCACCTCCCCCGACTCCGAGGCGAGGAGGGTGACGTCGTCCGCAAACGGGACAACGGTCACCCTCCCCAGCCCCGGAGCCACCGGAAGCCCCCGCAGCTGACCGTCATCATTCACTCTGGTGATCAGAGTTTCAATAACAAAGGAAAACAAAAGAGGCGAGAAGGGGCACCCCTGCCTCACCGACTTACCAATTTTAAAGGCTCTACTTACCCTCCCATTTAGTTTGAGCCGAGACTGCGCACCGTCGTATAGCAGCCCAACCATGCCAATGAGGCCAGGCCCGAATCCCAGGCCCTGCAACACTTTAAACAAATAACTGTGATTGACACGATCAAAAGCCTTTTCTAAGTCCAAATTTAAACAAAACCCCCCCGCCCGCTCCATGCCCCCGACAGCCCCCTGGATCGTGAGGATGGAGTCGGCTACAGATGTTACTGGTTCAAATTTGCGGACTTCACGCGTGGTCCACGCGAGACGGCACAAGACTCATGCATTTTTTTTCTTTGGCGAGACAAGAGGTTTTAATGAAAAGCCTCAATGTGCCAAAACAACCACCAGGTGGCATCTGTGAGAACGGAGGACGACAGGCGGATGACTCAGTGATCTGTGCAGTAATCCACAGCTTAAACTCTAGGCTATTAAACTAGAACTAACTACTGTATACCCTGCCTAAATACTGATACTGATACTTGCCTAAATCACAGAAACTATTGTAATATGATAAAGCCTGTCTTGCTTTATGACTTGATGATTATGTATCACAAATTATGAAGGATCATCTGCGCAAGGCAAAGATGATAGCATCAACAAAACACGGCGTAACACACGCGGCTGTATGGGACAGGCTTTTATTTAATTCAGAACAAACCGCTTAGCAAAAATGGAAAATATAGTCTATAATAATTAATTGATCTGTTGTTTGGCCACTGTTTGAAAATAACCCGAATTATGAGCAAATAATCTGATCCAGAGCAGCAGTCATAATCAGACTTCTTCTAAATAAACCTTAACATTCAATAACTGGGTCAGGTCGGACCATGGGGTTCTTTTTTCTCTTCTTCTTCACAGGAGAAAATGAGGTGCGCTGCGCTCACGGACGCGTTGATGTTTTGTGATTTATCTGCTGCCTTGACTCTGCCCTTTATACATGTGCGTTCAGATTAACAATAAGACAAGCCATGGTTGAGTTTATTGAGTTTTAGCTGCTCAATCTCATTGTTTCAAAGAAAAGGGATTGATTTTTATAACGAAATGAAACGAAAACAATATTATATTGATACATTGTTGTAAAAAAAATCCAAAAGAAACGAAAATGAACTAAAGAAAATAACTTTCACACACACATTAAAACAGTGCGATTGGTTGAAAGCTGATAATTAGCCATGTGCTTATAAGCTGATTGGCCGAAACCAAGAACAAAGCCGCGTGAATGGCCAATCGCCATGTGTTAACGGCCAACATGTAAATCAGCTGTTTCGATGGGCGTTATATGAATAGAGATGTTAACGTGTCTCACAAGGTACTTTGCACATAGGCTACTTTCTGTAACTGGAAGAAAAACAGCCAGCTGGAATAATGTGTTGCCTAAATCTTTTACTGTGTGGGAGATCTCCACCAACGTAGCCGGGGAGAAAGCAAGTGGGACCGTTCTGCTGCGGGGGGAGGGAGGGGGGCTGTCGGGGTGGAGGTGCTGAAATGGAGAGCTGTCCCCCACAAGGTGCTAAAGTGAGGGAGAGGAGTGGAGACGCCGGTTGATTTGAGCGATTTAAGCAAAGCAAAGCCTGGGCTTTTATTTGGTTTTATTATATGCTTGTGGTTTTTCTCTATTTTTGCCTGTTTTCACTCTGCACCTGCCCTAATGTGTGTCTCCCTTGTCTCTAGTAAATGAATATTTCCCACAATAAAATGAGTCTTTAGAACAAAGAACTGATTTTTTTCTCTAGCTTTATAGAGCTTTATAGGCTATAATAACCTTGCTTACTGCTTTTTGAATCACTTGACAAAATAAGATGCCTCGAGCAAACTTGGATATGAAAACATTTTATTGAAGAAAAAACACACACACATTGTAGCATCAAGTACTGTAGGCTACTGTAGGCTACAGTAGGGTGAGGATAGGACCCTCAGATGATCTTCTCGGAGTTCGCAAGAACTCGTTGATCTTATCTATGCAGTATTTCAAGTCCTTTCTGTCCATGCCTGGAAACTCCGTTCTCAGTGACTGCACTACAAAGTTCTTCACATTTTGTGGCAGTTCATGTTTCCCCCGGGATCCGTCCCAGTTTGTCGTTTTGGCCCAGGCTCGGTAATTGTCCTCTGAAATGACTCTCCGGAACAGTAGGCACCCAAAACGTCCCACCTGGCCGTGGCTCTGGTGACGGACTTGAGCATGGTCTTCAGGTCCGACATGCCTCAAGCTTACATCGGGGTGTTGGTGAGAGATGTTAATGCTGTCCGAGGTTGAAGATAGAACCAGCGGAGACATCAAGGCTTGCGACGAGGAAAGATCAGGAGTCGATGTGTGTCGTGGGATCGGCCTGACGGGGGTAAGGGGCGTAACCGGGATGCGAGTTCGCTGCTCGCGGAAAGCATCTCGCAGTTCTCCGATCCCAGCTCGGATCTCCTCCATGAAAGCCTGCCCTCTTCCTTCGGAGTTCCCGCTCTCTCTGAGGTTTTGATTTTCCTGCCTCAGGGTTGCCAGTTCATCCTCCATCCGGGTAATTTTTGCGAGCAGGGTCTCTTTTTCTGCCAGAAGCTTGCCTTTTTCCTCTTTCTCGCGCTGCAGCTGCTGCGTTCTGTGGTCCAGGAGCATATTCAGAGCAACATCACCAGGAACACGAGGAGCCACCAAACGAGAAACCTCTGCCTGTGGTTTGAAAAACAAACAAGTAATGAGTCATGGTTTACGGTATAATAAACAAGGGAGATAGAGTAGTATACAGTACACGGTATAAAGTGTAGTCTAGGCCTATGACACTTACCGCTTTTTTTTGGATGAGACGCTTTGCTGGCGGGGCAGACGATTGTGCGGTTTTTGCTGCAACCTGTAACAAGGAAAAATAGCAAAGAAATTAGAGACTGAAAATTAAAAACGTTGATCTCTTCCATTAGGTTGACAAATGTTTGATTCTCGCTTGTAAATGTAATGGGAAAAAATACCTTTTTGCGCCCCCGTGCAGCAGGTGGTGAGTTCTCATCTCGGGGAAAGAGAGCCTTGCTGACCTTGGATGCTCCGTAGAAACGTGCGCTCTTCATCTTGAAGCAGTTGAATTCGGTCAGCTAAAGTAATCAGTAGGTCGAGTCGAGTAATCAGCAGGGGGCCATATAGCCCATATGGTACAGAACTGAGGACGTGATTGAACAAGGCAGCAGAGTTACAGTAGGGTAGCCACGCCCATTAGGCGAATGTGAGACCCACAGTAAAAGAAAAAAAATCATTTTAGACCAGACACGCCCCTTGGGAGAGGCATCCTAATCAACGCCCACTCAGCAAGAATAAATTGTTGTAGCCTACATGGACTACATTTGGTTAGTCTTCATTGAGTTGGACTTCGATTTACTCAGAGATGGCTATGATCGACGCGAAAACGAGTGAACTCATCAAGACTCTGCGGAGGAAAGGCTGGACTGCACGAGCCATCGCTGCACATCTCAAGTCGGCCGGAGTCTCAGCCTCCCTGCGCACAATTCAGCATCATTTCCTGCATGCAACTGTGGAGAAAAGAGTCTGTAAACCACGTAAACTGACAAGGTATTGCCAATATAGTTTTTTCATTATTATTATTATTATTATTATTATTGTTATTGTTGTTGTTGTTATTACCCTAACAATGTCTCGCTATCAGTCAGGTGGTGGAAAGACTAGATGCCATCCTGAAAGCAAACGACGAGTTACCTGCAAGAAAATTGAAAGAGATTCTTTTGCGTGACCACAACATAAACATCAGTTTATGGTCGGTGCGGAAGGCGTTGCATCAGCTTGGCTGGAACTATGGGAAGTCAAGGTAAAACATTAGGCTCTTTTGCATCTTGCATTGAAATTTGAAATTATGTTACATTTATTAGTAATGAACTGCTCGCTTAAGCCTAATTTCTACATATTCTGCAGATTTGTTCCTATGACGAGGGACAAAAACAAAGAAGCACGTCTACTCCAGGCTGAGAAATGGAAAGCTGCTGGGGAGAAATTCGACGATGTCCTCTTCACCGACGAGTCGACTGTGGCCCTTGAGCGTTTTGCCTTGAAGTGCTGGAGGAGGAGCAACTTTGCAGGGACGCCAAAGCCTAAAGCTAAACACCCCCTCAAGCTTCATGTCTGGGGTGGAATTTCACGCTGTGGCCCTTGCCCGCTTCTCATTTTCGACGGTGAGTGGGGAAAAAACGTAGTTTGAATATATATAGACCTACCTAACAATTTAGTCTGAAACAGAGTTAAAATAAAAAAATGAAGAATAAAAAATGTTGAAATTAAGCCCGTTATGTCACCCACAGGCATTATGGACCGACACTTTTACCAAGAGGAAATCATCCGAAAAGTTGCTGGTCCATACCTCAGAGAGCGGTATCCGATGCGCACACATCGATTCTTCCAAGGTATCATCTTAACACTTTTTTAAAACCATCCTTAACATTCTTAGGCTACAATAAAGGCAATGTAATGATGATTTAGTTGGTGAAATCTAATGTTTTCTTTATTTTCCCTCCACCAGACAATGATCCCAAACACACTGCAATCAGTGTCAGAGCCTGTATGAAGACAGAGGGAATCAACTGGGTGCCAACACCAGCAGAGTAAGTTAGTCATAAATTTGGCGTGATTACCTGCATTAATAATGATGCATTTATAATTGGGATAAATTAATAGCAGGAAATAAGTGCTAATCTATCATATTCTTCTGTTTAGGTCACCAGATCTAAACCCGATAGAGCTGGTCTGGGCTTCGATGAAGCACTACATCCGCTCTGAGGCGAAACCAACTAACAGGGAGGAGTTGGAAGCAGCGATCCAGACATTTTGGATGGAGAAGCTGACCATCAGCGTCTGTAATAAGTACATCGATCATCTGGACAGTGTCATTGAGAAAGTTATAGAACTGAAGGGAGGAGCGACTGGCATGTGACCGTAATCGATATCCTGTCCTGGGGGTGCTGTTTGTGTGCCTGCTGGTGACTGTAGCCTAATATAAAGCTGCTGTATATTTTAAATAAAGCTAGAGTGCAGTCACTGAGAACGGAGTTTCCAGGCATGGACAGAAAGGACTTGAAAGACTGCATAGATAAGATCAACGAGTTCTTGCGAACTCCGAGAAGATCATCTGAGGGTCCTATCCTCACCCTACTGTAGCCTACAGTAGCCTACAGTACTTGATGCTACAATGTGTGTGTGTTTTTTCTTCTTCAATAAAATGTTTTCATATCCAAGTTTGCTCGAGGCATCTTATTTTGTCAAGTGATTCAAAAAGCAGTAAGCAAGGTTATTATAGCCTATAAAGCTAGAGAAAAAAATCAGTTCTTTGTTCTAAAGACTCATTTTATTGTGGGAAATATTCATTTACTAGAGACAAGGGAGACACACATTAGGGCAGGTGCAGAGTGAAAACAGGCAAAAATAGAGAAAAACCACAAGCATATAATAAAACCAAATAAAAGCCCAGGCTTTGCTTTGCTTAAATCGCTCAAATCAACCGGCGTTTCTTAGGACGGCCAGTCTCTCCACTCCTCTCCCTCACTTTAGCACCTTGTGGGGGACAGCTCTCCATTTCAGCACCTCCACCCCGACAGCCCCCCTCCCTCCCCCCGCAGCAGAACGGTCCCACTTGCTTTCTCCCCGGCTACGTTGGTGGAGATCTCCCACACAGTAAAAGATTTAGGCAACACATTCTTCCAGCTGGCTGTTTTTCTTCCAGTTACAGAAAGTAGCCTATGTGCAAAGTACCTTGTGAGACACGTTAACATCTCTATTCATATAACGCCCATCGAAACAGCTGATTTACATGTCGGCCGTTAACACATGGCGATTGGCCATTCACGCGGCTTTGTTCTTGGTTTCGGCCAATCAGCTTATAAGCACATGGCTAATTATCAGCTTTCAACCAATCGCACTGTTTTAATGTGTGTGTGAAAGTTATTTTCTTTAGTTCATTTTCGTTTCTTTTGGATTTTTTTTACAACAATGTATCAATATAATATTGTTTTCGTTTCATTTCGTTATAAAAATCAATCCCTTTTCTTTGAAACAATGAGATTGAGCAGCTAAAACTCAATAAACTCAACCATGGCTTGTCTTATTGTTAATCTGAACGCACATGTATAAAGGGCAGAGTCAAGGCAGCAGATAAATCACAAAACATCAACGCATCCGTGAGCGCAGCGCACCTCATTTTCTCCTGTGAAGAAGAAGAGAAAAAAGAACCCCATGGTCCGACCTGACCCAGTTATTGAATGTTAAGGTTTATTTAGAAGAAGTCTGATTATGACTGCTGTTCTGGATCAGATTATTTGCTCATAATTTGGGTTATTTTCAAACAGTGGCCAAACAACAGATCAATTAATTATTATAGACTATATTTTCCATTTTTGCTAAGCGGTTTGTTCTGAATTAAATAAAAGCCTGTCCCATACAGCCGCGTGTGTTACGCCGTGTTTTGTTGATGCTATCATCTTTGCCTTGCGCAGATGATCCTTCATAATTAAAAATAAAAAGTCCAGGCCGGCTGCATGGCTGACGGTGTCACTTTGTATCGGCCGCGTCTTCTATCGAGGGAAAGTTATTTATCCTATGTTTTATCGCCCAGCCCCAAAGTGACACAGACCCGTTCATTCACAAGAAATCATCCAGCTGCACTCTCAAACAAGGTGCGGAGTGAGAAATCTGCGGCACTACTGCACAGTACTGTAGTTGGCTCATTTTAAAAACACATTTTGGAGATGACGAGACAGATGACCAAAAAAAGAGAGTGAGACGTGGGCTATAGTCTACTGTAGCTGCCGTCGTTACATTTTGTCATTGAAAAACTAGGCTATTATATTATTTACTGTCTGCAGCTAGTTCTCCTTTCATCCTCTTGTATTCTGTATCATGAACAGCGCCACTCCTAATCGCGGCTACATTGTGTGACGTGTCAGCATTGGCCCCAAAACGTCTGAGCAGTATTTAGTACGGTGCTGCCACCTAGAGGAAAACAGTTGTGGTGAAAAGACACGCGTTCACGCGATCCTGCAGTGCAGGACAAACCCCGCAAATTTGAACCAGTAACATCTGTATGTCTCTGCCGGGGATGCCGTACGCCTGAAGGCTCCGTACGGCATCCCCGGCCACCTCCCTCACCCGGTTGGTGACTACTTTTGCCAATATCTTGTAGTCCACGTTCAATAAACTTATGGGTCTATAATTTTTGATCTCATCTCTGGCCCCTTTATTTTTAAACAATAACGTAACTAGGCCATTAGAGAAACCCTCAGGAGACCTCCCCTCTCTCATTGTACAACTGACATAGCAGAGGAGAGAAGAGACCCACAAACTTGAGGTAGAGTTCGGCCGTCAGGCCGTCCTCTCCTCGGCTCTTCCCTCTGGACAAGCCCCCCACGGCCCTCTCCACCTCTTCCAACGAAACAGGCTCCTCTAAGAGAGCTCTGTCCGCTGCTGCTATTCTATTTTTAATACCTTGGAGGAGGAGATCCCCCGCCTCCTCATCCACTGGCTCCTCCTTGAATAAATCTTCATAAAAATCCAAGCTTACCTGCTCCACACTGTCTCTGTCTGTCACTAACTTACCTTCGCTGTTTTTAAGTTCACTGATAATCTGTCTATTCTGTTTTTGTTTTTCCAAACCCAGAAAGTAGGCCGAGTGCCTCTCACCCTGTTCCAGGTCTACCACTCTGGCTCTGAGGGCGGCCGCCCTGCACTCTGCTATCTGCAGCTTGAGCAGCCTGGCCTTCGCGGCCTCCAGACTGCCAAGCTCCAGGGACGTTAACGGCCCCTCCTTACCTGCAAGCTGGCTGATCTGCTCTGTCCACTTTTTCTTCTCCATGTTATCTGACCATCTTTTAAACTTACCCTGGCTGATTGCCGCCCTCTTCAACCTTACTTTAAACTCCCCCCACCTCCCCAGCACCCCCTCACTGTCATTACATTCATCAATAAAATATTTTAACATTCTGCGCACCTTACCTTCAAACTTACCGTCGTCCAAGAGTCCAGCGTTGAAACACCAGACTCCTCCCCCTCTCCCCTCTCCCCGCCCCACAGAGGACGCCCGGTCTCCCCGCCCCACAGAGGACGCCCGGTTATATGCATTGCACAATTCAGCCAGCGCAAATCTACTCACATCATTTTTTAAACTCGTCTTATCCCCTACATCCTCCAGAGTCTGAATGATATTAAAATCCCCCATGACCACTGTGTCCGGTGTAACCCACCCCCCCAGACTCTGGATGAAAAGCTTACGGCTGACTTCCTCGTTTGGTGCATAGATATTTATAATCCTGCCCTCCCATACAGCTGTCTTCACATCTACTACCAGTATCCTACCTGCACTGTCCGCATAAACCTCCCTCCCACCACCCCCGGCCGCCTCCCCGAACAGCACGGCGACCCCCCCGGAGGACCCGCCTCCGTTGTTGGCCACCATGCTGCCCTTCCACAGTCGCTGAGCCCGCCGGGCCACCTCGTCGTCCCACCAGGTCTCCTGTAGACAGAGGATACAGTCTCTCCCCACCCCCGCCAGGACCGCCCGGAGCTTGCCCTCCGTGCGGAGCCCTCGGGCATTCAGAGAAACCAGGGAGGCCATGATGTTTTAAGGAGAGGGGAGTTAGTCAGCGGCATGCAGGCTATACTTTCTTTCTTTTATTTTTCCTGTTCTTACCCGGCTGGGGCGCCTCAGGGTCATGGTCGGTGTCCGAGCCGGCCCCAATGTTGAAGTGGGAGGCGACTGGGACCCCTCCCAGCCGCCCCCCTGGCAGTGGAGCATCACCGGCCGGACCCCTGTCATTCACCGGCCTCTGGGCCGAGGGCAGCTCCGAGTCCTCTCCAGGCTCGTCGCCATCCTCGACCAAACCAGTCTCGGCCACCACCGAGACCCCGTCCCAGCTGGACCCCAACAGGTCAGCCTGGGGCGGGGCCTTCAGGGTCACCTTCTGTTTGGGGGCCCCGGCCCGGGCTAGGTCGGCCATCACGGCTACACCCGCCCCCTTGCTCTGCCCCTCCTGCCCAGCGGTTGATTTCTGGGGTCCAGCCCTGGCTAGGTCAGCCCTCACGGCCACACCCGCCCTGCTGCCATCATCGTCGTCGTCGTCATCATCATCATCACCATCGTCCTCCTGCTCCATCTCCTCCTCTACCTCGCTGCCCCCAGAATCTGAGAGCAGCAAAACAGAGGAGGCCACCGATGCTTCGTCCCCTCCCCCAGCCATTTCACCTCCACTGCTACCTCCGCAGGTGCAGCTGGAGAGACCCTGCCTGCACACCGCGCACTGCTCCACCTCTCCTCCACGAGCCTTACCCAGGCACTCCCTGGCGTAGTGCCCCTGGACCCCGCACTTGTGGCAGCTGAACTCCGGGCAGTCCCGGAGGATGTGTCCGGGCTGCAGGCACATCCTGCAGACCCGGACCTGCCTGTCGTGGATGACCCTGAAGTATTCCGGGCCCAACGCCGTCTCGAACCTAGCGGAGTAGGGGAGAGACTGCACCTTGTCACTGAATTTAACCTTCAGAAACCTGGTTCCATACGCCACCCTGGTGCCCGGCCACATCCTCCTCCTTATGGGGGAGGCGGCCCCCACCCCCCAATTAGCTAATTTCCCCAGAATATCCTCATCCGTTACATACACCGGTAAGTTTAAGAAAGAAACCACCAACTCATCATTACTCAACTCTTTCGCCAACACTACCGTATTATTCATCTTAAACCCATCCAACAGCCTCTCCTTACCTTTCTCATGTGACATAGTTACCTCATATGTCCTCTGTCCTGTGGCTCTGCATGCGACCAAGCCTCCGCAGAGCCCCCTCACTGTTCTCATCAGCTCCATCACAGAGATCTCCTCCGTCCCCTGCAGCTCCAGCGCCACAGTCAGCTCCTTAGAGAAGCTAACCCGAGCTTCAGGCTCACGGGACGCCGCGGTCTGTGCCGCCGCCCCCCGAGCCGAAGCCACAGGCTGCCGCCCTGCCGCTGCCGCTGCCGCCTCCTTCACCGCGAGCATCGCCGCCGCCGTGGCCGGCTGAGCTGGCCCCCCCGCACTGGCCCTCGTCCCCATGCCGGCCACCGCCGCCGCAGCCCCGGTCTTACCTCCTCCTCCGGCTCCTGAAGCCGCTCCTCGTCCCGCTGTCCCCGGTCCCGGACCTTTGCCCGGCGCGCTCGCAGCTTTCCCCGCCGCCTCGACCCTCGTCTTCCTCCCCGGCTCCGACATGGCTCGTCCCGCCGCCGCTTTCGCCACAGGACCAACCACCCTGTTCACCGCCGCCACCGCCGAGCCGGGTTTCCCCGGTGCACGGGACCCCCCGGCCGCCGAGCCCGGCTTGGACGCTGCTGCCGACCGCGTGCTCATCCCCAGCTGAGCCCCAGCTGCTGCTGCTCGAGGCGGGCCACTTCCTCCTCCCTTCCCGGCCTCACTGCTGCCCCCAGCCGCCGGAGGCTCCCTAGCAGCAGCAGTTGCAGCAGCTGCCTGGTTTCTCCGCTGCACCAGTCTCCATTCTCCCTCTCTTTCATCCACACTCTCACTCACACACTCATTTTCGCTCACCGACTCGATACTTACCTCCAGTTTACCCTCCTTGTTCACTCTCAAATCATACAAACCGTTTGTCTCATCCCCCTTCTGCAGGCCCAGAGCCGAGCCTACGGAGGGGGGAGCGGGTGCAGCCAAAACAGGTCCATTGCGCTTACTCTTAGTCAAAACATTCTTAGTCGGTTTATCCATTATGTCCGTCCGTGTATTTGAAAAATCTTAACAAAAGTACCTCCCCCGACCAGTGTTCACACTGCCGGGGGGGAAATCACCACTTAATTTAACAAAAAGTACACAGAAAACAAAAAGTTCATACAATTAAAGAATAACCAAGGAAAAATAGCAAACTAGAAAGAAAAACCGAGGTCTGTGAGCTAGGGCTGAAACGATTCCTCGAGTAATTCGAGTACCTCGATTACAACAAATGGTCCGAGGAATTTTTTCTGCCTCGAGGAATCGTTAATTTAATTGTAGTTCAAGCGGCCGCACGGACTACTTTCAACTGCACCGGTAGATTCAGGGCACATCGGACATAATTTATGGTTGAATTTGCGATGCATCTCTTCTAGCCTTCTACATCGGTAAATTCCATGGTTAAATCGATCATTTCATTTTCCGAGGGAACCTGAACGCACCACCGCGGAGCCGTGCCCAGCCTCCTGCCCCTGCTCCTGCTCTGACAGCAGCAGCAGCTGTAGTCAGAGCCGCCAAGAAAAGTAAACAGTCCGAGTGAAGCGGCGGGTCAATACTCGGCCGTCAGCGGCTGTAACTAGGAGCAGGGCCAGGTGGTAGTGGCTCTGGTTGTAGTGAGCTGGGAAGCGGTGGTAGCCGCGGATGCTAACCGCTAGTTAGCGGTAGCGGTTAGCACCCGGACAGCTAGCAGGGCTAGTACAGTCAAAGATATTCAAACCGTCTTTGGTACAGCCAGAGCCAGTCTATTGACAATTATCAATATTAGAAATTCTCTGGTACAGCTCTCCTACTCTGCTGCACGGACCTACACCACTGAGCTCTGTCACTGGCTGGAGAGAAAACACAGACTCTTCACTCAGAAATGTCCTGTTCACAACAAAACATCTGTGACTTGTCTCTTTTAAGTTGTTTTGTGAAGCACTTTGTAAACTTGTGTTTTTAAAGGTGCTATAAAGTTATAACATAGCAAAAGTCCAAACTGCAGAGGTGCCACCACACAAGACTAGCCCATATGATTAAGCTGGATTTCATTTCTACCATTTATAACCTCTAGACTGTACCTTTCAAATATGATTTATTGGTTTGCCCTGTAAAAATTAACCAAATATAGGCAACATCCCTCAAATTGATACAGAGAGTAGCCTAAAGCAGAATGGTATTGAGGTAGGCTAATAAACGTGATGTGGGAAGAACTCTCATATCACAACTGTATCAAACATCATATCGAACCAAATCTCTTTGTAATTAAGTCATATCGTTATCAAATCGCATTTGAATCGCAATACAGCAGAACAATCCTGCCTAGGAGCTATCCATGGTTAGGCTACTTAACCAAAGTCTCTTGAAATATCAAACAAAGAAGCTTGAATGGCCAAAATACAGAAGTTATCATGACGTGAACCATATGTTGCGGTGTAAAAAAAAAAAAAAAGACCGTTGGTTCGGTAGAAATCCGGCTTATCTTGAAAGTAATTTAATTTTATTTATTTTTATTTGTGTTTTATTTATTCTTATTTATGTTAGCAGTTGCCTCTTTGGTAATGTTTCAAGACCAGAAAATACTTGCTTGTGAATTTAAGAAATAAAAACAGTTGATTCTACAAAAGGAAACCAATTGGTCATTCATTATTAAGTGAAATATGTTATTTTCTCTTGTGTATTCATAATTGCTCTTTAACCAAGCAAAAATACGTTTTATCCGATTACTCGATGTAATTTTCAGTAGAGTACTCGATTACTAAAATATTCGATAGCTGCAGCCCTACTGTGAGCCTCTCTCACCACAAACGAAACAATCAATCAATCAGTCAATCAAACTGGCTCTCTCGCTCTCTCTCACCGCACGTCCTCTCACCTCCACTCACACCTGCTCACTGACGAACCTACAGGGGCGCGTTTTTTTTTTTTTTTTTTATCTTTTATTATCAAAAATATTCACAATCTTACAACATATATTCATTCTGTATCATTTAAAACCAACACATACAAAAGAAAGACACACCACATGCAAACATTCAACATAGAGACAGACGACATGAAAACAGACAACATGAAGACGGACTACATAGAGACACACAACATGTAGACAGACGACATAGAGACAGACTACACAGAACTCGCCACATGGAGACACACAACATAGAACGTACACCATGTAACAGCCATTCACTCCAAAATGAAACAGACAGGACAGTAATGCAGAACTTAATCAAAACAGAAACGCAGATCACCCAACTCGTCACGCACACAGACAGAAAAACCCTCCACCAGTGTGTTGAGATGGGGGGAGCTGTCCAGGGTCCTGAAGTGAGTAACGGTGAGGTTCTTGAAGATGGGAGTGACGGGGCTATTGCGGTGCTCGTGGAGGGAGATATTACGGCGTGTCCAGACGGCTTGCCGGGCCAGTGACAGGATGGTGTTGATGAGGGTGTGACGGGGGGGGGAGTCCGAACAGGAGGGTCCAGGGGGTGAGGGAACGGGGGATGAAGCCACAGTGCTCGTGCAAAACCTGTAACAGAAACACATGAAAAGACACAAGACAGGGACACGAGACAAACAAGTGCGACAAATCCTCATCAAATTGCCCACAAACAGCACAGGTCCTGGAGAAGAGCTCCCTGTGGACCTGGTGCAGGACGACCCCGGTGAAGATCCTCCTGTGCCTCAAACGGAAATCTAGATCGAAACAGGGATGTGATAAGAATTTATTTGTGAGATTAAGCCAGATTGTCCCCACGTCCTCGCCAGGGAAGAGCCCCCTCCACGCTGCCTCGGAGGAAGGCCGCCTCCCCAGCTCGGACGTGAGGATGCTGTAGGTAAGTTTGGTGGATATGTTGACAATGGGTATGACCTGGGCGGGGAGACACAGGAGGAAATCCAGCCGGGGCGCCTGCACCGGCCCCTTCTCCCTGAGAGCCCTCCTCCAGGACTCTGGCATGACACTATCTAACCTAGCACCTGTGGTTCTAATGTGCCCGGGCCTAAATCTAACCCTCCCGGCCCTCAACTTAGCCATTACTCCGTCCAGATTGAAAAAACCCTCCCCATCGACCACCTCGCCTACCCTCGTGACCCCCGCTGTCCTCAGTGGAGCGCAGGACAGCGGCCTCCCCCCGTGCTGGAGGAATGGAGTCTGAAGGATAGGCAACAGCGCGACACTGCTCCTGTTCACCACCTTAGGCTCGAGGCGGGGCAGCAATTTGCCCCAGGCCTCTAGCACCTCCCGGTAGAAGGGCGGCAGCCCGCCGAAGGCCGTTCTGGGAGGGAGAGTGCACAGATTGTACACATCCCCCTCGCCGTACTGAGCCAGACAGCCGGCCATCGCCCCCTCCCAGGGGTACTGCCTGTCCGGATCCAAAAATTTTCTAACAATTTTTACCCTCAGTGCATCTCTTTTGGCACCAATGTCAATCAGTCCTAAACCCCCCTCCCGTTTATGACCAATTAACACCTGTCGAGCGATCGAATTTCCCTTTCCCCTCCACAGGAAGGAGGAGAATGCGTCATTCAACGCTTTTAGTGCCCACTGCGGCAGCTCGCAGGTCCCCAAAACATGCAATAGAGTGGAGGCTACTAGAGCGTTCCACACTACCACCTTTCCTCTCAGGCTCAGGCCACGAGACCTCCACCTGTTAACAACATGATTCACCTTGCTAATGACCATGTCCCAATTTAACTTAGTGATGCTCTCCCCTCCTATGCCCACATGTACTCCTAATATCTTAATGCTGCAGTCCGCTCTGTTAAAACCCCACTTTTCTACTCCCTCCCTCCCCACCGCTAACAAGTTTGTTTTTCCCATGTTTAGCTTGGCCCCTGAGGCCTCCTCATACCCCCGCACGTGCTCTAGGAGCACATCTACCTCCCGTGGCGCCGAGGCGAGGACGGTGACGTCGTCTGCAAAGGGGACGACTGCCACCCTCCCCTGCCCCGGCGCCACGGGCAGCCCCGGCAAGCGGCCGTCACTTACGACCGCCGCCACCAGAGCCTCCATACAAAAAGAGAAGAGCAGCGGGGACAGGGGGCACCCCTGTCTCACCGACCGCTCCACAGCAAAAAAACTACTTACCCGCCCGTTAATTTTTAAAGCCGACCTGGCCCCATTATACAAAAGTTGGATCATATTAATGATCCCCTCCCCAAAGCCCATCCCCCCCAAAACCCTCCATAGGAAATCGTGGCTAACTCTATCAAACGCTTTCTCTAAATCCAGGCTGAGCACTAGCCCCCCCTCCCTCTCCAGACTATGAACTGCCCCTCTCACTGCCAGAATTAAGTCTGCTATATCTCTACCGGGGATGCCGTACGCCTGTAGGCTTGTTACGGCATCCCCGGCCACCTCCTTGACCCTGTTTGTGAGGATTTTAGCGAAAATCTTGTAATCTGTATTTAAAAGACTAATGGGCCTGTAGTTCTTAATGTCGTCCTTCGCTCCCTTTTTGTACAAGAGCGTGATGATACCATCATTAAACCCCCTGGGCGTGCTCTGGCTGGCAATGATTTCATTATATAGTTGACACAATAACGGTCCCATCAGGTCTATGCTGCTCAAATAAACCTCGGCAGTCAGACCGTCAGCGCCGGGGCTCCTCCCCCTGGAGAGGCCGGACACCGCCCGGACGACCTCGTCCAGCGTGACCGGCCCCCCCAGCGAGAGAGCGTCCCCGGCGCCGACCCTGCCCTTCAATCTATTAATTAATTCCTCCCCCCTCCCCCTATCTACTCCCTCCCTCTGAAATAATGCTGTGTAAAAATCAATCCCCACCTGCTCTATCCCCTCCCGGTCAGTCAGAACCTTACCTGTGGCGTCCTTCAGCGCACTAATAATCTGCCGCTGCTGCTTTTGCCGCTCCAGCCCCAAAAAGAAGGCCGAGCATTTCTCCCCCTCCAATTGATCCTGGACTCTGGCCCTAATGGCCGCCGCGGCGCACTGTGCTTGGAGGAGTCTGGCCAGCTGGGCTTTTACCGCACCAAAGCTGGCCAGCTCCTCCGCCGTGGCTCCATCCCCCCTCCCCATGAGTTTATTTAATTTCTCCATTAATCCTAACTTCTCCCTGCTTTCAGACCATTTTTTATACTTACCAAAACTTACCGCTGCGCTCTTGATCCTCTGTTTAATCCAGACCCACCTTGACAGCACCCCCTCCTCATCATCACACAAGAAAATGAAGTAACGCAACATTTTATTCAGCTTACCTTTAAACTTACCATCCTGCAGCAAACTGGCATTGAAGCACCACAGCCCACCCCCCCTTACGTCGCCCGGCCCGGAGAAGTCAGCCTTCACAAACAGGTGGTCACTTACGGCGCATGGCACGTGAGTGACCCCCCTGACCTGCTTCAGCGCCTCCCCCGAAGCCAGGACCAGATCTATCCTGGACCTCTTCATCTGCCCCTGCACTGCCTGCACCCTGCTGTATTCTCTCTTACCTGGATTCAATACTCTAAACACGTCCACCATGTTGTGATCGCTACAGAAGTCTACAAACGCGTACCTGCTGACGTCCCCCTTTAAAGAGGCCCTCCCTCCCACATCATCCAAAGACTGCACCAGGTTGAAGTCCCCCACTATTAAAGTTTGGGGCCTCACCCATGCCCCCAGACTCTCAAAAAAGCCCTTACGGCCCTGCTCAGTGTTCGGAGCATAGACATTGATCAGCCTGCCCTCCCACCTACTAGTTTTTACATCAATTACTATCAACCTACCTTCAGTGTCAGAATAAACATGAGCCCACTCACCCCCGACCGCCTCCCCCAGCAGCACGGCCACCCCTCCGGAGGTACCACCCCCGTTGTTGTGAACCATGCTGCCTGGCCAAGCCCTCTGCACCCTCTGGGCCAGCTGATCGTTCCACCAGGTTTCTTGAAGGCACAAGATGCAGTCCCCCCCCACCTCCGCCAGGACCGCCCGGAGTTTCCCCTCCGTGCGGAGCCCTCGAGCATTGAGAGACACCAGGGAGGCCATGATGATGTTAGGGGAGGAGAATCAGCACGGCGTGCAGGCTATGATTTTTTTCTTTTATTTTTGTTCTTACGGCTCTTACCAGGTCTGCTGTCTACAAAATCCTGCTCAGAGTCGGAGCTGGCCCCTATGTTGAAGTGCAGGGCGGCAGGGACCCCTCCCTGCACTCCAGGCAGTGGGGCATCACTGGCCGGGCCCCCCTTTGGCGACCCCTGACCCGAGGGCAGCTCCGGAACCTCCCCAGGCCCGTCGCCGCCCCCAGGCTTACCGGTCTCGAAGACCACCAGCAGCTCGTCCAGGCTAGACCCCATCAGGTCCACCTGGGCCGTCGCCGCCAGTGTCCTCCTCTGTTTCGGGGGCCCGGCCCGGGCTAGGTCGGCCCTCTCGGCTACACCCGCCCCCTTGCTCTGCCCCTGCTGCCCCACCTGCTGGTGCGGGGGTCCAGCCTCGGCTGGGTCGGCCATCCCGGCTACACCCGCCTCCGTGTCCATGCCCTCCTCTGCCTCGCTGGCCCCGTGCCCCGAGATCAGCTCAGCAGAGGAGGCCACAGATGCCTCTTCACCTTCTCCTCCTCCTTCCTCCTCCTCCTCACCGCTGCTGCCACCGCAGGCGCAGCTGGAAAGCCCACGCCTGCACACCGCGCAGAGCTCCTTCTCCTCCCCCCGAGCCTTCCCCGCCGCGCACTCCCTGGCGTAGTGGCCCTGGACTCCACACCTGTGGCAGCTGAACTCCGGGCAGTCCCGGAGAATGTGTCCAGGCTGCAGGCACATTCTGCAAACCCGGACCTGCCTGTCATGTATAACTCTAAAATACTCCGGCCCCAGCGCTGTCTCGAACCTAACGGAGTAGGGGAGAGACTGCACCGTATCATTAAACTTCACCTTCAAGAACCTGGTCCCGTCAGCCACCCTGGTGCCCGGCCACATTCTCCTCCGTATGGGGGAGGCGGCCCCCACCCCCAACCAGCCAGCTTGTTGAGGATCTCCTCATCTTTAATGTAAGCAGGTAAATTAAGGAAAGACACCACCAGCTCATCATTACTCAATTCTTTTGCCATAACTGCAGTGCTATTTATTTTGAAACCGTCCAAAATCCTCTCCTTACCTTTCACGTGCGTCATGGTGACCTCAAAGCTTCGCTGCCCCGTAGCCCTGCACGCCACCAATCCCCCACACAAACCCCTGACCGCCCGCATCAACTCCATTACCGACACCTCCTCCGTCCCCTGCAGCTCCAGCACGACAGTGAGATCCTTCTCGAAGGAGACCGGGGCTTCAGGCTCACGGGGCGCCGCGGACTTTGCCGCCGCCCCCTGAGCCCGAGCCGCCGGCTGCCTCACCACCCCCGCCGCCGCTGCCGCCTTCTCCTTCTCCGCCAGCAAGGCTGCTGCCCTGACCGGTGGAGCAGGACCAGCGGCGCTAGTCCCTCCTCCCATCCCGGCCACCGCAGCCTCCCCCCCGGCCTTTGATCCACCTCCGGCCCCTGGAGCCGTCCCTCGTCCCGCCGTGCCCCGACCTAGATCTTTGCACGGCTCCGTCGCGGCTCTCCCCGCCGCCGCCCCCGCCGTGGCTCGTCCCGCCGCACTCTCAGACCCAGCGCCCGCCGCCTTGTTTGCCACCATCGCCGCCGACCCGGGCTTCCCCGGCGCACGGACCCCTCCGGCCACCGAGCCCGGCTTCGGTGCGTTCGGCGGCCGCATGGCCAGCGCCGACCGCGGACCACTTCCGCCCTTCCCGGCCTCCCTACTGCCGCCAGTGGCCGGCGGCTTCCCGGCTGCAGCAGACTGGTTTCTCCTCCCAACCTGCTCCCATTCACCCTCATCCACCACACCGTCACTTCCCACACACTCGCTCTCACTCACAGACTCAATCCTGCTCACTAGTTTTCCTTCCTTATTAATCTCTACATCATATAAACCTACCGTTTCATTCTCCCCCTGAGGGCCTGCAGCCAGGCCCCCAGAGGGAGAAGCGAGTGCAGCCGTGCCCAAAGTCTTCATTGTTTTTTTAGTCGTCGTCAATCCGGTCCTAATTCTGGTGGCCATGATACCCGTCCGAAGTATTTTCACAAGGAAAGAACCAAATTACCTCCCCCGACCAGTGCTCACACTGCCGGGGGGGAAAAACAAATTAAATCAACTGAAAATACACAGAAAACTAAAGGTCCAAATGATTAAAGATTAAACTAAAGAAAGAGAAAACTAGAACAAAAGATGAGGTCTGTGAGCCTCTCTCACTCGGTTAATTAGTCAAACAAACAATTCAATCTCACACTCTCTGCTCTCCTGCTCCCTCACACACCTCCACTCACCAGCTCACACACCTGCACACTGATCAGCCACGGGGGCGCGTTCAGGGTGGTATGGGCGTAAGCCACAAGGAGGCTGACAAAAAGCCTCTTTATGGCTGATGATCAGCAGGTGCTCAGGAACAAAGCAGGGGACGCCGTGCAAAAAAGCTTACAGCACCTGGTATTCCCAGGCGGTCTCCCATCCAAGTACTAACCAGGCCTGACCCTGCTTAGCTTCCGAGATCGGACGAGATCGGGCGTGCTCAGGGTAGTATGGCCGTAAGCCACAAGGAGGCTGACAAAAAGCCTCTTTATGGCTGATGATCAGCAGGTGCTCAGGAACAAAGCAGGGGAAGCCGTGCAAAAAAGCTTACAGCACCTGGTATTCCCAGGCGGTCTCCCATCCAAGTACCAACCAGGCCCGACCCTGCTTAGCTTCCGAGATCGGACGAGATCGGGCGTGCTCGGGGTAGTATGGCCGTAAGCCACATGGAGGCTGACAAAAAGCCTCTTTATGGCTGATGATCAGCAGGTGCTCAGGAACAAAGCAGGGGAAGCCGTGCAAAGACCAGTGAAAAAGCTTACAGCACCTGGTATTCCCAGGCGGTCTCCCATCCAAGTACTAACCAGGCCCGACCCTGCTTAGCTTCCGAGATCGGACGAGATCGGGCGTGCTTTTTTTTTTTAAATCTTTTATTATGAAAAATATATCACATACATTTTATGTACTCTCTTCATTAAAATCACAAACAACACACAAGACACAAGACACTATTTACAAATGAACCAAACTGTAAATTATCAAAACTGGAAATAAACCATACAGAAATAAACAGAACTTGAAATGAATGAAAAATGTAAATGATCAAAACTGGAAATGAATGCAAACTGTAAATAAAGCATAAATAAACAAGACTAGAAATAAGCAAAACTGAAAATCAACCATAAATTACCAAAACAAAAACTGCAAAAGAAAAGAGAAACCACATCACTGACGGGACAGACATATAACCCCAACACATAATCCCACACCAACACTGAAACGTTCAATTTTCAACACTTAATCACACAACCAATTCACACAAAACAGAAACTCAAATCACCCAACTCATTAACAAAACAAAAAGAACTGCCCGCCACCAGTGCGTCCAGCTGGTGTGTGTGGTGCAGTGTCCTGAAATGTGACTGTGTGATGGTTCTCCAGATGCGTGTGACTGATGTGTGTGTGTGTGTGTGTGTGTGCTCGTGAAGTGCTATGTTGCGCCGTGTCCATGTTGCCTGTCGTGACCCTCAGGGTCCCTCCCTAGCCCCGGCGCCACGGGCAGTCCCGGCAAGCGGGCGTCGGCTACGACGGCGGCCGCCAAAGACTCTACGACCAGAGAAAACAGCAGTGGCGACAGGGGGCAACCCTGCCGCACCGACCTGCTGACCGAAAAAACCCTACTTAACCTACCATTCATTTTTAGTTTAGACTGTGCTCCCCGGTACAGGAGCCCCACCAGTCTTAATACAACCGGGCCGAAGCCCAAGGCCGACAGGGTGGAAAACAAGAACGAGTGATCCACCCTGTCGAAAGCCTTTTCCAGGTCCAGGTTCAGGAGGAGACCTTTACCGGTCTCCTCCATCCCCCGGACCACCCCCTGCACTGTTATTATGGAATCCGCAATGTCCCGGCCGGGGACGCCGTAAGCCTGTAGGCTGGTCACGACGTCCCCGGCCACCTCCTTCATCCTATTTGCAATAACTTTCGCCATAATTTTATAATCGACATTTAATAAACTGATTGGTCTGTAATTTGAGATTAGGTTCTTGTCACCCTTCTTAAAGAGCAGGGAGACTACTCCCGCCCCAAACCCCTCTGGTGCCTCGTCAAAATCTAGCATTTCATTATATAATTGAGTCAACAGAGGCACAAAAAACTCAGAAAAGCTCTGGAAGAGCTCTGAGGTGAGGCCGTCCTCCCCAGGGCTTTTGGCCCTGGATAAGCCGGCTACGGCCCTGGCGACCTCATCCTCAGTAATTCTGCCCTCTAAGGACACACAATCTAGTCTACTCAACCTACCTTTGATTCTGTCGAGAAGCTGCTCCCCCCTCCCCACATCCACCTCCTCCCTGCTGAACAGCTTGTCATAAAACCTCACTGCTATGGACTCTACTTCGTCCGGTTCTGTTTTTACTTTACCTGTCTCATCTTTCAATTGCTCAATTAACTGTTTCTGTTGCTTCTGCTTCTCTAGTCCCAAAAAGTACGCTGAGTACTTCTCACCGTGGAGGAGGTCGTTGGCTTTGGCGCGCAGAGCTGCAGCAGCGCATTTGGAGCTGTGCAACCCAGCCAGCCTCGCCTTTGCGGCCTCCAGGCTGGCCAACTGCGCCCCAGTCGCCGTATCTATGTCAACAATGACATTTTTAATGATATTTCCTAACTTTTCCTCCTCCATCCTTTCCTGCCATCTTTTATGTTTTGCAAAGTTAATTGCTAATCTTTTTATTCTAGTTTTAAAATCCCCCCACCTCCCCAACAATCCCCGCTCATCATCACATTCGTGTACACAATATAACAACAGTTTTTCAAGCTTACCTCTGAAGCGGTGGTCCTCCAGCAGGCCAGAGTTGAGGACCCACAGGCCGCCCCCCCGGACGTCCCCCGGCCCCGAGAAGCTGCATCGGAGGAACAGGTGATCGCTCCATGGGCAAGGCTCATAAGCAACCCCCCGAATCCCCCTCAGCAACCCCCCGGAGGCCAGGAGCAAGTCGATCCGGGAGCGGCGGCTGCGGCCCTGCACCGCCTGGAAGACCGCCTGCCTGGGTTAAGAACCCTGTACACATCAATTAAATCATTTCTAACACACAAATCGGCAAACACAAACCTACTTACATCTGACTTCAGCTTCTCCCTCCCACCCACATCATCCAGGGTCTGAACCAGGTTCAGGTCCCCCACGATGATGGTGGTGGGAGTGATCCACCTTTCAAGCTCCAGGAACAGGGTTTTTCTTTTAATTTCATCATTATAAGCATATACATTTATCAACCTGCCTGCCCACTGTGGACACACAACATCCAGCACAATTACTCTACCTTCGCTGTCTGAATGCACCTCTGCCTACGTAACCCCCGCTGCCTCCCCGAACAGCACAGCCACCCCTCCGGAGGTAACACCCCCGTTGTTGCAAGCTATGCTGCCCTTCCACTCCCCCCGCACCCTTTGCTCCACCCGCTGATCCCACCAGGTTTCCTGCAAACACAAAATGTCATTGCTGTTAACACTGGCCAAAATGGCCCTGGTTTTAACCCACGTGCGGAGCCCACGAGCATTTAGAGAGAGGAGGGAAGCCATGAGGAGCACCTAGTGGGGGAAATTTTCTTTTCTTATTTTTTCGGCCAGTCCTGACCTGTTTGACCAGGTCCAGGTCCATGTCAGTGTCGGAGCTGGTCCCGAGCTGTGTCTGAGGAACGACAGGGACCCCTCCCTGCCGTCCCTCGAACAGTGGTCCCTCACTGGCTGAGCCCCGTTGTCTGGACATCACCTGGGCTGAGGGCAGCTTTTCGCCTTCTTCAAGACCGGAGCCGTCCCCCTCCCGGCTGTCACCTGCGGCCTCCTACTGGCCGTCCAGGCTGGAGCCGATGAGCTCCGCCTGGCTCGGGCCTTTCGGCGCCGCTGCCTGCTCCGGGGGCCCAGCCCGGGCTAGGTCAGCCCTCACGGCCACACCCGCCCCCTTGCTTGGGACCTGCTGCCCACTCACCACCAGCTCTAGGGATCCAGCCCGGGCTAGGTCAGCCTTCTCGGCCACACCCGCCCCTTCCTGCTCCATATCCTCCTCACTCTCACTCTCCTCCTCCTCCTCTGAGAGGAGCTCCGCTGAGGAGCCTGCGTCCTCCTCCTCCTCCTCCTCCTTCTCCTCCTCCTCCTCGCTCTCCTTACAAGAGCACCTTGAGTTTACATTGTTACATAACAGACATTTCTCCTCCTCCGGCCCCCTCCTGGCCGTACACTCCCGCACATAATGCCCCTGGACCCCGCACTTGTGGCAGTAAAACTCAGGGCAGTCACGCAGGATGTGACCTGGCTGCAGGCACATCCTGCAAACTTTTACTTGGCGGTCGTGAATGACCCTAAAGTATTCAGGCCCAAGGGCCGTCTCGAACCGCGCCGAGTACGGCAGGCTCTGGATTTTATCATTGAACTTAACTTTAAGAAACCTGGTGCCATCAGCGACATTTGTCCCCGGCCACATTCTTCTCCTGATCGGGGAGGCAGCTCCCACCCCCCAGCTCTCTAGCTTGACCACAATCTCCTCATCAGTAATCTAGGCAGGCAGGTTGAGGAACGACACCACCAGTTCATCATTACATAAGCCTTTGGCTAATACAGCAGTGTCTCCTATCTTAAAACCACCGAGTATTCTCTCCTTAGCCGCGGCTCCAGCCGCTGCTCCAGCCCCAGCAGCCTTGGCTCTTCTCGCTGCCAGTAAAGCAGCCGCTGTTTCCCTCTCCTTCCCGGCCGCTGCAGCCATCGAAGCCGCCGCCGGAGCCTCCGCCCGTCCTGCCGAATCCACCGCCGTCCTCCCGGCCGCACCACCGGGTCCCCTGTTGTTCACCGGTCCAGCTGCGTTGTTCACCGGTCCTGCTGAGTTGTTCACCGGTCCTGCTGAGTTGTTCACCGGTCCCGCTGAGTTGTTCACCGGTCCTGCTGAGCTGTTCACCGGTCCCGCTGAGTTGTTCACCGGTTCTGCTGAGCTGTTCGCCGGTCCCGCTGAGATGGCCGCCTTGGCCGCCATTCCAGCCCCGCCGACCGCATTCAAGAGAAACACTCAATATTCCACACTTAATTTTTCAACTTATTAACAAACACTTTACACAAAACAGAAACTCAAATCACCCAACTCATTAACAAAACAAAAAGAACTGCCCGCCACCAGTGAGTCCAGCTGGTGTGTGTGGTGCAGTGTCCTGAAGTGTGACTGTGCGATGGTTCTCCAGATGCGTGTGACTGATGTGTGTGTGTGTGCTCGTGAAGTGCTATGTTGCGCCGTGTCCACGTTGCCTGTCGTGCCAGTGAGAGGAGTGTGTTGATGAGTGTGTGCTTATTGTCCAGTCCAAATAGCAGAGTCCAGGGGGTGAGTGTAGTGTGTGTGTGTAATGGCAATGAGTGCGCAAAACAGACAACAAAAACACATGGAAACCCACCAACTCAGGGCAGTGCACAAACAAATGCACATCATTCTCATCCCCAAGCTGACAAACTGCACAGGTCCTAGAGAAGAGCTCTCTGTGGACCTGGTGCAGGACAACCCCGGTGTAGACCCTCCTATGCCTGATACGGAAGTCTAGGTCATGACAACTGTGGGGGATGTGTGGAGTATTTAGGTTCTGCCAGATTTTCCCCATGTCCGAGCCGGGGAAGAGCCCCCTCCAAGCTGCCTCGGAGGAAGGCGGCCTCCCCAGCCCGGACGCGAGGAGCCTGTACAGCAGTTTGGTGGATGCATCTGAAAGGGGTGTGTCCTGGGTGGGGGTCAGGCACAGGAGGAACGCCAACCGGGGCTCCCGCACCGGTCCGGTGGTGCAGAGAGCCCTCCTCCAGGACTCTGGCATGGCCCTATCTACTCTAGCACCGGTGCTTCTAACGTGCCCCGGCCTAAAGTTAATCCCTCCCCTGTTCAGTGAAGTTTTGGCTCTTTGAAAATCAAAGAACCCCTCCCCGTCAATCACCTGACCAATCCTCGTGACCCCCGCCGCCCGCAGCGGAGCGCAGGACAGCGCCCTCCCCCCGTGTTGGAGGAAGGGAGTCTGGAGGAAAGGCAACGGCGCGATACTGCTCCTGTTCACCTCCGAAGGCTTGAGGCGGGGCAGCAACTTGCCCCACGCCTCTAGCACCTCCCGGAAGAACGGCGGCAGCTGGCTGTAGGCCGTTCTGGGAGGGAGAGTGCACAGGTTGTACACGTCCCCCTCGCCGTACTGAGCCAAACAGCCCGCCATCGCGCCCTCCCAGGGGTACTGCCTGGCCGGATCGAGAAACTTTCTAATGATTTTTAGCCGCAGTGCGTCTCTTTTTGCACTGATGTCAATTAGTCCTAAACCCCCCTCCCGTTTATTACCAATTAACACCCGTCGAGCGATCGAATTGGCCCTCCCCCTCCAGAGGAATGTGGAGAGGGTGTCCTGCAGGACGTTTAGTGCCCACTGTGGCAGCTCGCAGGTTCCCAAAACATGTACTAGAGTAGAGGCTACTAGAGCGTTCCACACTATTACCTTTGCTCTCAGGCTGAGGCCACGGGGCCGCCACCTGTTAACAATATGAGTCACCGATGGCGGCAGCCGGCAGGTCAGGTGCGGCAGGAGCTCTCCTAGCGCTTTTAACATTTGGATTTATTTTAAACTTCCTAGACACAGGTCCGTTTTTAAATGTAAAGGAAGTTCATTGTAACCTCGTGCATCGAGGCGCTACTAAGCACTTTGGCTACGGCAAATTTACTCTGATGCAAGCATTTGTCTTCACTGCCGGACAACACCACAACAAACGCAAGAGCGTAGTCCGAAGTAAACAGCAAAGCAACAATCTTATCATCATCACACTGTACCTGCTGCTATCTGGAGATATACACCAGTGCCCAGGCCCGAACACCGGAGATACTAGGCAAGGCAAGGCAAGGCAATTTTATTTGTATAGCCCGTTTTTACAAACAGTTTGTCTCAAAGGGCTTCACATGGCATCGTAACAACATCCTCTGTCCTTAGACCCTCACATCGACTGAGGAAAAACTCCATGGAAACCCTTTTAACAGGGAAAAACAGGAGAAACCTCAGGGTGAGCAACAGAGGAGGGATCCCTCACCCAGGACGGACAGACGTGCAATAGATGTTGTTACAGACAAGAAAACAGTTTACAGTTTGTCACAGAATGTGCGGAATATGGAAATGTTAGCAGGGGTTGATGAGGGCAGTCTCTGGTGAGGGGAGGGGGGGGGCAGGGAGAGCCGGTCAGCTCGATGGGAGGACTGGGTGGCAGACTGGTCCATGGGAATGGAGGGGAGGCCGGTCTAACGGCAGGGGAAGGGGTGGGAGGGGGGCGATGCAGGCCGCGGCTGGTGCAGAGAGATGGAGCTCCGGTGGATCTGCGGAAACACAGAGAGAGTGCGAGACACCAAGGCCAAACTACAAAGTACAACAGAAAATGACAGTTCAAAAATATACTGAGGAGAGGAGAGGAGAGGAGGGGAGGGGAGGGGAGGGGAGGGGAGGGGAGGGGAGAGGAGAGGAGAGGAGAGGAGAGGAGAGGAGGAGATAGGAGGAGAGGAGAGGAGAGGAGAGGAGAGGAGAGGAGAGGAGAGGAGAGGAGAGGAGGGGAGAGGAGAGGAGAGGGCTCTGTGTATCCAGATGTGTCCCCAGCAGTCTAAGCCTATAGCAGCGTAGCTATAAAATGGTTCAGAGCTACCTGAACCAGCCCTAACTAAAAGCCCTGTCATAAAGGAAGGTCTTAAGCCTAGACTTAAATGTAGTTAGAGTGTCTGCCTCTTTGACCCATGGAGAGAGCTGGTTCCACAGTAAAGGAGCCCGGTAACTGAAGGCTCTACCTCCCAGTCTGTTTTTAGAGATACTGGGAGTCACTAACAGACCTGCGTTCTGGGAGCGGAGTGCTCTGGTAGGACAGTAAGGAATGATTAGTTCTTTCAGATAGGATGGAGCTTTATCATTAAGAGCCTTATAAGTCAGCAGAAGGATTTTGAAGTCTATTCTAAATCCTACAGGAAGCCAGTGGAGAGAAGCTAAGGTGGGAGAGATGTGCTCTCTCTTCCTAACTCCTGTCAAAACTCTCGCTGCGGCATTCTGGACTAGCTGGAGACTCTTTAGAGAGTTTTTCGGACATCCTGACAGGAGAGAGTTGCAGTAGTCTAGCCTAGAAGTGATAAATGCATGCACTAGTTTCTCAGCATCACTCTGGGAGAGAATATTCCTAATCTTAGTGATACTGCGCAGATGGAAGAAGGCGGTCCTAGTCACATGTTTTATGTGGGAGCTGAAGGAAAGGTCCTGGTCAAAAATGACTCCAAGGTTCCGCGCGGTTGTACTCGGGGTCAGGGTGATGCCATCTAGAGTAGCGATCTGATTAGAGAGAGTGTCCCTGAGATGTTTAGGTCCAAACACAATGACCTCAGTTTTATCTGAATTCAGTAGCAAGAAGTTAGAGGACATCCAGGATCTAATGTCTTTCAACTACCCTCCACAAAGACGAGAAACGCAGTATTCCTGTCTCTCAGGTACGTGGTTATCACAGTGAATGCACAGTGATTGAATGCACATACCATCCTAATCTGCTGCCTCACGTCTGTTGTCCGGGGACCGAGGACGGGCTGGTGGAGGTGCGCCGGCTGGGAGGTGGATCTGTCGGAGCGGGGGAGCGGAGGCCGAGGGCGCTCGGGGCTGCTGGCGAGGGCGACGGAGATGCTGGAGACTGGGATCGACTATCTGTGGGCGCGCATGGCGAAGGGGAAGCCGCGGTAGCCGTGGGAAAAGCGTTCGCTCTGCCGCAACACGTCTCCAACCCGACTGACTTCCGCAACCCAGCTGACCCGGAGGTCGGGTGCTGCGTTCACAGTCACCGTGACAGTAGGAAAAGTCACGCGCGCAAAACCGGCATTAATCCTGTTATGAAAAAACACCGCAAACTAAATTTCTTCAAAACTGTTAACCAATCCTTGGTGATCTGGGATCAGCAACGTAAACCCAAAGGTGTTTTTGGAGGACATATTAACATTCGCAGCCTCACTCCTAAAGCTGATCAAATCCGCCATCTCCTTGAAAACTCTAACCTAGACTTCTTATGCCTGTCAGAGACATGGTTACACAGCAACTCTCCATCAGCTGCTCTGCAGGTGCCAGGTTATAAAATCTTTAGACAAGATCGATCTAATGGTAGAGGGGGTGGGGTCATGATCTATATCAGAGATCATTTTAAATGTCAACAAATAATTTGGCCTTTTAATCATGACTTAGAATGTCTTGGACTGAATGTAATGTTGTCTCCTGAAATGTCCTTCATGCTTATTGTAATATATCGTCCACCTTCTGCTAATAATGATTTTTTCACTACATTCAAAAAACTGCTCCAAGCATGTGATTTTAAAAAAGAATTAATACTACTCGGGGATCTTAATTGTAACTGGCTTGACAAGACAAATAGAAAAGCCCTTAAACAGATAATGGATGGTCTAGATTTCATGCAACTCATAGAAGGACCAACTAGAATAACTACCTCCTCCCAGACACAGATGGATTTAATATTCAGCAACAAGCCTGAGAGAGTTGTTAAAACATTTAATTTCATCACTGGTCTATCTGATCATAATTTAATACTAATGTCCAGGAAACTTACAAATAAGCGTTTCCTTCGGCCTTGTAAACCTATGGAACAACCCAGAATCCCGAAGAGAGAATTTGTACATTTTGAAAGAGCAGTGCAACAGACTAATTGGGCGGATATTCTAAATAGGAACTGTGTGGAAGATGACTGTAGATTGTTTGCAACCAAGTTAGGCAACTTAGTCAATGAGTTCACTCGAAAAATCAGAAACAAGGGAAAAAATAAGAACAATACACTTCCCTGGCTAAATAATGATATATTTAATTTGATGAAAGAAGAGACCTCTCACTGAAAAGAGCTCTGAAAACAAAATCAACCACTGATAGGCACAGGTTCACTTCGCTACGCAACAAAGTTACAAAAGCCATAAGAAATGCCAAAGCCAACTTTTTTATAACAATTATTAATGAGGCAAAAGGTAATACCAAACTGATTTGGGAACAAATAAAAAATCTAATGGGAATTAACCACAAGGCTAAGAAACAATTAGAGTTGAAAATAAATGATAAGCTAACACAAAATCCAGCACAAATTGCCTCAGCTTTTAATAATTATTTCATTGACTCTGTGGCTGAGATCGCGCAAACTTTTCCCTCAGTAACAGAAACTATCGTTAAAACTGATAACAGTAAGGCCTCCTTTTGTATTCAACCCATCTCTGAACTAAAAACTAAGGCGATAATTAACTCTCTTAAAACTTCAACGGCCAAGGATATATACAGGATGGATTCAGCAATGCTCAAATCTTTAAAAGACCATCTAGCCTGTCCTATCTCACAAATTGTAAATTTATCAATACTGCAGGGAGTATTCCCAAACACCTGGAAGACTGCAATTGTCTCTCCTATCTTTAAATCAGGTGACCTGCCATCAGTCTGTCCTGATGTGGAAACCTTGTTATATGCGGACGACACTGTAATGTATGTGCATGCTAAAACAAAGCAGTTGGCAGCTGCTAAACTTACATCAGCGTTAGAGCAGATCTCGAAGTGGTTAAACTGCTCCTGCCTCCAACTTAATCTAAATAAAACAGTGGGAATGTTCTTTACTAAAAGGCAGTGCAACATTGTGCCGAACATAACTATATCGGGTCATAATATTGATATTGTGTCAGAGGTAAAATATCTGGGAATCACTATTGATTCCAATCTAACATTCAAAACACATATAAAAAAAGTGAGTCAAAGAATTAGGTTTAGTTTAGCAAATTTTAAATATATTCGAAATACCATGACCTTTAATGCTGCCAAATTATATGTGAATGCCATGATCATGTCGCACATAACATACTGCCTCACAAGCTGGGGACAAACCAACAGCTCAACACTGAAGCCTTTGGAAACGCTGTACAAACAAACCCTTAAAGTTTTGGACCAGAAACCAAACAGCTCACATCATTGCACCATCTTACACAAACATAAGCTTCTGAGCTGGGAGGATATCATAAAATATAGGAACATCTGTCTGGTCTTTAAAATCCTGCATGGTTTAGCTCCTCCACCATTGAACTCATTCATAAACCAACGCAATAACACTGGTCAGATCACTAGAAGCGCCACTCGTGGTGACTTAACAGTCCCATTCAGGAAAAGTACATTTGGCCAGCTATTATTTTCTGTTAAAGCATTACAATATTGGAACTCACTTCCCACCCATATTAAAGAAATACATACATACTGTACTTTTACATCCAAACTAAAAACATGGCTCGCTCATAACTACACCTGTACCCACTAAGATATTGTGCTATTTGCGTCATGATCATGCTGCCTGTCTGTGTTTTATCTGTCTATGTGATGTCTGCATGCACCCCTGTCTGTCTGCATCCCAGAATGTGTAGTACAGTATGTGCTGATGTAGCCTATTGTGTGTGATTATTGGTATATTGCATGTGCTGCTCTTGTATGTTTCATTGTGCTGTCTTTGCATGATTGTACTGATACCTACCTGTTCTATCCTTTCCCTATTGATTCTTTTTAATCATTGTGTTGTAATATATTGTTGTTGTTGCTTTTTAGGATGCCCATTGTCATCTGGCCGGGGACTACAGCAGGATATTAGCCATGCTGGCTAAAGCTGCCCTTTTTACTGTATTTAATGCAGTTGATTAATTGGGACTGTCCACGTACTATAAAACAATAAACTAAACTAAACCCTGCTAATGGCCGCATCCCAATTACTTCGTGAGGCCCTGACCCCACCTATGCCCACGTATATGCCTAACACTTTTATCTGCTCTACAACATTAAAACCCCACCTACCTAGTCCCCCCCCACTCGCTAGTAGATTGGTTTTAGTTCTGTTCAACCTTGCGCCCGAGGCTGCCTCAAAGGCCTCTATGTGTTCTAGCGCCAAGTCGATTTCCCCCGGCGCCGAGGCCAGGATGGTCACGTCGTCCGCAAAGGGGACGACGGTGACCCTCCCTAGCCCCGGCGCCACAGGCAGTCCCGGCAAGCGGGCGTTGGCTACGACGGCGGCCGCCAAAGACTCCATGACCATGGAAAAAAGCAGCGGCGACAGGGGGCAACCCTGCCGCACCGACCTGCTTATAGAAAACACTTGACTCAACTTACCGTTTAATTTTAATTTGGACTGTGCTCCCCGGTACAGGAGCCCCACCAGTCTTAATACCACAGGGCCGAAGCCCAAGGCCGACAGGGTGGAAAACAAAAAGGAGTGATCCACCCTGTCGAAAGCCTTCTCCAGGTCCAGGTTCAGGAGGAGACCTTTACCGGTTAGACAAGGTCAAAATAGTGTTAAATAGGGTCGTTGCCGGTAAATCCGTCCGTATATTCACAATAAAGAACTTAAATAACCTCCCCCGACCAGTGCTAACACTGCCGGGGGGTACTCAACAAACTATCAACTCAAAATACACGGAAAACTAAAAATTCATAAAATGTAAGAAAAGATTAAACAAAGGAAAGATTAATAAATTAAACCGAAGTCCGTGAGCTTCTGATGATATCGTTAAACTGCAATGAATTGTTCGCAAAACCATCAACCGTCAGGAGCTCTCAACCACACAACCTCTCACCAGGGTGTCTCAGGGTAGTATGGCCGTAAGCCACAAGGAGGCTGACAAAAAGCCTCTTTATGGCTGATGATCAGCAGGTGCTCAGGAACAAAGCAGGTGTGGTGGCAAAAAATGTTGTTCCTTCACCAAAGTATTTAAAAAAGGATAACTGGACACGTCAGCTGTCTTTCTTGAGTTTTAATAAAAAGCATTCATGAATGGAGTCACACAACACAACTGAACAGGAGTCCAGTCAGTGAGTGAGTGAGCTGAAGAGGCTCACCCGGGCGCTATCTTTATAGTTCCCAAAACACATTTGAACAACAGACAAAATATATGGCTGTGATAGCTGTGCCTGGCTTCACCGCCAGGACACAACTCCCCTTGTAAATTAACACAGAGCACCGGTCTGACCTTTAACCTGCTCTGTGTGGATTCAGTGATTTGTGTCTGGTGCATGTCATACAGGTATCAGGAAAGTATTAGCTGAGTACCACTTTCCACAAAGTGAAGGAAGTTCACTTAGTTAACATGGTTATACACCCCTTGTAAAGCATACAATGGGTTACACCAAAATTTCCCATTACATTCCACCCTTTTTAGCATTTTGATGCTAAACCATAATAATAGGAAATTTTTGTAATTATCTACCCCATGTTCTCTGTTTCCCTGCCCCGCACCAGCCAAACACTAGCGCACCCAGTCTCCAACTTGGGAGTTTAAAAACCCCGGGCAGAGAAAACACAGTCCACAGGAACAGAGGAGCCAAAATCCCCCCCCTCACTTGACAAGAGGGGGGCAAAAGACTCATCCGTCTAACTGCACTCAACCTAAGAAAGGGGAAAAACCTCTGGTATAATGAGGAAAAAATCCCATATTCTACTACATAACTAATCTACTTCAAATAATATGTGGAAAGGTAAATCAAAGTAACAAACAGTATGATTAGAAAAAATACAAAGTTATTAAAAGGTATAAAACTGAAGTGTTTTGGAAATCACCCCTGTAGTGTTGACGTAGTCATATCAAAACAGGAAAAAGCAAAAACACTATCACATGAAAAATCAAAATCACCACTTCAAAGGAATCATATCCATTGACAAAATCTCACTGTAAAAGATAAGCAAAAACATCAAAATCACACATCTAGCAATGCATGAGAATCAACCATGGTGTTCTATGATTAACCTAACTTAAACATTTAAGAAATCAGCTTTATTGCTTAACATCACTCAATGCAGAGAAAATATATAAATGAATAAACTGAAAATATGAAAAACTTAAAGGAGCTCATCCTGATCCCCACACGGGGGAACCCACTCCTCTTCAATCTCTTCCATCTGCACAAACCATTCAGTAGCAGACGAGATCATTGACGTCACCAATGATCTGACTAGTGGCACAACACAACACAGGACAACACTCAGACCTACAAGGACAGCCAGGACCGGGGCAAACAAATGCAACAGTGTAGTTTGCCACCCATTAGGTGGAGCCCAAGACCACCAACCATTACCTGCGTTCTCTTCCGTGTCTCGGCTCTTCTGCAAATGCAACAAGTTATTCAGGTGTGCAACAACATGGGTCATATTATCAGATATGTCAGGAATATAAGTACAGCAATCAGTACCCACAACATGACAGACCCCCCCTTGGTTTGCTAACACCATGTCCATGGCCAGCCTGTTCTGCAGAGCCACATTGCTGAGGCCCTGCACGGCCGGTGTGAGTGTCCCAAAACCTGTGTCCACTGTGCCAGTGAGATCTTCCAAGTCCAGAGCAATGTCATTGATCTTAAATGCATTGTTCGTTGCACCATAGCCAGGCAGGAGAGCACCAAAAATCTTCTCCACAGTGCTGACTCATTCATGCACTGTGTCAGTGCCTCTCCTGGCCCGGTGTGGTGGGTAGTAGTGGTCGTAGTTAGTGTGGAAGTGATTCAGGTCAGGCATAATCCTGACAGCCGGTAACAGTTTAGCTAAATAGCATGTTCCACACCAACCAGGTCGCAAAGCCTGATAGACCCCCTCCTGCACTCCTCTGGAAACATTCCAGGAGCGAACGCTTGACCCCTCGTAATTCACAACACTCACGTTGATCTTCAGCAGCTCCTCTGTGAGGTTGTGAACCACGCGCTCTGGGCCGTGGTCTCCCTGGGTGAAAGCAATCATTGCCCCTAAAGTTTCAAAAACATTTAGAGGATAGGATTGCAGTGGCAATGAATTACCCATTTCATGTGGCAGGGCAGCGCAGACGTAGCAACTCTCGTTGGTCAGCTTCCTCGCCGCAGCTGTCATCACTGCCTTGCATCCAACGTTGTCCTCCCGTCTCGATGTTGTGTTAGCTGTGGTAACAGCAGATCTCCTCACCAGCCGGTGAGGTGTGTGGTGTAGGTGTAGATTTGTGATCTGTGTGAGGTGAATCTGTGCTGTCGTTGCTCGTCCCGCGGTTGTAGATCTCTTTCAGTAACAGCACCGACAGCCCCGTTGTGATGGAGATGACCAGCAGGAAGCTGGTCCCCACCCTTAGGCCGCACCCGAGCTGCTTACAGGGATGTCATGGACGTTCACCAGAATGTAGTCGCCTGACCTGAGGTCGCACAGCTTTGTCTCTGCTGGCTCCTACAGGGCAACCTTCACCTGTTGGTAAAATTTATGTACAAAAAACAAAACAACAAGGAAAAGCAAACAACAACTAGAATGCACCATACCATATCATTCATCCTCACACTGGCCAGTGGTTTCATACTTCAATCATTCAATCATTTCCCCTTTTGACACGTGGTTCAACCCATGTGTCAACTTCACACACTGTGGAGAAAACATAAACAAGGGAAACAGCACAGACTGCTGTTCCCTGGTTTCCCACACGGCCCTCTCTTCCCAGAGAGGCTCGTATCAACAAGTTGGCTATCTCAGCGGTAGCCACAACTGTGGGGATGGAACGGGGGTGTTAGAGGAAAACAACAGACACATAATTCGTGAGACAAAAGTAGCCTTGAAGCTGCGACTGCAGCTGCATCTGTCCTGGGAACACCTAGAGAGAAAATGTCAATGTTGTTAATGTGAACTTTCGCACAGAAATTTGTTATGTCGGTACCAGCAGTTCAACCAAAAAAAAAATTGAAAAACACCAATTAATGCTGATCATTTGGTTTTCCTGTTGCAGTCGTCTCCATTCACCCAAATATGTCCAACTTCCTGAAAATGAACAATCTACAAAAAATACTGAGTAGAGTATCCTTTAACTCTGGCCTGTGGGAGCAAACAGACATTATGATGGCCACATAGTCATGTGGCTTTCCATCTTCAACTGTTGGCAGGAGAGTAACATGGTTAAAACAGTACTTGTCAGAAATCATAATCCCACCCTTCTCGTCAACAGTTATGGTCAAAAGTCATGAGCAGTCAGGTAGTCCAAGTGTCGGAGGTCTTTCTACTACTATTTTAAAGTCACTGAAAAACTTTCGTCAGCCTCCACAGTCGTCAGTGTCACATCTAAGAGACAGGGTCTGAGCTTTTAGGCCTTTCCCATGAGCACTTGCTGCTAATGGTGCCTAAATTACTGCACCATGAACAACCCATTTTCTGCTTGCTTGCCATGGCCAAAGAAAATCATAATACCTGTTTCTTTAAAAGGTTTGGAGATTCTCCGAATTGAAATTTTCTTTTTGAATGAGAGGGATTTTTCCTCTGCTGTGATCACGTGACCCAAAATGTGACCTCTGTGGCATCAAACTGCAGTTTGGACAGGCTGGCCTAGTGCCCCTGTACAGCCAGGTGGGTGAAAAGAGCCAGAGCAGCTTTAATGCATCTCTCTCTGGTCTCACTTGCAATCCAATACCATCCACATTCTGCAACCAAAACGCTCCCCTCTGGCCGCTCCAGGGTCTCCAGTCTGTCCCTCAGAGCAAAGTTATGAATAGTTGAAGATTCACACTAACCCTCACGCAAAACGAGCGAACGCATACAGCGTCTCACCAAAACCACAAGGCAAAACCAAAATTGACTGTCAAACTACATGAAAGCGTTTGAAAGATCAACAACTAAAAAACCATTTACTATTTGTTGGAATTCAAAACAAAATAGTGTACGGATTCTGTACCATCGGCGCCCTGGCCTGCACAGCAACATTTACAGCCTGCAGGTCTTGCACAAATCTCCACTCCGCAGGCTCGCCCTCAGGTTGAATCTTGCACCAGAAAAATGGGGGTTCTCACTGGAGAACCAGCACATGGCACAATCACACCAGCTTTCAACAAAGCATCATATACAGGCCTAATGCCTTCAACTGCTTCATGTCTGAGAGGATACTGGTTACAACAGGGACAAAACAGTGTGATTTAATTGTTATAACAACAGGCTCATAGTTGTTTTTAATCAGAACTTCATGCTTACTTTTAGCCCAGAGATAACTGAGAATATCTTTTAATTCTGAGATCTCTTCAACAGACTTAAACAGTTTCTTGTCAATGTGAAAATTGGGATAGTCAAAAAAAAAAAAAAAAAAGATCTCATCCTCAACTTCAACTCCTTATTCAACAATGTGCAATTTACCCTCAGGACTTCTTTAAAGTGCACCTGAGGATCAGCTGTAGCCGTCTAGTTTAAGGAAGCATTTAGCTTCTGTACCCAATTATCCAAGTTTGTACATGCATGATTCACCAATGAGATGTGTGGTTCAGATTGTTGAGGCAATACATTTAACATTATCTCAAAACAACCTATTTGAATTCAAACAATCCCCGCCTAGCATTATTTCATCAGTGATACTCTTACTGTCATAATAGGAGTGTATGTGTGTACTGCAGCGCAGGCATGTGACGTCAATGTGTGTGTGTGCTCAGAGCTGCAGCACAACAGAGCAGGGGGAGAGTTACTTTCCCCCGTAGCATGATTTGTGTGTCGGGGTGGTGGAAAAACATTGATAGTTTTCTACCCTTATGTCACTTATACCCCGTCTAGTGTACAAATCAAAGATAAACCTAACAAACAAATACAATTCTTTTTCACCACTTTAAAAACTGGACTTCTGTCATAGCTAAGGAATGAGTGTTTGAAATTTTTCCCAAATTAGGATCAAATGCATTGTAGTGGAGCTGTGTATCTTTAAAAAAAAAAAATTACCTCCCACACCAACTGTCTACTGATACGTGGCGCTGAGTTTAAGCTATTTATTATCAAGTTCACGGCTCCTTACTACAGAATCAGTGGCCCCGGAGTCGATTAGAGAGAAATTCAACATGCCTATCACCATTGTGTACCTTGTTGCATGTCTTTCTGTTCTGTTTCGAGGCACTGAACATCTTGTATGAGCTCAGTGTCAGTGTCAGCATTAGGGTGTGCAGCATATGTGTCTGTGTATCAGTGGGCTTGAGTGTGTGTTAGTGTGGGTGTTCTCACGTGTTTCCAGCATGCTCCCAGCCGGCTCAGTGTCTCCACCAGATCCGTCCTGACTCTCGCTTCCACCATCTAGTCAATCATCTGCCTCTTTGGACATGCGGCAGTCCCGTGCCCAATGTCCTTTCTTCCCGCAACGAAAACAACAATGTCTGTCTCCAGCACCTCGGCCCGCTGCTCCGCGTCCGCGGCCTCTGTTTTGCCATCTGCGTCTGCGGTATTCGCGGTTGCGTTCATTGTCTGCAGCCAGCGAAGCCATGATGTTGCTTGCTTTTTTATCTGCTGCCCTTTTTTCAGCCCTCAACTTTTTCTCCTTGGCCTTATTGAAGTTCTGCTCTGCCCCCTGTGCATAGCTGGCGATCAACTCCAGACTTGAGTATCGCCATGGCAAGAAAACTTGTTGCACATGGTTGGAGATTTCAGGTCTCAGTCCTAACACAAAGGCAGAGGTGATTTGTGATGTGTATTTTCCACCTACTTTCCCTTCCGCCTGTTCTGATGTCATGCCGCCGTGAGCGACCATAGCCGCTTTCATCCTGTGGAGGAATGCCGCGACAGTTTCGTCTACCCCTTGGGTGATACTGGCTTTCTGCCAGTCTACGAGGATGGGAAAAAGTTCTTTCACCTTTTTGCATAGTTCTCTGAAAACTGCCATGTTTCCGTCGTTGGCGACATGTCCCATGTCATGGTGCACCAGTCTTAGATTTGCCGCCTCGCAAAGTGTGGGGGCAATCCTGTGCCAGTCCTCTTTCATGTGCAATGTCAGCAGCCGTCTCAGTTCGTCAATCGTTGGTCTGCATGATGCCACCAATGATGTGAGTTGTTGGACAAACTCTTCGCCTCCTACTGATAACTGTGGCAGCTCCAAGCTGGCATCGCGCAGGTCAGCCACTGTCCATGGCCTGTACGCCAGTTGTACTTGCCCATCTCCCACGGCCACTTCAATCATGGGGGCTGTCACGTGTCCCTCTGCTCCTGGTTCGGCCGTGGCCGAGTCTGTGATTTTCTTGAAACCCAGGCCCGACCGCGTTGCGGAGCTGAGGTTGTACGGTGGGGGACTCAGACTCAGGTTTCTGAGTGTTTCTTGTAGAGTGGCATATGCGTTAGCCAGATCTGGTGATGTGGTTAAAGATGCAGATGGAGATAGGGGCGATGAGTGGAGTTGTGGAAGCTGAGGTTGAGGGCCAGGTGCAGGCTGAATTTCAGGTGGAGGTGGAGGTGGAGGTTGGTGTTGCTGTGGCTGTCGAGGTGCAGGTGGAGCAGAGTCCAGGTCTGGATCCAGCTTCAGACACTGGGGCACGGTCCTGTTGGAGCCCTGCCTACGCTCTGCTTCATGCATCCACATGTCAAAAGCTTTCCAGTCTATCTCAATTTCCTTTTCTTTTTTATCTTTACTATTTAATTGCGTTTCCGCCATTATCTGGAATCTCATGTGTAGGAACTCTAGCTGTTTGACACTCAAGCTTCCTGTTCTTGGAAATTTTAATTCTCTGACCCACAGATCTAATTGGGCTACGGCTTCCTTCCCATAGTTAGTCATCATGTACTTTACATTTGGGGCCTCATAATCTGGTCCCTCGGATGGATTACCTCCAGAGGGTTTACTATTTTCTGCTCCCATGATTATTCTCTCAGACGTTTGCAATTTTATTTAAAAGAATCAAATTTAGATTTTACTTTTTACTCACTATTACTCCTTTAATAGTAATAAAAAAATATCCCTATTAAATTATGATTTTGTTTTAAACAGACAAATTTAGGTTTACTTTTCTTTAGGTGTTATTTTTATTTTTACCTTGTTCCTTTAAAACTATCATAAAAATAGTGCTACTAAATTTGGGTTTCTTTATTTTAGATTAAAAATAGCAGATTCCGGAACTCGACTTCCGGATGCAGCGGAGAGCAGACGTGTATTCGTGAGCTCTCGGTGGTAGGCGCTAGCTTCTGCCTTTATCCTGATTTAACCTCTCATAACTTTGGATTTTATACAAGAGGCAAAGCCGTTAAGAACTTTCTTCCTTTTTTTTTTTTTTTCTTTGCATGGCAAACTACAATTTAAGAAGTACGACTCAAACTCCACGGCACTTGCACGAGGCAACCGCAAGAAACATGGCGGACGGGGAAAAGGGAGAAATATCATTCAGCCAGCTTCTCGATGCTATCCAAGAAACCAAAGAGGATCTCACAAAACATATTGACAAAAAAACAGCCGGCATACAAACAACATTAACGAAAATTGAATCCTCACTCTCTACACTGTCGGACCAGGTTGAGGAGATGGAAACACGAGTGAGTGCAAACGAAGACGACATAAAAGATGCACGCGACCGCGTCGGCAAAATGGAGAAACTAATAACACACCTCAAAGACAAAACTGACGACCTAGAAAACCGCAGCAGGAGATCCAACATTCGGATACTGAACGTGCCGGAAAAGGCAGAAGGTCGTGATGCGGTAGGATTCTTGGAAACGTTTATACCACAAATCCTGGGCAACGATAACTTCACTTCACCAGTCACTCTGGAAAGAGCGCACCGCATCGGGAAGAACTCGGACAGACCGCGGCCCCTCATCGCCAAGTTCCTGAACTTCAGAGACAAAGAGAAAGTCCTCCGGCTGGCCAGAAGTAACAGAGGAGAGATGACATACGAAAATAAAAAGATATCGTTCTACCCAGATTACAGCGCAGACCTACAGCGCAGGAGAGACGAGTTCCTTGAAGTGAAGCGGAGGCTGCGAGAGAAGGGGATGGAATACGCGCTGATCTACCCAGCCCAGCTTCGCATTAAACACCGGGGATCCGTCAAGTTTTTCTCCACTCCAGCCGAAGCACAACGCTTTATGAAAGAACTGCCAAGTGAGTAGGCTAGCAAGATGACAAAAGTGACTGCAACACAGTCCACAATAGACGCTGATGAGAAGGGATGTGATTCCCACTTCGAAATTGAGGGGGAAAAAGTGAAAATATGCACCTAAGCTGTGACATAGTAGCCTAACCCTGTTATCTTCAAATGTTCAGAATAATCAATCTGGGACCATGATAAACCTGCATCTGATTACTAATGCATGGTCAATTGTTCATTGTTCAGTTATGACTATGTCCAGATTTATAACACAGCAGACCCTGCATGCAGGCATACAAGCATTATGGGTCATATTTTGCATCCCAGTGATAGAAGGGGGTCACATTCTACACCTAACGCCTTAAAGTTCAAAACTTTGCCATATACAAAATGTTATGAGTGCCCAATTTGAATTTTCAGCAGTTGCTGGAGCCACCACTGTTGTGTAAGAGAGTTACCTACCTAATGTGGTTTTGTTACAGGGGTTTTACTAGGCAGGTTTTTACGTTAATGTTTTGGGGTTATGTATGGTCTCTCACTAAAACTCTAACTTCTGCTTACACATATGTCCAGAATATTATTTGGTCCAGGTTGATTCTTATCACTATACTCATATTCATTGTTTCACCACCTCCAAACTCAGGGCAGGAATACAACCAGGCAGCCTTAAAGCTAACTACCATGACACTTGTTCTGTTGAGACATTTATATGAAGTACCAACACTATGGGTCAATTAACATGTATATCATGGAATATTAAAGGGATCAATTCACCAATTAAGAGGAAAAAAATGTTGACATATTTAAAGAGGCAGAAAGTAGATATCACCTTTATTCAAGAAAGCCACCTCACTGACACAGAGCACTTGAAATTGCGCAGGGACTGGGTGGGTAATGTGTTCTACTCCTCCTATTCCTCAAAAGCAAGAGGTGTCGCCCTGCTTATTAACAAACACCTGAACTTTAAATTAAATTCAGTTGAAAAGGATAAAAATGGTAGATTTTTGCTTGTAGATTGTGAAATAAATAGAAACAAGATAGCCTTGGTGAATATATATGGCCCCAACTACGACGACCCAGTGTTTTTTAACAATCTGATTATGAAGCTGGCTACAATTGGGGGTCAATGTGTTGTGGGTGGAGACTTCAATTTGGTCCTAAACCCTCTTTTGGATCGATCTTCACCCAAAACAACTTCACCATCAAAAGCGGCAACAGCACTAAACCAAGGTATGAAAGATATAGGCATAGTTGACGTGTGGCGGAATCTCTATCCAAATCAGAGAGATTTTTCTTTCTTTTCACCAGTACATAAGTCACATTCTAGAATTGACATGTTTTTAGTCCCGCAAAATATGACATCCATGGTGATAGACTGTTCCTACTTAGCAGCTACCTTCTCGGATCATAATCCTATCAAACTCTCCTGGGTACTTGACACTCCACAACCCACAACCCGTAGGTGGAGATTTAAGAATTACATGTTAAAAGACCCTGAATTCATCTCATATATGACCACTCACATTGAAATATTTCTTGATGCCAATTCAAATTCCTCGTCACATGCCAATATTTGGGAGGCTCTTAAAGCCTATATGAGAGGTCAGGTCTTATCTTACAGTGCTCACAAGGTAAAAACAATTAAAGAGACACTAACTAAATTGGAAAGTGATATTAAAAAGCTGGAACAGGACTACATAGCTACTAAAAAGGAAGAACACCTTAATGCATTAACAAAAACAAGGCTGCAGTACAACAATCTGTGCACCAATAAAGAGGAAGCAGCAATGGCCAGAACTAGGTATCACTATTATGAATTTGGGAACAAAACAAGTAAGCTCTTGGCTTGGCAAATTAGAAAGGAAACATCGGAAAAATTCATACACTCAATATTAACAGAGGATGGCAGACTCCTTGATGATTCAGCATCCATAAATGCAGAATTCAAACAATTTTACGATAATTTATATAAAACCGAGCAGGATGCTGACAATATTGGAGCCAAAAGGTTTATGGATGGAATAACCCTTCCTAAATTACAAGATGAAGATAGAGAACTACTTGATACAGATATATCAGAAATGGAGGTACTACAAGCCATTAACTCTTTACAAAATAACAAGACCCCGGGGCCAGATGGCTTCCCCATCGAATATTATAAGGCCTTTTCAAAAAAATTATTGACCCCTCTCACCAACATGATTAAAGAAGCTCTAGAAAATAAAAAATTACCAGACTCATTGGAAATCGCAACAATCACACTGCTTCCAAAACCGGGTAAGGACAAACAGAAATGTGACTCATATAGACCCCTGAGTCTCTTAAATGCAGACTATAAAATACTATCCAAACTAATTGCTCTCAGGCTGGAAGATGTTGTGCCAAAGGTAATACATGCCGATCAAACAGGCTTTGTTAAAAACAGATACGGAGCAGATAACGTGCGGCGATTGCTCCATATACTAAATACCGCTCAAAAAAATCTAAATCCTATGCTAATAATATCTATGGATGCAAACAAAGCATTTGACAGGATTGAACCAAGCTTTCTCTTTCGGACTCTAGAGGCAATGGGCTTTGGAGAAAAATTCACTCGATACATTAAAACACTTTTTAATGCTCCCAAAGCAAATGACGTCCTGTCTAGCACTTTCTCCTTATCCAGAGGCTGCAGGCAAGGCTGTCCAAGCTCTCCCCTGCTCTTCGCACTTGCGATCGAGCCATTAGCCATCGCTATTCGGTCCAACTCTTCCATAGCCGGAATCAAATTTGGCAGTGAAAGTGAACATAAACTTTCTCTCTATGCAGATGATCTCCTATTATATATAACTGACCCACATACATCAGTACCTCCTCTACTGGAATGTCTCAAAGAATATAGTGCAGTCTCAGGTTATAAATTAAATTACACTAAAAGTGAGATTCTACCACTAAATATTCAGGACAACAATATTAAAGCTCTCACCGACCCATTGAAATGGTGCAACAATGGTTTCAAATATTTAGGTATACAAATAGACAAAACGAATGGGAATATATTTAAACAGAACTATATAAAATTACTGGAACAAACCAAACTTAACCTTCAAAGATGGATGGATCTTCCATTGTCTCTCATAGGTAGAATTAATACCATCAAAATGAATATTTTGCCTAAGTTTATTTACCTATTTCAATGTCTAGCTATAAATGTTCCCAAAAGTTTCTTCAAAGAGCTTAACAAAATTATAACTCCTTTCATATGGCAAAAGAAAAATCCCAGGGTCAAACTCATTTCTCTGCAGGCTCCATATTCGAGGGGTGGACTTAACTTACCAAACTTTAGGAATTATTATCTTGCTTCTCAGTACCGATCCATTTGGATCTGGCTGCATGCAGAGAGCAGTGAAGTTAGATGGGTCCCAATAGAACAACATGAGATGAAGTCTATGCCTTTAAAGGATGTTCCATTTATAGGTACAAAAAAATGTTTATCCGCACTCACAAACAATTCAATAATACAGAACACATTTGCTACCTGGCAAGAATCTCACTCACTTCTGGACACAGATATTTCTTTTCTTAGAAGGACACCTTTGTGGGGTAATCCCAATCTCTCACACCACATCGCTGACTCAGTATTACAGGGGTGGAGGGATAGGAAAATCCAAACAGTTGCTGACTTATACATCAATGATACGTTTGCTAACTTTCAACAGTTAAAAGGAAAATTCAATCTCCCTAATCATAGTTTCTTCAAATTCCTACAAATAAGAGACTGGGTTAAGGAGAAATCTAAAGAAACATTCCCAGATATCCCAAAAGAAACTCCTCTTGAAACCCATTTATGTAACAAATTACGCAGTTCAACAAAAGGAATAATATCTTCTATATATCGTATCATTAATGGAAAGTTACCTGTTTATGATAAAACATCTACAAAAGGAAAATGGGAAGTAGACTTAGGCTGTGCTTATGAGGAGGAGAAATGGCATCAGCTATTGGAACAAGCACAAACTGTGTTAATCTCCACAAAACACAGACAAATTCAATTTAATATATTTCATAGGACTTACTATACCCCCTACAGGTTACATAAAATTGACAGCAATATTTCCTCCAGATGTCAGAGATGTAAAGTGGCCGATGGTGACCTTCTACACATGCTATGGAGTTGCCCACTATTAGAAGAATATTGGAAACGTGCCATTGAATTAACCTCAAGGGTAACAGGAATTCAAATTGAACAGGACCCAAAAGTTTGGATTCTGGGGGACACAAGCTCAGTTAATGTGAACTTTTATAAGAAATACTTTATTTTACTTGTGGGTACTGCCCTGAAAAAATGTATCCTGGTTAACTGGAAATCTGAAAATTCTCCATCAACTAGACACTGGATTAATGAGCTTGTGTCTTACTGCACGCCTGAAAAGATATTATATAATGTGAGAGGGAAGCATGCAACCTTTGAAAACATATGGGGCCCCTTCATAGACATTCTGCCTTCACTGGACTTCGCTGATAACGATGGTGCGACTCTTCCTGGATCAGCTTCAAATTAGCCTTCTGTGATCCTTCCTGTATAAACTTGTTCATTGATGTGTTTATTTTGAGTAGTGCGTTGATCCATATATATATATATGAATGTGTACAGAAGGGTTTATGTATAAATTATGGATGGTGTAAGTATGTAAATGAAAGGAAATTGAGAACCATACAAGGGAAGAGGGTGGGGGGTGGGATGGGAAAGGTTCATGTGATATTTTTTTTTTTTTTTTTTTTAGATTTTATATATTTTATTTTTTTTATTATTATTTTTCTTTTCTTTTCTTATTATCTCTTCTGATGTTTAGAAATCATCCTTGTGGTGTATTTGTAAGATTATGTACAGTACGTTCCCTCTGTAAAATACGATCTATTCATTGTAACAAACTGTAGATGCTTGCTATGCACCATAAATATCCTGTAAGAGATTCTGTTAATAAAAAACAAATCTTTAAAAAAAAAAAAAAATAGCAGATTCCAACTTTAATTTACTCTTTTTATTATTTTATTTTTTCAGACAGTCAAAATTGTTAAGCCGACCTAAACAGGCAAAACAAATAAACTTCTAAGTCTAGTGGTCCCGGACCACAAGAATAAGGTCCCGGACCTTATGTTTAGCTTTTTCTTCCTCCCCCCAGATCCCTGATCTGGTTTTACCGCCCCGGACGGTAAATTTCTCTCGATCCCTGATCTAGAGCCCTAGGTTCCGAACCTAGGGAAACCTTCTCTCTCAAACACTGTGTTTATCTTTCCCCGGAAAAGATATGATCTCCGGCCCGTCTGTCTACTCTACTCTTAGCAGTAGGCAGAGAGGCAAACTTTGCGCATTCAGGCCTTCCACTACCTAAAAAAAAACTCACCAGAAAAAACAGCGAAGTGTCTTCTATAGCCACCGAGTTTGTTAGACCCCAACAGTGAGAGGACTCCGTTTTCCCAGACGTCAGGCCCTCTTCTCAACCTTCCTTTGGGGAGTTCGAGGTTTTTCCAAGGGCTTGGCCCCTGGAGCGCGCGTTCTAACACCCTCGGTCCAGAGGTCCCGGAATCCGCTCACGGATGAGGTCCCTTCGTGGTCGCCAGATTGTGGTGGCAAAAAATGTTGTTCCTTCACCAAAGTATTTAAAAAAGGATAACTGGACACGTCAGCTGTCTTTCTTGAGTTTTAATAAAAAGCATTCATGAATGGAGTCACACAACACAACTGAACAGGAGTCCAGTCAGTGAGTGAGTGAGCTGAAGAGGCTCACCCGGGCGCTATCTTTATAGTTCCCAAAACACATTTGAACAACAGACAAAATATATGGCTGTGATAGCTGTGCCTGGCTTCACCGCCAGGACACAACTCCCCTTGTAAATTAACACAGAGCACCGGTCTGACCTTTAACCTGCTCTGTGTGGATTCAGTGATTTGTGTCTGGTGCATGTCATACAGGTATCAGGAAAGTATTAGCTGAGTACCACTTTCCACAAAGTGAAGGAAGTTCACTTAGTTAACATGGTTATACACCCCTTGTAAAGCATACAATGGGTTACACCAAAATTTCCCATTACACAGGGGAAGCCGTGCAAAGACCAGTGAAAAAGCTTACAGCACCTGGTATTCCCAGGCGGTCTCCCATCCAAGTACTAACCAGGTCCGACCCTGCTTAGCTTCCGAGATCGGACGAGATCGGGCGTGCTTTTTTAAAAATCTTTTATTATGAAAAATATACGTTTACAATTTATGCTCTCTTTACATTAAAATCACAAACAACACACAACACACAAGACACTATTTACAAATGAACCAAACTGGAAATCAACCAAACTGGAAATAAACCATACAGAAATAAACAGAACTTGAAATGAATGAAAAATGTAAATGATCAAAACTGGAAATGAATGAAAACTGTAAAGAAAGCATAAATAAACAAGACTAGAAATAAGAAAAACTGAAAATCAACCATAAATTACCAAAACAAAAACTGCAAAAGAAAAGAGAAACCACATCACTGACGAGACAGACATATAACCCCAACACATAATCCCACACCAACACTGAAACACTCAATATTCCACACTTAATCAACCTATTAACAAACACTTTACACAAAACAGAAACTCAAATCACCCAACTCATTAACAAAACAAAAAGAACTGCCCGCCACCAGTGAGTCCAGCTGGTTGGTGTGGTGCAGTGTCCTGAAATGTGACTGTGTGATTGTTTTCCAAATACGTGTGACAGATGAGTGCTTGTGTTCGTGCAATGAAATGTTCCTTCGTGTCCATGTGGCCTGCCGTGCCAGTGCCAACAGAGTGTTTGTGAGTGTGTGCTTGTTTGTGAGTCCAAAGAGCAGAGTCCAGGGGGTGAGTGTGGTGTGTGTGAAATGACAATGTGTGTGTAGAATGTTCAACAAAAACACATGAAAACCCACCAACTCAGGGCAGTGCACAAACAAATGTACATCGTTCTCATCCCCTAACTGACAAACTGCACAGGTCCTGGAGAAGAGCTCTCTGTGGACCTGGTGCAGGACGACCCCGGTGTAGACCCTCCTGTGCCTGATTCGAAAGTCAAGGTCGAAAGAACTGTGGGGAATGTGTGGGATATTACTGTTTGTCCAGATTTTCCCCACGTCGGCGCCGGGGAAGAGCCCCCTCCAAGCTGCCTCGGAGGAAGGCCGCCTCCCCAGCCCGGACGCGAGGATACGGTACAATGATTTGGTGGTAGTTTCTGAAAAGGGTGTGTCCTGGGTGGGGGTCAGGCACAGGAGGAACGCCAACCGGGGCTCCCGCACCGGTCCGGTGGTGCAGAGAGCCCTCCTCCAGGACTCTGGCATGGCCCTATCTACTCTAGCACCGGTGCTTCTGACGTGCCCCGGCCTAAAGCTAATCCCTCCCCTGCTCAGTGAAGTTTTGGCTCTCTGAAAATCAAAGAACCCCTCCCCGTCAATCACCTGACCAATCCTCGTGACCCCCGCCGCCCGCAATGGAGCGCAGGACAGCGCCCTCCCCCCGTGTTGGAGGAAGGGAGTCTGGAGGAAAGGCAACGGCGCGATACTGCTCCTGTTCAACTCCGAAGGCTTGAGGCGGGGCAGCAACTTGCCCCACGCCTCTAGCACCTCCCGGAAGAACGGCGGCAGCCGGCTGTAGGCCGTTCTGGGAGGGAGAGTGCACAGGTTGTACACGTCCCCCTCGCCGTACTGAGCCAAACAGCCCGCCATCGCGCCCTCCCAGGGGTACTGCCTGGCCGGATCCAAAAAACGTCTAATCAGTTTTAGCCTTAGTGCGTCTCTTTTAGCACCGATGTCAATTAGTCCTAAACCCCCCTCCCGTTTAGAACAGATTAACACCTGCCGAGCGATCGAATTGGCCCTCCCCCTCCAGAGGAATGTGGAGAGGGTGTCCTGCAGGACTTTTAGCGCCCACTGTGGCAGCTCGCAGGTTCCCAAAACATGTACTAGAGTGGAGGCTACTAGAGCGTTCCACACTATTACCTTTCCTCTCAGGCTGAGGCCACGGGGCCGCCACCTATTAACAATATGTTTCACCCTGCTAATTGCCGCATCCCAATTACTGCGTGAGGCCCTGACCCCACCTATGCCCACATATATTCCTAATACCTTTATCTGTTGCTGTACGTCGAAACCCCAACTATCTAAGCCCCCCCCATTAGCTACTAATAGGCTAGTTTTTGCCCTATTCAGCTTTGCGCCCTCGAAGGCCGCAATATGCTCCAGTGCATGCTTTATTTCCCCCGGCGCCGAGGCCAGGATGGTCACGTCGTCCGCAAAGGGGACGACGGTGACCCTCCTGAGCCCCGGCGCCACGGGCAGTCCCGGCATGCGGCCGTCAGCTGCAACAGCGGCCGCCAAGGACTCTATTACAAAAGAAAAGAGCAGCGGTGAGAGGGGGCAGCCCTGCCTCACCGATCTGCCTATGTGAAATGCTCTGCTGAGCCTGCCATTTATCTTTAGCCGAGACTGCGCTCCCCTGTAGAGAAGGCTTACCAGTCTCGTTAGTACCGGGCCAAAGCCCACACTGTAAGACGCAATTAGTAAACCTTAATAGAAAAAAGTGTGGAAACTCGTTCCAGCTAGTAAAGTTTACTTTGAGCATTACTGAGTAAGGTTTACTTGATAATTTACTTAGTAAGGTTTACTCAATCATTTATTTAGTAAGGTTTAATTGATCATTTACTTAGTAAGGTTTACTTGATCATTTAGTAAGGTTTACTTGATCATTTAGTAAGGTTTACTTGATCATTTAGTAAGTTTTACTTCATCATTTAGTAAGTTTTACTTGATCATTTAGTAAGTTTTACTTCATCATTTAGTAAGTTTTACTTGATCATTTAGTACGTTTTACTTGATCATTTAGTAAGTTTTACTTGATCATTTAGTAAGTTTTACTTGATCATTTAGTAAGTTTTACTTCATCATTTAGTAAGGTTTACTTCATCATTTATTTAGTAAAGTTTACTCTATCCTTTATTTAGTAAAGTTTACTTGATCATTTAGTAAGGTTTACTTCATCATTTAGTAGGGTTTACTTCATCATTTAGTAAGGTTTACTTCATCATTTAGTAGGTTTTACTTCATCATTTAGTAAGGTTTACTTCATCATTTAGTAGGTTTTACTTCATCATTTAGTAAGGTTTACTTCATCATTTAGTAGGTTTTACTTCATCATTTAGTAAGGTTTACTTCATCATTTAGTAGGTTTTACTTCATCATTTAGTAAGGTTTACTTCATCATTTATTTAGTAAAGCGTACTAGATAATTTTCTTAAGCTCTAATTAATGATGATTAATGATTACTTTAAGGAAAATCAGGTTTACATCATCTCATTTAAACAGACAACAATACATTTGGAATACTTAGGTTTATTCCTTGAAGGAAAAACAAACACAGTACATCAACTTTATATTAATTTTTCCCCCTTTTTTGGGGGGGTCACAAACAAAACAGCTGGTGGTGCAGTTTACAGAGATAAAATACACATTTAATTTAATTCAGAAACATAAATAATATCCTGGCCTTAATTACAACAAAATAAAAAAAAAATAGAGATGGAAGACATCTGCTGAATCTTCACTGCTCGTTGAGCAATCCAACGTCTACCCCTGGCCAGGCCTCTTTGCTGTGACCATCCTGTATAGAACCAAACAAACAGGGAAATGTAGATCACTCACACATCTGCATTCAGAAGTTTTATCAACATTTGTATACAATACAATTGAATTACGTTTAATGCCTGATATTTATTGAGTTCAAAGCATGACATTTCAAGATTTTTGAATGGCCTCCAGGTCGGAAAAAAGTCAATTCGAATCGTGATTCTTATTATAAAGCAGTGGTCATGCTCTACCAAGACACACGACGCTCACGACGGGGGGGGGGGGGGGGCACGTCTGCGGCACGTCTCAGGCACGTCTCAGCAGCGTCCCAGCAGAGAGCCACAGCGCTATCAATCCGTAGCAGTTCTATTTTTGAGAATCGATTCTAGAGCATACAGACCTGGTATCGGAAGTATCGATATTTCAGTATCGATCTGCACATCACTGATAATCTCTGCTAACGTTACCTCCATCTACACGATTCACGTAGGTCAACTATTTTGGTTTCAAAACGACAAATTTTGCCGAAAAGTGAGTGATTTTAATGCCTGTAACTTCCATTCATTACAACACTGCTTTGAAACGAATACCGGGTAGGTTTAAATACATTTTCACGTGAAAACATGGAATTTTAACACGGTGTGGTGAACTAACGTTACTTGGCTCACGCCAAATCCCGGTTTGAACACAACCCCCTTCATTCATTGTCCAGTATTGGTGCACCGTTTAGCAAATGTTCACTAACATAGCGGCAGTGGTCAGATAAACAAATTCACACTAGATAAAACTTACCTTATTGATGAAATGAGTCGAGAAGATATAAAAAAGATTTAAAAACGCTCTGTTTCCTCTTCTTGTGCTGACTTCTGCTGTATATAGTACTAACTGCTGCTGTGTCTTGCGCACATTAAGCCACGCCCAGCTGCTCAAGTAAAGCTTACTTGCAAATAAAAGTAAATGTTACTATAACCACAGTGCAATTAGAGGTTACTCGCTCTGGCCAAGTAACCCTAAATACAAATAAAAGTAAATAATACTATAATCACAATGCAATTAGAGGTTACTCACTCTGGCCAAGTAACCCTAAATACAAATACAAGTAAATAATACTATAATCACAATGCAATTAGAGGTTACTCGCTCTGGGAAAGTAACCTTAAATACAAATAAAAGTAAATAATACTAATCACGCTGCAATTAAAGGTTAGCCGCTCTAGGCAAGTAACAGTGAATACAAATAAATAGGTAAATCATACTAATCACAATGCAATTAAATGTTACTCGTTCTGGACAAGTAAAAAATATATCTTTACTCAAAAAAAATAAGTAAATTGTGTTTTTCAGTAAAGGTTACTTGAATAAACCTAGTATTATAACAAATTAGTAAAAGTTACTCATTTTTTCTAAGTTGTGATGACTATTATGTTTTACAGTGCATATTGCTCAATGTTTTAAACAAAAACTCATGATTGACCCGGTCAAAGGCCTTTTCAAGGTCCAGGTTCTGGAGGAGCCCCTTACCGGACTCCTCCATCCCCCGGACCGCTCCCTGCACAGTTAGGATGGAGTCAGCTATGTCCCTGCCGGGGACGCCGTAAGCCTGCAGGCTGGTCACGACGTCCCCGGCCACCTCCTTCACCCTATTCGTAATGACCTTAGCCAAAATCTTGTAATCTACATTCAAAAGACTTATTGGTCTGTAGTTCTTGACTAAATTCCTGTCTCCTTTTTTAAAAAGGAGGGAGACTACTCCCGCCGAGAAGCCTGCCGGCACAGTATCGCTATCTAGCATCTCATTGAATAATTGTGTCAATAGTGGCACAAAAAGCTCAGAGAAATGAATGTATAGCTCAGCGGTGAGGCCATCCTCTCTCGGGAAATTTTGAATGGGCCACGGGAGCTACTGCGGGTTGTGCCATCTCTGTCAACATGGGAATCAAACCCACGATCTTAAGGTCAAGACAGAGCTGAACAGACAGACACATGATCATCTTTCTATAAGCACTGATATGGAGGAGCTGTAATCACATTATGTGTGTGTGTGTGTGTGTGTGTGTGTGTGTGTGTGTGTGTGTGTGTGTGTGTGTGTGTGTGTGTGTGTCTCACATGAAGTTACCTGTGTGTGTTAGAGTGTGGGAGAGGAGTGCGCGCTTCCGCGCGCATTTGTATGTTACCTGTGTGTTTTGATGTGTGTGTAACTGTAATCACATGAAGCTGGCTCTAGAGTCTGTGTGTGTGTGTGTGACTGACTTGACACATAGTTAGTTAGTAGCTGCATCCTGTGTCAGTCTGATTTAGCTGTGTCTCTGTTTATAAACATTTAAACGAGCGCCAGGTGGATTGTTTATGAAGTTAACAAGCTCTGGCCTGGTTACCACAGCAACTCCAGGTGGTTACCATGGCGATAGGGGCCCCCGCAGGCTGAGACAGACAGAAACGTGGAGAAAAAGAGCCATTTTCTGCCTCTGCATCGGTCTCACATTTAGGCTTAGCATGACAAAACGGTAACTCCTATCAGAACAAAACACAGATCAACGTTGCTCTAAGGACTTACTGAAAATTTTGGTACGATTTGGTGTTTCTACAGTAAATATTTTGGCGACGCTGGCAGTTTTAAAACATCAGGCCGTTCTGCTTCTCTCAGAAAATATTTGTATTGGACTCAATGAGGAGCAGAGACAGACGTGGCCGCACTTAGAGGCTCAGAGTTTAAATTCTGTAAGTCTCTCTGATATTTTGAGCAGATGATGAGTGACAGGACAAGTTTGTCTTACAAATTCTGAAAAAATTATGTGTGTAGAGTGTAAATTGTGGCCGGGCCGAGTTTGGAAAGAGAAAAAATCTGGAGTTTTTCTGGCATCTCTCCCACTCTAACCGACGATGTCACGCACTCTGACACGAACATTCCGTGCAATACACACCCATTATAATCTCATAATTTCTCCAAAAATGATCATGGTCATTGAACAGGGATTGATCAAAAACTATATGACCGATCAAAACGTGGAGTAATACGACAATACACAAGACTTGTGTCTACTGTTTAAAGTTTAAATGGAGTCTCTAGGTGAAAGTATGCCTGAGCAGTAGACGTTTGTTAAACTCCAATGATTGGTCTTTTTCGCTCTTTTTTTTCCGCCCGTCCCATTGACTTACATGCAAAATTTTGCGCAGTTTTTCGCGACTTACGTCGCGAAAAATTCGTAAACTGTTGAAAAAAGTAATAGCATAGCGATCCCGATCAAGACGCACGTTTTGATATATAATATGTCCTGCAACTCTTCGAGTTGCAGGACTAGTCGTGAATCGAAAAAGCGTCCGGAAGATGAAAAATAATAAAAACTAGGAAAAAATCCACACAATAACAGTAGTAACGGCCCTGGATAGGCCGGCTACGGCCCAGTCAACCTCATCCTCTGACACTTTCCCCTCTAATGTGGCGCTATCCTGCTTGCTCAACCTACCTTTAATTCTGCGAAGAAGCTGTTCCCCCCTCCCCTCATCCCCCTCCTCCCTGCTAAACAGCTTCTCGTAAAATGTGACAGCTATCTCCTCGACCTCATCTTTCCCTGTACAAAGCTTACCTGACTCGTTTTGTAACTGCGTGATAAGCTGTTTTTGCTGCCTCTGTTTCTCCAGTCCTAAAAAATAGGCAGAATACTTTTCCCCATGAAGCAGGTTATCTGCCCTGGTGCGCAGAGCTGCAGCAGCGCATTTGGCGCTGTGCAGCTCAGCCAGCCTCGCCTTTGCGGCCTCCAGGCTGGCCAACTGCGCCCCAGTCGCCCCGTCTATGTTGCTAATTATTGATTTAACTTTGTTGGTTAGCCTGTCCTCCTCCATCCTCTCGTGCCACCTTTTATGCTTGGAGAAGTTGATGGCCGCCCTCTTTATCCTCCCCTTGAATTCCCCCCACCTCCCCAACAATCCCCGCTCATCCGCACACTCATCCACACAGTAAAGTAACAAGTTAAACAACTTAGTCCTAAAGCGGCGGTCCTCCAGCAGGCCAGCGTTGAAGACCCACAGGCCGCCCCCCCGGACGTCCCCCGGCCCCGAGAAGCTGCATCGGAGGAACAGGTGGTCGCTCCACGGGCAGGGCTCGTAGGCGACCCCCCGAATCCCCCTCAGCAGCCCCCCGGAGGCCAGGAGCAAGTCGATCCGGGAGCGGCGGCCGCGGCCCTGCACCACCTGGATCCTACTGTAGACCCGCCTCCCCGGGTTCATCACTCTGAAAACATCAATCATATCATTATTAACACACAAATCAGAAAACACAAACCTGCTTATATCTGATTTTAGTTTTTCCCTCCCCCCCACATCATCCAGGGTCTGAACCAGGTTGAAATCCCCTATGATGATGGTGGTGGGAGTGATCCATTTCTCTAGGGCTAAAAAGAGAGCCTTCCTCTTTACTTCATCATTATGTGCATATATGTTAACCAACCTGCCTGCCCACTGTGGACACACAACATCCAACACAATTACTCTTCCTTCCCTGTCTGAATACACTTCTGCCCACGTAACCCCCGCCGCCTCCCCGAACAGCACAGCCACCCCTCCGGAGGTAACACCCCCGTTGTTGCAGGCTATGCTGCCCTTCCACTCCCCCCGCACCCTTTGCTCCACCCGCTGATCCCACCAGGTTTCCTGCAAACACAAAATGTCGCTGCTTTTAACACTGGCCAAAATGGCCCTGGTTTTAACCCACGTGCGGAGCCCACGAGCATTCAGAGAGAGGAGGGAAGCCATGAGGAGCACCTAGTGGGGGAAATGCACATTACGGCTTAGTTTTTCTTTTCTTATTTTGTCGGCCATTCCTGACCTGTTTGACCAGGTCCAGGTCCATGTCAGTGTCGGAGCTGGTCCCGAGCTGTGTCTGAGGAACGACAGGGACCCCTCCCTGCCGTCCCTCGAACAGTGGTCCCTCACTGGCTGAGCCCCGCTGTCTGGACATCACCTGGGCTGAGGGCAGCTCCTCGCCTTCTTCAAGACCGGAACCGTCCCCCTCCCGGCTGTCACCTGCGGCCTCCTCCAGGCCGTCCAGGCTGGAGCCGATGAGCTCCGCCTGGCTCGGGCCTTTCGGCGCCACTCGCTGCCAGCAAGGCAGCCGCTGTTTCCCTCTCCTTCCCGGCCGCTGCAGCCATCGAAGCCGCCGCCGGAGCCTCCGCCCGTCCTGCCGAATCCACCGCCGTCCTCCCGGCCGCACCACCGGGTCCCCTGTTGTTCACCGGTCCAGCTGCGTTGTTCACCGGTCCTGCTGAGTTGTTCACCGGTCCCGCTGAGTTGTTCACCGGTCCCGCTGAGTTGTTCACCGGTCCTGCTGCGTTGTTCCCCGGTCCTGCTGAGCTGTTCACCGGTCCCGCTGAGTTGTTCCCCGGTCCTGCTGAGCTGTTCGCCGGTCCCGCTGAGATGGCCGCCTTGGCCGCCATTCCAGCCCCGCCGACCGCATTCATGGCTGCCACCGCCGCCCCGACTCGTCCCGCCTGGTTGGCCGCCGCCGCCGCTGCTCTGGCCGCTGGAATCCCCGCCACCGGAGCCGCCGCCGCCTTGGCCACTCCCGGAGCGAATAGCCACGCTCCGTCCTGCCGCCGATGCCGCCGCCGTCGGAGCCTTTCCCGGCCCTGCCGCGGCTACTCGACCCGCCGCGGGACCCGCTGCTCTGGCGTCCCCCGCCCGCATGGCCGTCGCGGCCGTCGCCCTCCGTGACGCAGCACCAGCTGCTCCGGCCGGCCCCGTAGCCAACCCGGAAGTCGGCCCGGTCCTCGCGGCTGGCTGCCTTGCGGCAGCAGCCACACGCTCCTTCGGCTTGACAGTTTGCCAATCACTACCGTTTACAAAATCATCTTCAGACACTGACACAATTCCATTGATAACCTTACCTTCCTTGCTCATTCTTAAATCATACAAACCTTTTAGTTCATCTCTCCTCTGTGCGCCCTTTGCA